>NW_028270175.1:13293560-13600151 GCF_037043375.1 Chiloscyllium plagiosum
ACTTATCCTTTCAACCTTCTTTCCTCTCCTTCTGAAGATGTTAAATGAGGCTAGAATGGTCTGATTGACCCTGATTCATGATGGAGTCTAAATTGTAAGCCTACCCTTCCATGAGAGGCGAACCTGCTAGGGTCTTCACAGGGGCACAGTGGTGTCTAAGTTATCCTGAAATATTCATGGCTGATGGGTGATTTAATTCAGGTTTGAAAATCTGAAAATAAATAGTGTATACCACCAAAAGTTACCATAACTTAGTTTAATTATCCTGAAATGATTTCACGAATCTCACCCCATTCTCAGTAAAGGCAAAAGTAAAGTAAAGTAAAAGCAAAACGTATCTGTAAGTCAGGATACAGAAAGCATCACTTTTATTATAGCTGACCCAAAAGAATTGATAGTCACACAAAGTGCTAAAAGTGGATTCCAACATTCAGTTGAAAGCTTTCATTGAGAAGAATTCAGAATCCCTGTAACCATATGTTCCTAAGAAACAACACAAGGCATTGTTCATTAAAATCCATTAGAGAGGGAAATGTACCACACTTCCCCAGTCTAGCTTGCACGTGAATCTGGTTCCAGTTCTTATGACCCTTAATTATCTTCTGAAGTCCATCACTCAACTGTATGCAACACTGGGCAACTAGCAATGGACCATAAATGCAGACCTAGTTACACACATATCCTGAGAATGAACAAAACAAATTTCAACATCCAAACATAGCAGGGATCACTGGATAATGATATGGCATTGCAACTTGCTGCTCCTAACATACTTCAACTTCTCAAGATCAGGGTGTTGAAGTCAACGGTGGCCTTTCCTACTGCCACTCCCGACTCAAAGCTATTGTGGCAATTTTCTAACACACTTTAAATACAATAGAAAATGGTGCTTGTTTGACAAATCATCATTACATCATAAAGAGCAATATTTGGCATGGTATGGACAATAATTCAGTTACCTATAAAAAACACTTTGTCAAAGTTACACTGGTAAGGCAACAATAAATGAGGATCTTCACAGTCTTGGTGAGATGGCATTACAGTGGGATAGGGAGGACAGGGTGGTATTGAGTCCGTGAGCCTCAGACTGATCTTATCGAAGTCAGGGTTGAAAGGTAATGGAGTAGCATGTAGCTCTATGGCTGGCTGAGGCGGAGCAGGAATGGGAATTGTGAGACGTCTTATGCTTATCCTCATCCCCAGTGAGAGCTACTGGAATAAGGGAGACACAGCCCTGGCTACAGGCCATCCTGCAGAAAGGTTTCCTCTCCATATTGCTGAATCACTGTTTTAACAGAATTGAATAGTCTCCAGAGACATCTCAAATCCATCATAGTGCACAATGGAATTTCCTCATTAGGGTATCCCTTCCATATACAGTGACAGCAGCAGTATCGGACCCCCCTCATCTATTTGATCCTTACAGAACAGCTTTACTTTTGCAAATAAGCCTCAGTAGTGTCCACTGATTATGCATTTATTTGGGTCTTTGAAGTAGACTTTCTTCTATCCTACCTTGTTGCTCTGAGAATCTCTTGCAATTACTAAAGAATGTCTGAACCAGACTGGCACAGGCTACAGTCATAATATCCATTGCAATAAATGCCCCTTGTTGTAAATTGTAAATCTAATATGGCTGGATAGGTGGTGAGAAAATGAGTTTTTTCATGCAGAACAATATGATGATCTGGAATACACTATCTGAAAAGGCAGTAATAGTCTAAACGTAATTGGGTATATATCTGAGTGGAAGAAATTTCCAGGGTTATGGGAAAACAGGCAGAGCAGGATTAATTTGATAGCTCTTTCAAAGAGGCACAAAAGACATATTATGGGCCAAATGGCCTCCTTTCTTGCTACATGACGCTATGATTATCTAATCTTTGTGTTCCATAAGTGGTTGTGTTTAGTAACTCAACTGACGACTCCCGAAATGCAAAATTCAATGTTATTCAAGATTGGGATTGGAACCCGAGCTCTGTGAATACCATTGGAACTCAAAACCTGTGTGTGTTATTGGAACTCAGAACCTGAAAGTGAGATTGGAAGTTGAATGGGCTTGGAACCCAAGCCCTGTGAACTGGATTTGAACTCTGGTCTGTGAATGAATTTGGAACTTAGACTTCAGAATACAAATCTATGAACAGAACTGGAACTCACCCAAGGATGGGATTGTAGAGTAGATTTACTATAGCTCCCTGGAGGGAGTGGTGATCAAAGGTAGGGTAAGTCAAAGGATTGTCATTACAGTATTTTCTAACCACAGAAATGAAGAGAAAACAGTGTTAAATATTGAATGTAAAACATTTATCCTATTGTTGAAAGATTTAGTAGAAGGCATTTGCATTTAATCATCTGATTTGGTTTTATCCATACCGTTTGCCATTCAACAATGTATTCCAGGAAATTGGAAATAATGAATTTTACAAAAGTTTGGCGAAGTGTCAATCAGTGGCAGTTCCATTGAGGATTTCTCTGCACAAATTCTCACGGGATAACTTAAGGCAAATCTCTTTTGCTTATTTTGTTATGTATGCACCATGCCTCGATGGCACTGCACTCCCAATGTGTGCCCTCCCAGTGTGGAAAGAGTTAGGGGATTTCAGGTGCTGGTGCCACATTTACAGCCCAGCTGTGCATCAAGTCAATCATTGCAAGGACTGAATATCCTCTCACAGAGCATGGAGTGTGAGGGGAATAATACAGGACATATTCTGCAATGCACAAAGGTGGCATGAGTGATTCTTCATTGGAAATAGAATCTCACAATTGTAAATGCATTTCTACTTTACATCATTACTGTCTTTCTAACTGCAGTCATAACAACTAAGCTACACAAGTGATTCATCCTTTTCACCATATGATGTTCAAACTCTGTCTAAGGGGGTGCCTTTCTTTCCCTAATATCCGACATAACATAGCATCTTCTCATTATTGAGGGCTGATTATTTCCCACACTCCTCCCCGTTTGTAAAGATAACTCTGACTGATGAGGGACCAGCATCATTCCCTTTAACTTTCTTCCAGGCTGACTAAACCTCTGTGGCTGGTGTGAAGCAGTGACCTCCAGAATCGTGCCAATGCTGATTGCAGTGCGTGGAACCTTGGAGGGGAACATCGGTGACCAGGCCCCTGACTGATCTCTGTGCAGCTCCCTGGCTGACTTCCCACTAACCCCCTGAATGGTTGCATTTTACCTGTAGGACTGACACACCCCATAATACAGAACCCTTGTCCATGATAGCCCAAGCAGCCTGTGTCCTTGGATTGAGATCAGATGCTGCCCTTTACTGACTGTGTTGACATCCCTGACTAAAGACACTTGAGTTGAATGGGGATTACTCCTCTTAGACTTTGAGACCTGGCCATTTGGCTGAAGCACATGCAGAGCATTTGCTGCATATGCTATTGGCACATTGATGTAGCATGGTGCCATGCAGCAATGTGCCTATCCCGTTGACTGATCACTGCTGGCAGACATCACCAGCTTCCTGACTTTGTGTCTGTATGAAAAAGCATGGAAATTCTGAATGAGGTAGAAAAGCACAAAGATGTAAAGCAGACAGACAGTAGGCATGCAGTAGAGAAGCACTAAGAAAGCAAGGGAAGGCCTGCTCCAGTGTGTGAAAAAGTGGCTAGGCAACAGCATTGCAATGAGGGGAAACAAACAGAAACTTAACAGGTCTCGCAGCATCAGTGGGAACAGAGTAGGGTTAACACTGACGTTCTGAGGAAAAGGCACTGGACTCAAGATGTTAACTCCGGTTTTTTCCTGTAGAAACTGCCTGATATGCTGAGTTTCTCCAGCAATTTCTGTTTGTGTTTCAGATCTCCAGTACCCAACAGTTCTTTATGTTATTGCAATGTGGGGCGTTTGTGCATTCCAAAGTGCAGCAATGAATTGGACAGCTGTATTCCAAGTGAGTTGGGAATGTGCCAGAATGACATGGTGAGCCTGATACCAACCTCTGTGGATGGGGTATGCAGGGGATTACTGCCCATGGTGGTGACTAACCCACGTCGAAGCCCAAAGGAGAAGATGTAAGCTAGACCTGCCCGATACCCGCTCCAGTTTCGCCATCTAGTTTCTCGCTACTGCATGGGAGAATAGGGTACTGCAAATAAATAAAGTGAAAGCATGTATTAATAAGATTCAATGCATGCAAATAGCATTCCCTACTTGTTAGTTAGATTCTCACCTTGCTGTTAAAATCTCAGACCGAAAATAGGACTTATTCTCTTGACATTGGGGATCTCGTTTTTCTGATCCCACTGCATTTTCCCAGCTGACCTGCCAATATCCACATCATGCAGGGGATGAGAAAATTCCACCTAAAAGGATAGCTGACACCCCCACCTCAACACTTTTAGTGAGCTGTCTTAGACAGGATGAGCAGACATTGTTAATTTGGGCATGTGAGAGATAAGATCATTTGATCATTATTTATTTAGATTACACGTGTACTGTAAATGTTCAAAAGTTCAAAGTTCGAGTGAATTCTGAAATTCTCAACCCAATCTCCTTTCTCCTCTGTCTCTGTCCTTCGGAAAGTCTGCTCAAAGCCTTTTGTTCAACGTGCCTTTGGCTGCCTCGCCAGATTTTTCTCCTGTGAGTGCTCTGTCTCCGTTTTTGCCTCTGCAAAGCACTTTGTGACAACTTACAATGTATCTACAAGGGCATGTTGTGTTGTTCAGCATGCAGGCATTCAGTAATAAAATGCTTGCAGTCTTTCTAAAAGACTGTAGAACTGCCTTTTGCCAGTTTTGATATATTTTCAACCTTTTGGCATTGGGATTCATCTTCCCCATACCCACTACCCCTCCCCCTCCCCCCTCATCCCCAATCCCCAACACCTCCACCCCCCCAAACTCCCCCACCCCCCCATTCACACTTGATCACTCAGAATTGGCTGGCCAGAGGCAGATTTATATCCTCCTGTCACATCCAATAGCGAGGTAGCTCTTCTTATATTAGTGCTTAGTTACAATGACAAACATCTGATTGGTAGCAGCCAGGTGATTGATGGTTATTTGCTGAAGAGTAAAAGTGTTGGACCAGGACATAATAATGTGACATTAATCGTGCATTGAGAGCCAAGATGACTGTCTTACTTCAATAGGTCCACATCTGACATTGCCTGCATGCTGGGTGACTTCCATGGCCAAACCCTGCATCTGACATAATAGTAATAAAAAAAAATGAAATGGAAAATGCAGATTTCCATCATCCTCTGAGAAAGATGTAAAAATATAAAGTTGGCTCAAGGGATTACACAAAATGTTTTCTGCAAATTTAAAATCAAAGCAGCCACTGGAAGCAGAGTAATCATGGTGATGAAAACTGTTATTAAGGGCATTATCAGAACATGGTTACAGTTGAATTGGATAGCTCATCTATTTTTAATACCATAATTTTTATTTCCATGAACACATTGGTAATAAGTATATGAATGTAGATTTAATGTCATCTTGATGTTTTTGTATGTTATTTAGACTATTTGAATGCTATTTCCAGTCATTTGACCATATACACTCGACCAAACATAGTGGGTTAGGAATAATCCCTCTTCCTCCCTAACGATAAAAAAGGGCATTGGTGTCTAGGATTTGTTCTCAGAATGTGGGTGATGCTGGTTGAGGTTCATTTATTTCCCGTCTCCAGTCAATTCTAGTGATTGCTTTCACAACTGAATGATCAGCTAGGTTACCTCAAAAAGGGATTAAGAGTTGATCACATATGGTGTGATGGAGATCAAACGTAAGCAAGGCTAAGTAGGAGTGGCAGGATCCCTTTCCTAAAGGACGACTGTGAGTCAACTGGATTTGGAGACATATCCACCAGACGAAGCCTACTGTATTCATCTGCTAACAAAATAGACAGAATAAAAAGGTATCTTCAGTCCACCATGCACTTGAATACTTCTTCATGGCAAAAATAAACTGAGCCTCATTCCTGATGAAGGGTTTATGCCCAAAACGTCGATTCTCCTGCTCCTCAGATGCTGCCTGACCGGCTGTGTTTTTCCAGCACCGCACATGGTCGGCATGGACTGGTTGGACCGAAGAGTATGTTTCCATGTTCTATGACTCTAATTAAAAAAACACACTCTCGAATCTGATCTCCAGCATCTGCAATCCTCACTTTCTACAAAACAAAATCTTTGGTTCTTCAATATGCTGAAAAAGCTTGACTCATCAGAGCAACGAAAGGCACCTAAATGATTAGATTTCCTAGTGTGGAAACAGGCCATTCAGCTAACAAGTCCACACTGACCCTCTGAAGAGTAACCCACTCCCCTCTGACTAATGCACCTAACACGATGGGTAATTTAACATGGCCAATTCACCTGACCTGCACATCTTTGGACTGTGGGAGGAAACCCACACAGACATGCAGAGAATGTGCAAACTCCACACAGATAGTTGCCCAAGGCTGGAATTGAACCTGGGACTCTGGTGCTGTGAGGCAGCAGTGCTAACCACTGAGCCACCATGCCGCCATCACTGAGTTCTGACCATTGTGGTCAATTATGGTCAGCCTACTAAGATACAGTCAAATTGTTTGGCATTTCTACACAAAGTGATGTCTTACACAAGTGCCACTAATTTTTCTGCAAGGAGACAGAAGTATTCTAGCCCTATAGAGTTTGGATTAAGCAATTTGGATTTATGCAAATAATGCTACATTTGGTCTGTTTGGGCCAGTTGGCATCAATCATGGGTGGGCAAGGGGGCAAGATGTGGTGAGAACATAAATATCAGAATCTCAATGTGTAGAAAGTTCATTCTGATTTTCCCCACAAGACTTAAATGGTGACTTCGGACTATGTGAAAGCGTCCAACCACTTACATTGTAATCCCTCGCCTTGTTAACTTTCCCCAAGTGCATAACCTCACACATTTTTGGGTTGAATTCCATTTATCATTACTCTGTCCACTTGAGTGCTCCATTGATATCCTCCTAGAGTTTCCAGCTACTGCTGCCTCACAGGGACCTGCGTTTAGTTTCAGCCTCGGGTGACTGTCTGTGTGGAGCTTGCACATTCTCCCTGTGTCAGTGTGCGTTTCTTCCAGCTGCTCTGGTTGCCTCTCACCAGTCTAACGATGTCCAGATTAGGTGGATTGGCCATGCTTAATTGTTCACAGTGTCCAGGGGTGTGTATGTTAGGTGGATTAACCAGAGGAAATGCAGGGTTACAGGAGTAGGACAGGGGAGTAAGTCTGGGTGGGTCGCTCTCCCGAGAGTCCGTGTGGACTTATTGGGCCGAATGGTCTGTTTTCACATTGGAGGGATTCTATATTCTATTCTGATCATTTTTTAAATAGCTCAAACACAATGCTGGAATGAAAAGCCAGCTTTCGAGGCCATATTTTCCTGGTTGGGTTTGTAGGTCAGGAAATGTCCCAACATTGATATGGGATTGCAAATCCAGGCCTTAGTCACATGTGAGGTGAAGATAGGTGACTCAAACTTAAGTGATTTGTTTTTGAGATCAGAGTTGAGAGATCAGACAAGACTATCTCTATCCATGGAAGGAAAGGGGCAAAACAAGTCAGCAATATGTATGAGTACAAGGGGTCAGAGGTGGAAGAGTGGAACATTCTCAAATGATCGTAGGGTTGTTGGAGGTTATAGGAATAGGGAGGGACAAGATGGTGGAGGATGATGAATGCAGGGATGAATATTTTAAATTTGAATCATTATTGAAATGCGAACCAAAGTAAATCAGTCCATAGGACTTGGTTCAAGTTCGGACATGATGGAGAAGGGTGAGGCAGCCAGGAGAGGACTGCAATCGTTGAATCTAGAGAATGTGGATTACAGTTTCAGCAGCAGGCAGCTGAAATCAGGTATGGATTTGTGATAGTACCAATCGGCATAAAAGTTAGTGTATTAAGCAGCATGAGACCAGTCCATAGATCCTCAGAGGAGCCTGGATTCACTCTCTGACCTCTACTGTGTTGGGTGATGCCAGTTGGTATATTCCAATGTGTAACATAAAATTAGCCCCAGTGCCATTGAGAAAGTAAGGAGAAAAAGGTCAGACTGTATACTCATTCACCATCCAGTGACTCCTTCTGAGTAAGGTGGGAGGAGGTCTTGCAACCCCATGGTGAATAGTCTGTCAAAATTATTTTGCCAGTGGGCTCATCCTTCTTTGTGAGATAATCTGAGTTGGGGAGATGAGGTTACTGAAAAGCAACAAAAGATGGAGGCCTGTGGAATAACAGTAGACAGCCATTTGAAACCATTAATCCCATGTAGTTTTTGAATTTCAGATGAATATTAGCATTCTATTATCTTTTTGCAAAGCCAAACATTTATAGTTAAAACACTAATGAGCTAAATAAAAGATTTGTTTGCACTGGACCTTGTGTAGACTGCACGAGAAATAAAAAAAACCGTAGAATCAGAGAGCAGGGGAGGAGGCCTTTCAGCCCACTAAGCCTGTGCTGGTCCCATTAATACGACAGTCTTGATTTGTCCCCATAGCATTACAAAATATTCCTTTTTGAGTATGTATCCAAATCCCTTGGAAAGTTCATGGTGAATCTGCTTCCATCAGTTTTCCAGGCTGGGTATCATTGCAGATCATAACAATTCAGTAGATAAAATACATTGTCCTTATCTTTCCTATGCTCCTTTGTTGCCAATTAACTTAAATGTGTGCATTCCTGAGTTTCAAAGAAGCATCATATTGAACTTGAAACTTTATTTAACTTTATTTCTCTCTCCACATATGCTGCCAGACTTGCTGAGTTTCTCCAGCAGCTCCTACTTTTATTTCAGATCTCCAGCATCCGCACTTTTTTGATCTTACTTAAATATATGTATAGTTGGTTGCTGACATATGATTATGTGCTCAAGCTTGTGAATTATGACCAAGAGACATGTGCTACACACTGAGCCAAGGCTGACATTTCTAACACTTGGCAAGGTTCTGTGGACTGTATCAACATACTGGCTCCATGTTAAGAACATTGGAACTATTGGTAATAATCCCAAAGTGAAGTGATGAAACATTGTTGACACAGTGTAATTTTCATCTATTGTACATTTAACATGTTTTGGAGTACTTATTGGCCATTCTCACCCCAAACCCTTCAATGAACCATTTCAATGAAGTGGCTTTTGACCTAATTGCATCCACTAGATACACTCATGTTGAACTACAAAAGATGTTTACTGGTTAGATTGGCACAGCATTTTTAATTGCATTTTGTTAAAACACAAGAATGAAGTTGTAAAGTGCATACGTTGAGATAATCACCAAAGCCACAAGAAACAACAGCCTTATGCCCCAAACAGCAACCATATAAAGGGAACTGCAAGTCAAATAATCACAACGTATAGAATGAAACCAGTAAGCCCATTGTGGTTGTTGCATCTCTGAAAGGGCCCTCCAATTCATTCCGCAAACCTGTTCTTTCCCTATGGCCCTGTGAACTTTCTTTTTTGCATACAAATTTCCTCTCAAAATTACAGTTGAATGTTTGTTGTTTTATAGCCACCACTACTGATATTAACTCTGAAGTAGAGATATACCAAATTAAGTGCTTTTAAGTAACCCAGCTGAACTGATAAGATTTAGAACTTATGTCTCCAGATCATTGTTTCTGCGGCTAGCTTTGCAATCCAGTAACATAACCACTATGCTCTGTACCCACCCTCTGATTGCTGGTCTTCCTGCCAGTATGTCCTCTATCAAAAACCTGTCATAGTTCTGAACACCTCTATTAAATCTCCCCTTAAGGTTCCTTGAACCAATTGGTTGAGAGTTTAAGCAGTAGAATCACAGAATCACAAAAGAATTACAGCACAGAGGAACTCCATGAGGCTCATATGGTGGCATCTGACAGAGCAAGTTAACTTTTGTCACTCCTCAGTTTTGTCCTTATAGCCTGGCACAAATTTTCTTTCTTTTCAAGAGACTAGCACAGTTTCATTTTAAATATCGTAATGGAACATGCCTCAACCACACCATTACTCAGCACATTCCAGATTCTAACCACCTGCTCTGTGAAAAAGAATTTGCGATTGCTTCCTTGCTAATTCACTTAATTCTGTGACACCTTTTTCTCAATGAGTCCACCAATGGGAATAGTCTTTCCCTATCCACTCTGTCTAGGCCCCTCAATGTTATATGCCCTTAACAAACCTCCACTCAACTCTCCCTTCTCCAGGTAAAGCGATCCCAATCTCTCCAAAATGAAGTGTCTCACTCCTGAGCTATTTCTGTGAATAGTTCCTTGGAAGTTGGGTGTTTGGATGTTTAATCTTGAGCAAACTTCTGAGTTGTTTGGCTTTTAGCTCCTTAGGTTCAGGCATTTGAGAAGCTGAAGGCTAGTTATGCCAATGCAGATAGTTAATACAGTATGTAACTCTTTATTTATTCATTAGTAGGACTAGGGCGTTGGTAGCTAAGCCAACATTTATTGCTTATATTTAATTGTCCAGAGGACAGTGAAGAGTCAATTACATTGCCGTGGGTCTGGAGTCACATGTAGGCCAGACCAGGTAAGGATGGCAGCTTCCTTCCTAAAAGGACATTAGTGATCCAGATGTGTTTTTTCCCAACAATCAAGAAAGGATTCATGGTCATCACGAGACTCTTCATTGCAGATTTTTAAAATTGATTTTAAATTCAACCTTCTGCTGTGGCAGATCCCTGGATCATTACTTGGGTCTCTGGATAAGCCGTCCAGCAATAATACCATCAGGTCATCACCTCCCATATAAAGGCACTTTCTCCCCCATAGCGGTCATTGGTTTATGTGATGACATCGGCTTCCCCAGGTTGGCTTGAACTTGACAGACCTTAAATGACTCAGTCGGTAGCATCCTTTCTTCTATATCATAAGGATGTGGATCATAAATTCTATTCCAGAATGATAACAGCAATAACGTATTTACATAGAACCTTTAGCATAAAAATATACAATGTGTTTGGCACCAAGTCCTGTAAGGTGGGAAGAGGTAGGTTTTTAAGGAGCATTCAAAAAAAAGGGAAGAGAGGATGGAACTGATGAGATTTAGTGAGGGAATTGGCAGCTGGAGTTACGAGTTGTGGATCTGAACCATATAATCAGAGTTAATAATTCAGTAGTAAGCAGGCAGACTTATGATTTGCTTGAATGAGGCATTAAACCGAGGTTTAATTTGTCAGTTTGTGTAGATGCACAAGGTTGGTTCAATTCCTGATGTGCTCTGAGTCAGCAGACCTGAACACTTTGGCTGTGGTGTTCCCCTTAGCCAGGCAGCCTGCCAGCACTGTCTAGGCACTTGTGGAAGTAGAGTGAGGAATCACAGAGCAGCTGGTGCCCACGGTGCTGGAACACAGCCCGAGCCAACATTCTCAAAACAGACGGGAGCATAAGAACAGGATTAGCCCATTGACCCTGCTCTGCAACCCTTTGAGGTGAGTAAACATTCTGCTACATCTGATTTTTAAAAATAGCTTCCTATGTAGGGATTAAGTAGTGGCAAAGACTTTTATTTTTACCATCACTTGTTTTTTGGATCACTAAATTCCATGTAATGACAGTCCAATTGTTTACACCAAAGCCAATCAAATTATATATAAAGGAAATGGCTCATGAGGAATGGAAAATATTGATTTAGTATTATGAGGAGACTTGCAACATGGGATTAATATGTTTGTCAATGTTTGTATGAAGTTTTTCCTTGGAAATTGGCATCAAATCCAAAAATTCTTACACTGGAGTCCTACCCCAACTGCTCCTTAACAGCTCCTACTGAAATACTGGCCCACTGCCATGACATGTACTGGCCGAACTTCGTGAATTACAGCTACGATTCTAATTGGTATTTTGCGCTGATGTGCATCTGTTGGTTATCCTGGCAAAAGATATTGAAATGTGGCACAGAAATGCAGACAACATTGGGACTGGCATATTTTAGAAATATTAAGACATTGCCAAGATTGACACTCAGCCCAACCACTGGCAAAGAGTCCCAGAGGAATCCGTTGAAATATTGAAGCAGCAGCTGTGGAACACAACTAATTCCTATTGGACGGCATCCTGTTAGAGCCACTGAAGAAACAAATGCAAATATAAATGAATCAACTGGATTTACTGGTATTCTGTCCCACTGTGACATCTATTGATACACTAGCAATGATCATCTAATGAATCATTGACTCTACTCTCCTATTAAAACACTGGGACTGCTCACCTATTGAAGCACGAACCTGTGTTCACATATTAAAACACTGGTAGTACCCATTGCCTGTCTTGTGTGCATGACAGTTTGCTTTAATTATATCATGCCCTAAACTCAATCCTGTGAGGGCACGTTGTGAATCTTCACTCCTGAGGTAAATACTAAGACAGTAGCTCTGCAACATACTACAAAGTTATGGTCAGAACATTTTTAGGACCTCACACTGATAAAGGTGTCTTGTAAAATTACCCTTTTTAGGTAAAGACATCAGTTCAAATTGGTTTTCACTCTCTATATTTTGTGTGTAAAAGGTGCAGAATGTGAACTGATTTATGACTGTGGAAAATCCCTATAAATAGGTGGAAAATAGAACCACTTAACTTCATTACTCAGTCCT
The DNA here is from genome assembly GCF_037043375.1 of Chiloscyllium plagiosum. Taxonomy (NCBI): domain Eukaryota; kingdom Metazoa; phylum Chordata; class Chondrichthyes; order Orectolobiformes; family Hemiscylliidae; genus Chiloscyllium; species Chiloscyllium plagiosum. The sequence goes on from NW_028270175.1 coordinate 13,306,145, forward strand.
TTGAGTACAGGACTTGGGGCATTATGTTCAGGTTGTTGGTGAGACTTCTTCTGGAGTACTGGGTCCAATTCTGGTTGCCCTGTTATAGGAAGGATATTAGAATACTGGAGAGGGTTCAAAAGAGATTTACCAGGATGTTGCCAGGTATGAAAGTTTTGAGTTATAAAGAAAGGCTAGATAGGCTGTGACTTTTTTCACTGGAGTGTTGGAGGATGAGAAGTGACCATATATAAGTTTATAAAATGAGAGGTACAGACAGAGTGGATGGGAGTTGTCTTTTCCCTCAGATGGGGAGTTTCAAGACCAGGGGTACATTTTTAAGGTGAAAGGAGAGAGATTTCAAAAAGGCATAAGACGCAATTTTTGTACGCAGGGGGTAGTCCACTTGTGGAATGAACTTCCTGAGGAAGTGGTAGGAACGGGTACAGTTACAATGTTTAAAAGACATTTAGATGGATACATGACTAGTTTAGTTTGGGATTATGTTTGGCATGAACCGGTTGGACTGAAGGGTCTGTTTTCGTGCTGTATGACTCTATGAGTATAAAGACACATTGCAAATGCCTTTACAAGTATATAGAAAAGACGAGACCAGCAAAAGATCAACTTGGATTGTATTCATTAGAGTTCAGAAGGTTGAGGGGAGATCTAATAGAAACTTACAAGATCATGCATGGCTTTGAAAGGGTGGATGTTGGGAAATTGTTTCCGTCAAGTGGGGATACTAGGACTCATGGGCACAGCCTTAGAATTAGAGTGGGTCAATTTAGAATGGAAATGAGGAGAAATTTCTTCAGCCAGAGAGTGGTGGGCCTGTGGAATTCAGTGCCACAGAGTGCAGTGGAGGCCGGGACGTTAAATGTCTTCAAGGCATTTGATAAATTCTTAATCTTGCAAGGAATTAAGGGATATGGGGACAGTGCGGGTAAGTGGCATTGAAATGCCCATCAGCCATGATTGAATGGCCTTACTTCCATTCCTATGTCTTATGGTCTTAAAAGTAAATGTGGACACATTGGTGACACATTAGTGATAGGAGATATCATAACAGGAAAGAAGAGATACTAAACATATGTTTTGGCAGAAACTTTATCCAGAAAACCATAGGTTTGAGTGTGGGTGAGTTGTTAAGTCTTGGAAAAATGTTAGAACAATTCACAACTGCCTCTAACTCAATAACTTGCTCTTTACTTCAGTGCCTTGAGCTGCATGCCTCATGAGAGGATGGTTGTCAATTTCGATACATAAATCACTCAGTTGTAGCGACATTTTCATGGATCTTGAGATTGAGTTTTCTGAGCTTCCAGGAAGTTGGTGGGAAAAGCAAGGTGAAAACACAGCAAGAATTGAAATTGCTGAAGACCTGGTTGGGAATTAAGCCAGTAAGTATTGACATCTCATGGTTGTTTTCTTGGCATCTTAAGTGAAAGTCTTTATTCACAATATGTTGGCTGAGAGATTAATAACTTTGAAGGTAATCTTTATTTACAGTTTTGGAGGTGCTATCTACATTTTGGAGGTTTTTACACTTGATCTGCTCTTTGGAGTTTTGATCGATCAGATCAGAATAGACACCACCTATGATGTGTTGTTTTGGATCCTAGATGAAGATCAAAATGGCCATCACCAACAACAGCAGGAATAAAGCAGCTGGAACAGTAATAGCTTGTTGCTCACAGATCCACAGCAACAGGACAGAGGGGACCAGCAGTGAAATGCAACATTCAGGATTCAGGGGCAGAGGATAAATTCGCTTGAAATGTTGAAGGACCAGTGTCATAGGAGACTTGGACTCTTATCTCGATTAGTGGCCAACATTTGAAGTTTTACTACACGGAGACGTTCTGTACTATGGCAGTGGGTGGCCTTGCTCAGAAGTGATTGCTAATTACCACAGACCACAACATTTTTGATTCTGGATCCCTTACTGAAGATAGTCACGAGATCTTACAGTCAGCCACCCACAAAAACATACAACATACAGGTCAATCATGGTATGTTTGCCAGGGCCATCAATCATATACATTTTTCACATGATGACACCAGTTAACATGAGCGAATTCTTAGATTTGTGGCCCTAGTTGGATTTCCATAAGTCATTGCACACTTAGAGCAATTCAGACACCCTCTCAGATCACTGAGCAGTCTTCACATAGAAGGGCTTCTACTCCATCAATGTGTGACTGGTGTTTAAAGAGATTTTTATGCAGATATGCAAAAGATTCAGAACCAGCTACCACAATTGTTTCATTCTGGTACAATTCATCTTCCCCAAGCTCTCCACACATTGAAGCTGACTTGGAGACAAGGGGCACCATTTAAACTGTGGCTGATGACACCTATGAGGGACCAAGAACAATAGAATGAAAGCTATATAATACCCAGTTGTGTCAAAGAACAAGCTATGTGAATTCTGTTGATGCACTTAGGGAGCTGGAACAGACTGGAGGTGCCCTAGTATCTACAAACCAGCCTGTCTAAATGATCATGGAGTGATGCACTCCATACGATATTACACAGCAAAGAAATTTGGAACTGCAAAGAGGTGTAAATCAGCAGGTGAAAATATAACTATCTGTAAGTCCCATGGATGCTTGAGTGCCTGAGCTGCTGCATGAGTTCTGTGACAGTGGACCTTTCAAAGATGCAATGTCATCATTCTTCGATGGCCTTTCCCTATCTTGAGACTATATTCCATATTTAGATTTTATAGCCAGTGGAAAGGCCTCCTAGCATCTACCTTTAAGAGATATCATCACCTTCCCAGACCACCTCCGATGGGGCTCTCCAAGAACCTTGAAGGGAGATTAAAAGCATTTATGTCTCAGATGCAGGGAGATGTTGGCGCAATAGAAATGTCATTGGATGATAATTCAGAGGCCCGAAACAAACTCTTTGTTGACAAGGACTCATACTCCATGAAGGAAATTGATGGAATTTAAAAATTAATTCATTAATGAGTTCTAGAATTGAAAGTTAATTCAGTAACGGTAACAGTGAAAGTATCATTGACTGTTAAAAAGTCCCCTAATTTACTTTAGGGAAGGAAATTTTATTTAATTTACGTGGGGTCAAAAATCTGCCATCCTTACTCAGTCCGGCTGACATATGACTCCAGACCCACAGCAACGTGATTAATTCCTAACTGCCCTTTAAAATGCCCCTAGCAAATCACTCAGTTCAAGGGCATTCAGGATCTGAAACAAATGTTAGCTCTGCCTGTTTATCCAATGGAGGAATAAAATTAAAGTGATGATTATCCACATGCTATTTTACTTCGTACTGGCATCAATTCAGCATCAGTGAGTTTATCTCATGTGTCTGTCTGATATTTAGTTCTGGTACTAGTGTGCTGGGAGAGCCATCTCTGACAATCAGGTACACTGAGACTCCAGTGGTATCCAGTGCCTCATTGTCCGTACTTTTAATTACAAGAAAACTAGAGGGTCACCTTCAGTTTTCTCCCTCTCCCTTGTACTTCATGCTCTCATCTTCTGCAATGAAGGAAAGAAGAAAAAAACAAGTGAGAGAAAGAGGAAGCATTGAATAGATGGATGGAGGACATTTGTTGAGGGTGACTGTGAAGAAGAGACACAACAGTATATAAATTCGAGATTGAGTGCTAGTGACGGACACACAGAGCTTTGGTGAAATTATACCCAGTGTAATATCAAAGAAAGCATTCATTACTTTAGAAGGAAGACAGCAAATGTATGCTAGATCAATTCTTGACAAGAGATGGCTCTCCCTTGAGGAGAGTTTGAGTGGAATATGTCTATGGATTTTAGAAGAGTGAGAAATGATCTCTTTGAAGTAAACAATGTTTTTTCATTCCAGTTTTAAAAGGGAGATGCTGAGAGGTGTTTCCACTGGTGGTAGAATCTAAATACAGAACACAGTCTCAAGATAAAGAAAGACCATTGAAAACCTCTTCACTAAAATAATGGTGAGACTTTGAAGTTGTTCGCTCCAAAGTTCTGTGGATGCTGAATTGAATACATTCAAGGCTGAAATTAAAAGATTCTTGAGCACTAAGGGAAGCATCAGATAAGAAGATAAAACAGAAAATGAAGTTGATGTGTAAGCTTATGTCATAACGTTTGAATGGAAGAGTAGGTTTAGGAGACTGTATGGTCCATTCCCAATTTTAGCTCTTATTTTCTTAAGTCTATGAAGCGATTGGAACCAGGACCAGGTGGATCTCATTGACAATGAGATCCTTAATTGGGGCTGTTAACCTGGGCCTATCAGGGAGCCTTGGATGACAGATATAAACAGGAGATTGGGATTTGAGTTTCCTCATTTCCCTGAAAATCTGATTGAATGTTAGGGTTTGGGGCCTGCTCCTCTCCCTTGTAAAATTGCTGTTTCTCTGTATACAGCTGTTAATGTTAATTGTTTTGTAAACTGTGAATTGTTTAATTAAAAAAATCATAAACAGGAGATTCAGAAGGTCTCCTCAGTCTAGGGACTGGCTTTGAGCTGGCTGGTCAGAGCCCTTATAGTGTGCACATGTAAACAAAGGGTGACTCAGTAACAGGATACCATCCTCTGTACAGTTATTTCAGTCTGTTTTATTAGTAAACTAATTGAGGCTGGACACTGAATTTTGATTAGGCCCATTTGTTAGAGGAGTGATCTTCGCACCCAAATCAAATCAGTAAACCAGGGTCCTGTGAAATTTTCACCACATGATGTTCATGTCAATCAGTCATTTTGGGGTTCATAGATTAAGACAGTGTCACTTGTATTAGGATTTTCACAGCACATTTGTTAAGGGCACCATGAAGAGACTTGTGTTTGTGAAAGCTGACATAGAAATGGAGGATATATAAATTACACAGTTAGAGAGTTTTGAGAAGATTTATAGCTCTGGTTGAGGTTCTGGCATTGCTCGCGAACCTTCCAGCTCAGCAAGTAAACCTACATCCAAATTACACAGTGCATTGGCTAACTCATAGAGAACAAAGAACAAATCCTTTGTAATATCATTCTGAGATGAGCATTGAGGACTTCTCTTAAGAAACCGGCTGTAAATATTTAAATAATTTTGATAAAGTTATTATAAATACATCAACAGGAATAAATAAGATGTGTGATCTTAAGGTAAATGAAAAATACAGATAACGACCCAAATTGAACTTGTGCAAGGGAATTCTCCTCTATGTCCGGCTTATATCCCTCAAGGAACATTCCACAAAATAGATTATCTGGTCATTATCTTGTTGTTGTTTGTGAAATCTTGCTAAATGGCTCCTGGGCTTTTCCTATGTCACAGCAACGTTTACATTGTAGAAATATGTTATTGTTTGTAAATCTCTTTGGGGATGTACTGAGGTTGTGAAATATGCCGTATAAATGCAAATTATTTTGTTATATTTTGATTGATAGCGACCACATGTTGAACTATGACAGCACTTGTATTGTAATATCCCAATATATTTCTACTGATGATAAAAGACACCATCGTCTTCCTAGACTATGGGCTACACTCTCATTGGAGAGAGATGACTGGTGGTGGTGTAACTTAAATGTCACCATGCCTCAGGTAAGGGGAGAGATACTGTATCATCCTGCAGTAAAAAGTAGTCATCCTGCCAATTGAGCTAACATAGAGTCATACAGCATGGAAACAGACACTTCAGTCCAATCAGTTGATGCCAAACATAATCCCAACTAAACTAGTCCCACCTCCCTGTGCTTGGCCCATATCCCTCTAAACCTTTCCTATTCATGTACTTGTCCAAAAGTCTTTTAAACTTGTGATTGTACCTGCATCCACTACTTCCCCTGGCAGTTCATTCCACATGGAACATTCTCTGTGTAAAAAAATTGCTCCTCATGTCTTTTTTAAATCTCCCTTCTCTCACCTTAAAAAGTACCCCCTAGTCTTGAAATCCCCATCCTAAGGAAAAGACAACTACCACTAACTCTATCTATACCCCTTCATTATTTTATAAACTTCTGTAAGGTCACCTCTCAACCTCCTACGCTCCAGTGAAAACACCCCAGCCTATCCAGCCTTTCTTTATAAGTCGATCCTTCCATACCTGGCAACAACCTGGTTAATCTCTTCTGAACGCTCTCCAGCTTCATAATATCCTTCCTCTAACATCTCAAAACACTTCATGTTTATCAAAGAAAACTCATCACCAAGCTACATAAAATAGGTGACCAAAAGATTGATCAAAGAAATAGGTTATAAGGAAAGTCTTAAAGGGAGAAGAGAGATAGAGCTGTAAAAAGCTTCAGGAAGGAAACTCCAGAGCTTGGGGTCAGGGCACTTATGAAGATGAAAATCATTAATGATGCAGTGAGGAAAATTGGGGTGCACATTGTTGTATAAAGTATTGTTTCAAATGGGCTCATTTTCATATTACATTGTCTCCACTCATCCTATTGATGCCTGCGTTTGGAGCCAAAGAGATCTACTCTAGCAGGTGTATATGTATCAGCTCCCTGAAGTCCTAGTCATTATGTTTGACCAAATGTTGTTAGACTTATTGCCAATATCCAAAAACCTCTTATAATCTGGGAACCATGTATCTTCTGTAGATACTCTATGGTTGTGTATCCTCAACTGCTAATCAGTCAAGATGAAGCATGGAAAAGGTGGCAGAGACCTAGCTCAAACACCCAACATATTAGTTGAGGTCATGATTAGAGTGGAGCTGGAAAACACAGCAGGTCAGGCTGATTCCTGATGAAGGGCTCCTGCCCGAAATGTCAATTTTCCTGCTCCTCAGATGCTGCCTGACATGCTGTGCTTTTCCAGCATCACTCTAATATTGACTCTAATTTCCAGCATCTGCAGTACCCACTTCCTCCATAATAATTGAGGTGACAAGTACCACAAGGGACCGGGGTTGGTCATCTGGGAAAGTACCACATTGGAGGCCAGATTCACACACAAAAACCACAGAGAATGGTTTGACAAACTCAGCAGCTCTGACAGGGTCAATGGAGAGAAAAACAGAGTTAATATTTTGAGTCCAGTGACTCTTTGTCGGGACTGGCTGAATTCAGATGGAGGTTAGATCTTGGAGGGTGGTAGAATTGAAATAGGTTACTGTAATAGGGAACTGCAAGACACTGGAGGTAGTTGAAAACAAGATTGAGAATTTCAAAAATTGAGGCATTCCCAAATGGGAGACAACATCTGTCAGCAGGCATTGATTGAAACACTGTCATATCAATGTTTCAGACAGCTGTTGGACTTGGCATATCACACCCTCCAATAAGGCCCTTCAAAGATGTAGAACATCCAGCAGCCACCTATATAGCTCTGGAATATATTTTCTTAAATGACCATTTGATGAAAACATTAATTCAGAAAATGAATGATGACAAACTTTATTATTGATATTTAAGGTTGATGTTTAATAGTATTTTACTACAAGCTGTGGTGTCTTGCTGAGGTGATACTGGTAAATTTAAAATTAATGCATTAACACAAATATAAAGCTAGGAGATGAATATCATCAAGCTCATTAGATGTACAGATGTAAAACCTGAAAATCAGAAGATTAGTGTTTTCTGTTCTGTTCTGAGGCAACCCCTTGGGATCAAAGATGACTTCCAGTCCATTTGGAAAAATTCATAGATGGCACATTCACGATTTGCAGATCTTGTCGCGAGAGGGATCAGTGGTGTTTTAAAGATTGGATCAATGGGTTGTTTGTGACTTTGGCCCCATCAGCTTCACCACTGCCTGGTCCTAGAAAGGTCTCTCGATGCACCTTTCCAAGTGAGCTATCTCCATCTTGGTTGGCCATAAACCAGTGCCATGAGCCGGCAGGGATCAGTGACACCTTTTGGAGCATAACCTTAAAACATTTCAGAAGTGAAAACCCATTTTGTAATCCGCATGTAACCCCAAGCAGCAAAGAGTAGGGAGCGGGAGGGGAGAGAAATATTAAGCAAATAGGCACAACCTGATTAAGAAACATATTATTTCAGTTTTGGCATGGAAGGGAATTAGTGGTTCTCTTTTATGAGGTAATTAATGAATAACCTATAATCACTTCTTTCATTAATGTTAGTTGCATTTGTTCCGTTGGCTGCATTGCTCCAGTTGAGCAGTTTTGACTGTTGCTAGGAGTGTGCCCAATGTCACAACCCATAGGTACCTCTCCAATACACCTGCACATTTTTTAAGACCTTGCTTCTTAACAGTTTGCATGGGAAAAATCTATTACATGAGCATCATTAATCTGCTAAGGCAGCCCTTGGCATTTTCTGGATATTCCATTTTATGGGCCTTTGCTTTCTGAGCTCTGGAGACTGGTTGTTTTTCTCTTGATCAGCTTTGCTTAATTATCAAAACATTTGATGCAGAAAATTGCCACAAACTCTGAGGTTTTCCCCTGCGGCAGTCCTCAGAGCTTGTGACTGCACCTTTACAATTCTTCAGGGGTGGGGAGGGGTGGCGTGGATTGTAATAAGCACAACAGCATGTTTGCCCACCTTTAGCTCTCAGCTCAAGATCTTGAACACGGGTTCCCCTCAGGCAATGATATTCTTATTTCGTCTGGAGTTCGTAGAGCTGGCCTTGTCTGCAACTGCTCCCTTTCCCTGACAGTTACTATTATTACAGCCTGGGGACGGAATCATTTACTGAGTTCTGCCACCAAGTGACCCAGCCCATGACCCCAACATGCTCTAAATTTCTTGCTTGGACCATTTTTACACTGCAGCCTCAGCGGACACATTGAGAGACACAACAAAACTAGGGTCACGTTACCAGAAGCAGCAGCCTTTCACCAGTACATTTTTCAAACCATTATTTTTCTGTCTCTTTTTCTCATTTAAATGATAAAGCCTAGTAGCCAAAAGGGAATAAATTGTCCCTTAATAAACACACCACCTATTTAGGATTTCTGACTGTAATGCTTGATCCAGCCAGGCCACCATCTCTTCAAGAAAGCTTTTGTTAATGGATTCCCTCTTTATGCCCGAGGTTAGAAAAAAAAGCTGAAAATTTATGGAATATGATGATATCTCACAGAAGGAAACACAATGTTTATACACTATAACATGTATGTCACCCCTGAATTACACCATTTTATCTGAGCTTTTGGCGAATGAAATGTGAGTTTTCCATTTAATTTTTGTCTTTTTAACAATATACTTCATCAATATGACAGTAACAAGATCCTGAATTTATATGGTGCCATTCCAGTTCTCAGGACATTCTGAAATGCGATGCAACAAATAGATGTCTTTCTCAGATGCAGAAGCGTTTTTAATGTTTACAAATACAGCAGCCCATCAGCAAATGGTGAAATTCTGAAAACAACAAATCAATTCAAGGCATCTGCTTTTTGGTGACATTGCAATATTATTGACCCGGTCACATTTCAGCCCTTTATCAAATAGCCCCCACAGTGTCTTTTTCATCAATCTGAACAGACCGATGGGGTGCCCTGATTTTAAAAAGCACTGCCAATGATAAAATGAGAGCAAGAATTGCATTTAAATGGCACCTTCCATTGTTAGCCCTGAAGTATTTTACAGCCAGTTAAATACTTTTGCAGCAGAAGACAGAATTCTAACCTCTCAGGTGAGAAACGTAGGAACATACAAATAATTGAGAACGAATGAGAGTTGAAAAAATCCAATTCTCAAATTTGAGGCAAGTGTTTATGATATTTCTCTCAAACTGTAAATGGTGACTTGAGAATCTTGACATTAAATAGCGGCAACCTTATTTCCATGCATTAGGTTCTCATTAAAGCCTCAAGTTGCTTTATTGATGTTTCAGTTCTTGTCTCCCCTCCACTGAGAAACTAGATGTGCAAATACATTAATCAAAGTGGGTACCTGCTTGTTGCAGCTTGCTGAGTGCCTGTCCTGGTCACCTTCTTCACAACAATGTCTCAACCTCCTCATTACCCCCATCATCCTTGACCCTTCATTCACTCAAGTTGGCTTCAACAAACCAGCCTCACTGTAACACCATGCCTGCTCTCAGACCAGATCACATACCATTTAATCACTTCAGCACCTTCCCTTGGAGGTCAGGGCATCTATGATTTTGCCAAGTCACTTTGCCCGCAAGGACACACGTTCACTTACACAAGATACATCTTACAGCTCTTAGCTTGTTTTCTTCGTGCTCACTCACTTTACCACTCACTCCACGTACTTCACAACACTTAACAAATACTCACTGATTTCAGTTGGAATTTTCAGGCCATTTGGGTCACATTCTTTTCTTAGTGCACATGGTCTTCATTGGTCAATGATATGCTACCAGCCTTGGTGGCCTATATTATTTTTTAGTGTAGAGGGTGAGACAGGGAGCTTGTGATGGTGGGGAGCACTGAACAATTGATCTGTCAATCAGTCAGTGGCGTAGGATCATCTTAAGTCAACATCACTTACGCAGCTAATGCAACATACATACTGAATGTACTTCCATCAAACAGCCAGGTTTGGAGGTCAAAAGGGAGCAGACCTTAGGGTAAAAGTGGATTACCGTTGGTCAGGGGTTACTGCTACCATCAGTCTGATTCCAATCTGGGCTTTGGCCATAGTCAGGTGCTTGCTCCTACTGGAGTCCAGGGTCTGTGTCTTTGCAATCCAGAGATTGGCCCACTGTTAGTCCTGAATTTAAGGGCCAATTGGGATTACAGGAAGCTCAATAGGAGATGTCTGTCCAAGGAAATGGGACAATCTTTACTGCAATGAGATAAAGGAAGTGACTGATTATGGCAGAAATGGATGACAGGAAAGTTGGTGGTGATGCAGGAGTAGAAGAACTGGGTGAGGTGTCTCCATTGAATGAGTAAGAAGTACAGAGGGCTGAAAGAGCACAGCAACATATGGAATTTCTTGTTCCACTCCACTATTCATTTACAACATGGCTGATGTGATAATTCTGGGAAAATCATTTAGTCTATCAAAGTTATCACTGCTGGCTCAACTGAACAGTAATCCAATTTCTCTGGTCTTTTCACATATTCTCTTGCATCTTCCTTTTATTGAGCACATATCCATATGAACATATGAACAAGGAGCAGAAGGTGGTCATTCAACCCCCAAGTCTGCTTCACTATTTAATAAAATGCTGGCTAATGCATGTGTTTTGAATTCCATATTCCCATCGACCCACAATGACATTTGATTGTCTTATCTAACATAAATCTGACGACCTTGGCCTTAAGATTATTAATGACCCTGTTTTCACTGCTGTCTGAGATAGAGATTTCCAACCCTTGGCGATGAAAAAAAAACAATTGTCTTCAGCTCTGTCTGAAAGGGTGATTCCCCCACCCCCCCCAATCTTTAAACAACGCCTTATAATTCTGAACTCAAACATTTCTTCCATGTTCACTTGGCTAAGACTGTTCAGGATTTTATATACTTCAATCAAGTTACACCCTCACTCTTCTAAACTTCAGTGGACACAAGTTCAGTCTGTTCAACCTTTCCTCATAAGACAACCTACTCATTCTATCAATCTATCAATCTAGTAAACTCCCTCCAATGCACTACATCCTTAAATAATGGGACCAAAAGAGCATACTGCATGCAAGATTTGGTTGTGTCAATGCCCTCTATATCTGAATCATTACATTCTTAGTTTTACATGCAACTTTTCTTGTAATAACAATTATCAATCCCGTAGCCTTCTTAATTGCTTAATGTACCTGCATTTTAACTTTTGTGACTCATGCACTGGAACACCTAGATCCCTCTGCAAAATTCTGGAGTTGGTCTTAAGCAATACTCTGCTTAAGCAATACTCTGCTTTTTAATCTTTCTGTCAAAGTGAACAACATTACGTTCCATCTGCCAGATATTTATCTACTTACCCAACTTATTTATATCAAACTGCATCTTCTTATGTTTGCTTCCCATCATACTTAACTATCTATCTTCATGTCATCTGGAAATTTACCTACTATGCTTTTGCTCCCTTCAAGTAAACCATTGGCATACATCAGAAAAAAAAAGACTGCAGCCCAAACATAGATCCTTGAAGTCTCCACTTATTATATCCTACCAACCAGAAAAAAAATCCATTTGTGCAAACTCTCCTTTTTAGGCAAAGCAGCCAATCTTTTACCTGTATTAATATGTAACCCTCTACACCATCATCTCCTAATTTGGTACAATAACCTTTTAGGTGGCAGCTTGTCTGATTCCTTCTGGTAATTCAACTACAGTACTTCCACAGGCTCCCATTAATCTGCCAACTCTATTAAGAACTCCAATAAATCAGTTAAATATAAGATATAGGAGCAGATTTAGACCATTCAGCCCATCACAGCTAATATATTTCTTAACCCCATTTTCCTGCCTCTTCTCAATAATCCTTGATCCCTTAACTCATCAAGAACCTATCTATCTCTGTCTTAAATGCTCTTAATGTTTGGGCCTCGACAGCCTACTGTTGCAATGAGTTCCACAGAGTCAACACCCTCTGCCTGACAAAATTCCTCCGCATTTCAGTTCTAAAGGGTCGTCCCTTCACTCTGAGGCTAGTCTCTCCTACTGGTGGAAACATCTTCTCCATGTCCACTCTACCCAAGCCTCTCAGTATTCTGGAAGTTTCAATCAGATCCCCCTCACCTTCTAAACTCCATTGAGTACAGACCCAGAGTCCTCAACTGCTCCTCATATGAGAAATTTTCCATTCCCTGGGATCATTCTAGTAAGTCTCTCTTGGATCCCTTCCAATGTCAACACATCCTTCACTAGATATGGGACTCAAAACTGCCCACAATATTCTAAATGCGGTCTCACCAGAGCCTCAGCAGTGTATCCCTGCTCTTAATCTTTTAGCCATCTCGAAATGAATGCTCACATCACATTTGTCTTCCTAAGTGCCAATTGATCCTGCATGTTAACCTTAAGGGAATCCTGAACTAGGAATCCTCTGTCCCTTTCCAAAGTATGGTTTCTCTTTCACAAAACCAAGCTGATCCTTCCTAATTATCTTGAGTCTTTCTCGGTGCCCATCCTTACAGATTGCTTCGAACTATTCCTATGACAGAAGGCAAACTAACTGACATATGGTTTCTTGTTTTCAGTCTCCATCTCTTCTTGAATTGGGGAGTTATATTTGTTATTTTCCAGAATGATGGAACATTCTCAGATACGGTGAATTTTGAAAAATTAACATTAATGTATCTACTACCTCTTTACACACTCTTTCAACCTCCTATGATGAGTTCTTTCAAGGGCTTTTTACTACTTGCTAGTGATTATAATTTCACCAGGTTCTTTTCTTCTTCCATTTCCTGATTTACGGTTATCACTGGAATATTTTTTCTCTCTTCTATAGCAAAGAAGTTTGATGCTTTCCTTAACATCCTTCATTCATATTGGATGGGGGCCGTCTACTTTAGAATTTTCTTTGTAGGAGGAATAGATTTATTCTGAATTGTCTGAAATATTTCCTTAAACATCTGCCACTATATCTTTATTAAAGTGTCCTCCAGCCTTGTATCTGAATTCACTTTACCTCGTTCGGCTTCCTTGCCCACACACTTCCACTTATTTAAGTTTGAAATACTCACTCTTCTCCTGTTCAAGCTGAATGTAAAATTCAATCTTGTTGTGTTTGCTGATACCTTAGGGGTGCTTTTACTCTGAGGTCATTAATTAATCCTGTCACATCTCACCAAGTCATGTCAAGTATAGTATAGCGCGCTCGTCGGTCATTTCCAGAATGTGCTGCTCGAAGAGACAATCTCAAAAATATTCTATGAACTCTGCATCCAGGCTACTTGCACCAATCTGATTTTTTTCAGTATATATGGATAAAAATTACCCAAGATTATTACCGTGCATTTATTACAAGCATCCAATATTTATTTTTATAACCTTCAACTTACACTGCAGTTACCATAAGGGGGTCTGAAAGACCATTTCTACTCATGACTTTTTTCCTCCACTATTCTTCAGTTCCACTCAAACCAATTCAATATCCTGACCTCCTGAACCAAGATCATCTCCAATAATTGCAACAATGCTGTCCTTGATTAACAGTGCCACCCCTCCTTCTTTACCCAGATTCCAATTCTTCTTGACTATCAGATACCCCTCAAAATTCACAACCAATCCCTGTTATCTTGCAGCTAAGTCTCAAGAATGGCTATCAGATTGTACTTATTTACATCAATGTGGACAATACTTTTGTTTACTTTGTTATGTATATTCCATGCATTCAGATACAGACCCTTTTGTCTTTTTGTTAACACTGTAATATTTAGTCTTGACAAGGGGCATATTCTTGGGCTGATTGTCACTGACCCTTCCTGCTAAACTCTGATGTTTGTTTTCCATATTACCATTTTGCCTTCTCGCCTTGAATCTATCACTTGTTTTGTTACAAATACTCAAGCTTAACAACCCTCACCCTGCCCCCATTGTTGTTTAGTTTAAAGACCTCTCTCCTTTAATGGACATAGAGTTTGTTAAAATGTTAGTCCCGATGTGGTTCAGGTACAGACTGTCCCAACAGGGTAACAGGAATAACCCAGGAAGCTACAACAGGCCTCTGAGCCTCACGTAAGTGGTAGAGAAATTATTGGAAAAGATTCTCAGCAACAAGATCTATAAGCATTTATACTGATAAGCGATTAACAGCATTGTTTTGATGGGGGAGGTAGTGCCTCACTAACTTGATTGAGTTTTTTGAGGAGGTAATGAAGATGATTGATGGATTTCAGTAAAGTCTTTGACAAGGTCTCTCATTGCAGACTGGTACAAAAGATGAAGTCACATGGTATCGGGGTGAGGTGGCAAGATGGATACAGAACTGGCTTACTCATCGGAGACAGAAGGTAGTGGTGGAAGGATGCTTTTCTGAATGGAGGGTTATGACTAGTATTGTTCCACTGGGTTCAGTGCTGGGACCTCTGCTGTTCATGATCTATGCAAATGATTTGGAGGAAAACATAACTGGTCTAATTAGTAAGTTTGCGGACGATACAAAGATTGGTGGAGTTGCACATAGTGAGGAGGATTGTCAGACGGATACAGCAAGATAAAGATCAGTTGGAGGCATAGGCAGAAAAATGGCAGATGGAGTTCAATCCAGCCAAATGAGGTGATACATTTAGGAAAGTCAAATTCAGGTAAAAATGTACGTTGATTGGCAGCACTCTTAGGCGTATTGATAAGCAGAGGAATCTGGGTGTGCAGGTCCACAGATCACTGAAGGTGGCAGCGCAGGTAGATAAGGTAGTAAAAAAAAGGCCTATGGCATGCGTGCCTTCATTGAAATGGGCAGTGACTGTAAGGATAGACTAGTTATGCTGCCGTTTTATAGAACTTTAGTTAGGACACACTTGGAATATTACCTACAGTTCTGGTCACCACACCACCAGAAGGATGTCAATGCTTTGTTGAGGGTACAGAAAAAAACTTTACCATGATGTTGCTTGGCATGGGGGATTTAAGCTATGAAGAAAGGTTGGATAGACTGGGTCTGCTTTCACTGGAATGCAGGTTGAGGGGTGACATGATATAAGATTGTGAATGGAATGGAGAGAGTGGAAAGTTTGATTAGATTAGATTATACCCCCTATCGTATGGAAACAGGCCATTTGGCCCAACAAGTCCACGCCAACCCTCTGAACAGTAATCCACCCATTTCTCTACCCTATATTTACCCTGGACTAATGCACCTAACATTATGGGCAATTTAGCATGGCCAATTCACCTGACCTGCACATGTTTGGATTGTGGGAGGAAACCGGAGCACCTGAAGGAAACCCACACAGACACTGGGAGAATGTGCAAACTCCACACAGACAGTTGCCCAAGGGTGGAATCGAAATCGAGTCCCTGGTGCTGTGAGGCAGCAGTGCTAACCACTGAGCCACAGTGCTGCCCCAAGTATGAGGTTTTCTCCCAGGGTGAAGGGGTCAATTACTAGGGGACACATGTTCGAGGTGTGAGGGGGGATGTTTAAAAGAGATGTGTGGGGCAAGTTTTTCACACAAAGGATGGTGAGTGCCTGTAATACTCTTCCAGAGGAGGTGGTGGAAGCAGACATAATAGCAGCATTCAAGAAGCACCTGGACAAATACATGAATAGGAAGGGAATAGGGGGATACAGATCCTGTAAATGAAGACAGTTTTAGTACGTTTAGTGCCTAGTTCTTCATCCTAAGCAGAATATTTTTTGTTGTCTTCCCTATGTTGTTTGTACTTACATGGACCATGATAACTAGATCCTTCTCCTTGCACTTTAAGTTCCTCTCCAGCAGTGAGCAAATGTTCCAAACTCTCGCTCTGGGTAGGCAAGATAACCTTTTTGACTCCACCTTGCTGTACTATACCCTGCTAGCACTATATTCCATTTCCTCTCCCCTCGCAGAATCACTTCCTGTACCGCAATGCAATGGTCAGTTCGTTCATCCACACTGAAGCCCTCACTCTCATCCAAAGAAACAGAAAGAACCTCAGACATTTTCAACAAATACAAAAGCTGAGCTTCCTACGTGTCTGCCATCTCTGTTCCCTTACTTTCCTGGTTCACATTCACACCCTACTTTCCTTGATCACTGACCCTATGCTAAGAGGTATGCCAGTTCCTGGTAAAAAATATCCAGATAATATTCCACATTTTTGGCTGTCACATTTTCGGTCATCTGATGTTGAGTTCATAAACTCAGCTGAAGTTGTTTCAGCTGTGAACACTTCACGTAGATATGTTTGTCAGGATCACAATTCCTTTGGAGACTACCTAGCACTTGTAAACTGTGAATCTTATTTGATAATGTTTAGCCCAAGCCTGAAAATTGTCCAGTTTACATTTTAATGCTGAATGCTTCAAATGAGTTGCAAATGATACCAAATCATTAACATTCATCCTCATTTCTGCCCTTATGATGTACAAAATACCGCTGATGAAGTAAATGAACATGATTGAGTCTTGGATGCTACACTGAGGAACTTGTGCAACAAAATCCTGGTAATGAGATGATTGGTCTCTGACAATACCAACCGTCTTCTCTTGTGTTAGGCATAAGCCCAGCCTGTGGGAAGGTTCCCCCACATCACACTGACTTCAACTTTCCAGGTCCCAAGAATGCTAACTTGATGTCAAAAGTTGTCATCCTCACCTCAGCTTTTGAGTTTAGCCTTTGTCCATGTTTGGACTATGGTTTTAGGGAGGTCAGGAACCAAAAACCCTTATAGAATCCAACCAAATATCAGAAAGCAAGTTATTGCTGTGTAATTGCCATTTGATAGCCTGTCAACAGCATCTTCCATTGCTTTGATAATGATTGAGAGAAGGCTGATGGGTAGTAATTGGTCTGAACGGATTCGTCTTGCTTTCTGGATATAGGATAAACCTTACTAATTTTCCATATTGTTGGGTAGATGTCGATTTTGTAGCTTTAACACAATAGCTTTGAGAGGAATGCAACTCATTTTACAGCATGTCATCAGTATTATTGCTGTTATGTTGTCAGGATCACAGACTTTGCAGTATTGATGCTGTCAGCTATTTCTTGATAACACGTGGAGTAAATCGAATTCACTAAGGACTGGCATCTGTGATATGGAGGACCTCAGGAGGAAGCCGAGATGAATCTGGCTGAAGATAGATGCAAATGGTTCTGAATAAAAACTCAAAGAACTGCAGATGCTGGAAATCAGTAACAAAAAGAGGAATTGCTGGGAAAACTCAGCAGGTCTGGCAGCATCTGTGGAGATAAATTAGATTGAACATTTCAGGCCCAGTAACCCTTCTTCAGTTCTGATTTCTCTCCATAGATGCTGCCAAACTTTTTGAGCTTTTTCAGTAATTTTTGTTCTTGTTGCAAATGGATCTGCCTTGCCTTTTGTTTTGGGCTCCTTAATCATTGAGGGCAAGAATATTTGTGGAGCCTCCTCCTTTTGTTAATTGTTTATTTGTTCATCACCATTCATGACTAAATGTTGTAGGACTGCAAAAGTTTGGTATAATTCATAGGTTGTAGAATCATGTAGCTCTGTACGTTACATGTTGCTTCCATTTTTTTGAAGTTCTATGCTGTGAGACCTACACTTTATTTTTAGGAATGTCTAGTTCTGTTCTTGGTCCACCTGCACTTTGCCTTAAACCAGGGACTACGCCCTTGGCGTGATGGTAATGGTAGAGTGAAAGACTTGTCAGACAAGAAGTTATAGATTGTCATTGAATCCAATTCTCTGACTGTTAATGGCCCATAACACCTCAAGGATATCCAGTCATGATTTGTGACATCATTTCTGAATCTATTCCATTTACAATGCTAGTTGTGAATAACACTGACTCAGTCGACCCTTGTGATTAAGCACTGGAAGAGTTTGAAATGCTTTCAGCTTCAGCAATGGATGCATTGTCTGTAGAAATGCACGAGGAGACCTTGAAATAGAGAAGGGAGACAGGAACAAGAATCTATTTGTCTTACTCTACGTGAAGAGTACGTCTTGTGGTTGCCAGATTATGTCATGGAGGATTTATCCTTCTTGTTCTTTGACCTTGTGAAAGTAGCAGCTTCTTACAACAGCAAAGCAAGTTAAGGTGAGTAAGAAACCAGTACAGTTGTGTTGTACCTTCAAACTCTTTTTAGATATACAAGAATTAACAATCCATCAATCTCTTATGCACATCAAACTTGCAACTTTTGAATGTAGTGTGTTTGTATTTAGCATCTAGATAGCATGCACAGTTTTAAAACCTTACTTTTAAATGTAATTTTCTAATTATCTGTCTCACAGCACCAGGGTCCCAGGTTCGATCCCAGCCTCAGGCGACTGTCTGTGTGGAGTTTGCACATTCTCCCCGTGTCTGTGTGGGTTTTCTCCGGGTGCTCTGGTTTCCTCCCACAGTCCAAAGATGTGCAGGTCATGTGAATTGGCCGTGCTTAATTGTCCATAGTGTTAGGTGCATTAGTCAGAGGGAAATGGGTCTGGGTGGGTTACTTTTCGGAGGGTTGGTGTGGACTGGTTGGGCCAAAGGGCCTGTAGGGAATCAAATATCTAAAAAACATCTGGAATTTTCAGGAAGCACTAACCTCGTGTGTGAATAACTGGAAGACAATTGTTGCTGCTGGACCTTTGACCTCACTGCCAGTTCCTTGTCATCACTGTCGGTTCCTCAAATCAATTATTGGCTTCTTGCCAGTCAGCATTGGAATGCACCACTTACCGTCCACTAAGGTTCATTGGGCAAGATTTCAAACTGGTCCTCTGTGAAAATCCAGAGTGCAGAACTGAAAAGTGATTCTTTGAGACTTGATCGGAGTGTGGTGCATCGTTAGTATCTTGGGCTAAAATCCCAACTTGTCTGACATTGCATTTCATTCACTGCCCTTTGATGGACATTCCAATGCAATCGGAACTGAAATGAAATGAAGAGGCACAGCCCACCCAATATTTAAACACAAATCAATGACTGGCCCTCTTGAAAATATTATAATACAATGTCACCTCCCTGACCCATTTACTGTCTATTGCATTGTTTCTGACTCAATTCCATTCCGAAATCATGGCCTTATTTTAAAGGGAGCAGAGTTTTCGCTCCTCTACTTTAGGTCCATTGTGTTGTCCACCTCGACCACTAGTTAGCATTTTTCCAGACCTCAGCTGATGAAGTTAGTTCTATAGGTAAAAACAATGACTGCAGATGCTGGAAACCAAATTCTGGATTAGAGTGGTGCTGGAAAAGCACAGCAGTTCAGGCAGCATCCGAGGAGCAGGAAAATCGACAATTCCGGCAAAAGCCCTTCATCAGGAATACAGGGGAGAGTGCCTGAAGGGTGGAGAAATAAATGAGAGGAGGGTGGGGGTGGGGAGAAAGTAGCATAGAGTACAATAGGTGAATGGGGGTGGGGATGAAGGTGACAGGTCGGGGAGGAGGGTGGGGGAAGGTAGCAAAGAGTACAATGGGTGGATGGGGGTGGGAGGAACGTGATAGGTCAGAGAGGAGGGTGGAGTGGATAGGTGGAAAGGAAGATAGGCAGGTAGGACAAGTCATGGGGACAGTGCTGAGCTGGAAGTTTGGAACTGAGGTGAGGTGGGGGAAGGGGAAATGAGGAAACTGGTGAAGTCCACATTGATACCCTGGGGTTGAAGTGTTCCGAGGCGGAAGATGAGGCGTTCTTCCTCCAGGCATCGGGTGGTGAGGGATCGGCAGTGAAGGAGGCCCAGGACCTCCATGTCCTTTTACCTGCACATCCACTAATATCATTTATTGTATCCGCTGCTCCCAATGCGGTCTCCTCTACATTGGGGAGACTGGGCGCTTCCTAGCAGAGCACTTTAGGGAACATCTCTGGGAGACCCGCAACAATCAACCACACCGCCCTGTGGCCCAACATTTCAACTCCCCCTCCCACTCTGCCAAGGACATGGAGGTCCTGGGCCTCCTTCACCGCCGCTCCCTCACCACCCGACGCCTGGAGGAAGAATGCCTCATCTTCCGCCTTGGAACACTTCAACCCCAAAGCATCAATGTGGACTTCAACAGTTTCCTCATTTCCCCTTCCCCCACCTCACCCCAGGTCCAAACTTCCAGCTCAGCACTGTCCCCATGACCTGTCCTACCAGCCTATCTTCCTTTCCACCTATCCACTCCACCCTCCTCTCTGACCTATCACCTTCATCCCCTCCCCTATTCATCTATTGTACTCTATGCTACTTTCTCCCCACCCCCCACCCTCCTTTCATTTATCTCTCCACCCTTCAGGCACTCTGCCTGTATTCCTGATGAAGGGCTTTTGCCTGACACGTCGATTTTCCCGATCCTTGGATGCTGCCTGAACTGCTGTGCTTTTCCAGCACCACTCTAATCCAGAAGGTAGTTCTATATCCAAGCACTGAGATATGTGCAAAAAAAGAGGTTTGGAGTAATTCATCCTGTGAATTATTTTCCTCCCTTCCTGAGGCTTTGGTTTTCCCCACCCTGAGTGATTAGATTAGATTATTACAATGTTTTAATAATGAGTTTAATTATTATTATTTTTATGCCAGGAATATGTAAA
This sequence comes from Chiloscyllium plagiosum, assembly GCF_037043375.1. Lineage (NCBI taxonomy): Eukaryota > Metazoa > Chordata > Chondrichthyes > Orectolobiformes > Hemiscylliidae > Chiloscyllium > Chiloscyllium plagiosum. Next base: position 13,327,123 of record NW_028270175.1, read on the forward strand.
CAAGTCTTTGATTTATTTCACTTCCACAGGGAGAAGCTAAAATGGCAGGAAACAAGCAGTGTAATCAGAGAAATTAGATATCAGAGGGAAATAGGGACATGGTTCATTTGATCAAACTCATCTACTCTAAAAGACAATACATCTGTTCAGGTCACAGACTGTTTACTTGATGACCAATTAATGAACAAATTAGCCCAGCAGCATGTACAGTTTCAGTGACCTTCAGTCCTATCGAGGCCAACGATAGCTTCCAAAAGGACAAATCTTTCCTCCACTTTAGAATCTCTGTTTAGGTACCGTCAATTCCTCTAGAGAATTTTATGACTTGCTACAATTCCTACCCTGTAACGAAATCCTAATGACATCAACAGTCAGAGTTATAGCTGACAACAAAATTCAAAAGCCTCGCAGCATATGGTCTCTTTCAAAGCATAGCCCATCTCAATGATTATTGTTAGCCTTAATTTTCAAAAGGACTTTGTTTCTCCTTTACTATTTCTATTTGCATTATTATTAGGAGTGGAATTATGACTCCATGTGCTCCCACAAACATTGCCCTAGGCCCTGTTTTTTTTTGCCTGTGACAATGTTCTTTTTTTTCATCCTTCTGTTTTGATCTCTACTTAAAGTTTTATGGCTTTGCTCCTCGAGGGTGCTATTAGCTAATATGCTAATAGTGCTATGCATATTCTATTAGCACTGTCAGAGTAAGATAAGAGACAGTTGGGTAGAGAGCACTGGAGGGTAATAACACAGCAGTGGGTCACAACATTACCATATTATCAGTCATCTTTACATCTCAATGGAGCCTCTCTGTTGTAGCTTTCACTGTCCAAGTCACAACCAGTGCAAGATTTATTCCATCTTTTGCTTAACAGTTTAACATGAACTGTGCCGCTCAGGCATAGAAAAGAAATCTTGCCTTTGAAACCACAAGCATAACTGCGAAGCTTCCTTTGATACCATTTTCAGAAAGCTTTAATGAAGGGATTATCTGTTGTAATAATCAAGATGTATTTTATTTCTTGGATAAATATGTGAATGAAGCAAAGGTTCGGTGTTGCTTATTATGGATTGAGGGAGTTAGTTTGGAGCTGGACAGTGTCAGGAAATAACACTCCCTGTTGTTCCTTGGTCTTCTTTGCCTTAGTTAGTCTTTTTTGGACAAGAATTGGAACACAAAACTGGTCTGAGAATGGGATTAAGGTGACAAATCCTACTCCTGATCACTAACCACTTAATCCAGTCAGGAGGTCTTGATCTGTGGTGACATCAGAATTGAACAAATCTGTGATGCCTCACTTGGTCAAATAGCTAGCTATTGCTCAGTAGCTTGGCTCACACATGGAAGAATATCCTGGGGAACTGTACCACAGAAAGAATCAGTCCCTGTAAGAAAGACCATCGGAAGCTCTGCTTCCAACATACATGTAGATTTCCTGGAAATCAGCCACACCTGGCTACCCTTCTTTCATTCAGATTAAATTTGAAGTGTGTTCAATCTTAATCCTTGCTAGCAGATGGACACTTTTTAATTTCTGCGTTGACTTCTCTCTGCAATGAATCACTCTACTGTATTTCCAGCAGCTGCTTTGTTTGAATTTATTGCAAATTAAGAGTGACTCTGAATTAAAACAATATGTTAAACCTCAGACAATGTCTCTATGTTTTCTGCACAAACTCATGGAAAAGGTCTCAGTCGGGAGACAGACTGAACCATACGACGCTGTAATCCAAGGTTCAATCACTCAGTGTTTCTGAAACTGGGGTACGTTAGTGCATGTTATCATTATGTTATAGAACTAAGAATGCACAGACAGGGATTTATATTCTAGAGGGCATGAGTTCAAAATCTATCATGGCACAGAGAAAAGTTAAATTTAGTTTTTTTAAAAAATTGCAGAAGGCAAGAAATAAAAAGCAGGTACCAGTAAAACTGAACAGGAATCTATCAGATGATTATAAAACTCAACTGGTTCACTCATGTCCTTTAGGGAAGGCAGACTTGGTCCTTACTCAATCTGACCTTTACGTGACTATCCAGTCTCTTGCCACTTAACCAGGCTATGCGGTTTTGATCAACAAGGTAAAAACAATGACTGCAGATGCTGGAAACCAGATTCTGGATTAGTGGTGCTGGAAGAGCACAGCAGTTCAGGCAGCATCCAAGGAGCTTCGAAATCGACGTTTCGGGCAAAAGCCCTTCATCAGGAATAAAGGCAGTGATCCTGAAGCGTGGAGAGATAAGCTAGAGGAGGGTGGTGGTGGGGAGAAAGTAGCATAGAGTACAATGGGTGAGTGGGGGAGGGGATAAAGGTGATAGGTCAGATGGAGAGGGTGGAGTGGATAGGTGGAAAAGGAGATAGACAGGTAGGACAAGTCCGGACAAGTCATGGGGACAGTGCTGAGCTGGAAGTTTGGAACTAGGGTGATGTGGGGGAAGGGGAAATGAGGAAACTGTTGAAGTCCACATTGATGCCCTGGGGTTGAAGTGTTCCGAGACGGACGATGAGGCGTTCTTCCTCCAGGCATCTGGTGGTGAGGGAGCGGCGGTGGAGGAGGCCCAGGACCTCCATGTCCTTGGCAGAGTGGGAGGGGGAGTTGAAATGTTGGGCCACAGGGCGGTGTGGTTGATTGGTGCGGGTGTCCTGGAGATGTTCCCTAAAGTGCTCTGCTCGGAGGCGCCCTGTCTCCCCAATGTAGAGGAGACCGCATTGGGAGCAACGGATACAATAAATGATATTAGTGGATGTGCAAGTAAAACTTTGATGGATGTGGAAGGCTCCTTTAGGGCCTTGGATAGAGGTGAGGGAGGAAGTGTGGGCGCAGGTTTTACAGTTCCTGCGGTGGCAGGGGAAAGTGCCAGGATGGAAGGGTGGGTTGTAGGGGGGCGTGCCAGGTAGTCACGGAGGGAACGGTCTTTGCGGAAGGTGGAAAGGGGTGGGGAGGGAAATATATTCCTGGTGGTGGGGTCTGTTTGGAGGTGGCGGAAATGTCAGCGGATAATTTGGTTTATGCGAAGGTTGGTAGGGTGGAAGGTGAGCACCAGAGGGGTTCTGTTCTTGTTACAGTTGGAGGGGTGGGGTCTGAGGGCGGAGGTGCGGAATGTGGACGAGATGCGTTAGAGGGCATCTTTAGCCACGTGGGAAGGGAAATTGCGGTCTCTAAAGAAGGAGGCCATCTGGTGTGTTCTGTGGTGGAACTGGTCCTCCTGGGAGCAGATCCAGTGGAAGCGGAGGAATTGGGAATACAGGATGGCATTTTTGCAAGAGGTAGGGTGGGAAGAGGTGTAATCCAGGTAGCTGTGGGAGTCGGTGGGTTTGTAATAAATGTCAGTGTCAAGTCGGTCGTCATTAATGGAGATGGAGAGGTCCAGGAAGGGGAGGGTGGTGTCAGAGATGGTCCAGGTAAATTTAAGGTCAGGGTGGAAAGTGTTGGTGAAGTTGATGAATTTCTCAACCTTCTCGCGGGAGCACGAGGTGGCGCCAATGCAGTCATCAATGTAGCGGAGGAAGAGGTGGGGAGTGGTGCCGGTGTAATTACGGACGATCAACTGCTCTACGTAGCAAACAAAGAGACAGGCATAGCTGGGGCCCATATGTGTGTCCATGGCTACCCCTTTGGTCTGGAGGAAGTGGGAGGATTCAAAGGAGAAATTGTTAAGGGTGAGGACCAGTTCGGCCAAACTAATGAGAGCGTCGGTGGAAGGGTACTGTTGGGGAAATCTGGAGAGGAAAAATGGAGGGCTTGGAGGTCCTGGTCATGGTGGATGGAGGTGTAGAGGGATTGTATATCCATGGTGAAGATGAGGCGTTGGGGGCCGGGGAAACGGAAGTCTTGGAGGAGGTGGAGGGCGTGGGTGGTGTCTCAAACGTATGTGGGGAGTTCCTGGACTAGGGGGGATAGGACAATGTCGAGGTAGGTCGAAATGAGTTCAGTGGGGCAGCAGCATGCTGAGACAATGGGTCGGCCAGGGTGGTCAGGCTTGTGGATCTTGGGAAGGAGGTAGAACCGGGCAGTGCGGGGTTCCCAGACTATGAGGTTGGAAGCTGTGGGTGGGAGATCTCCTGAGGTGATGAGGTTCTGTATGGTCTGGGAGATGATGGTTTGGTGATGGGGGGTGGGGTCATGGTCGAGGGGGCAGTAGGAAGAGGTGTCCTCGAGTTGGCGTTTGGCTTCAGCAGTGTGGAGGTCAGTGCGCCAGACTACCACTGCGTCCCCTTTATCCGCTGGCTTGATGGTGAGGTTGGGATTAGAGCAGAGGGATTGGAGGGCTGCGTGTTGTGAGAGTGAGAGTTTGGAATGGGGGAGGGGGGTAGACAGGTTGAGGCGGTTAATGTCCCGGCGGCAGTTGGAAATGAAGAGGTCGAGGGCAGGTAATAGGCCAGCGCGGGGTGTCCAGGTGGATGCAGTGTGTTGGAGGTGGGCGAAGGGGTCCTCGGAAGGTGGGCGGGAATCCTGATTGTGAAAGTAAGCTTGGAAGCGGAGGCGACGGAAGACTTGGTTGACGTCACGACGGAAGACTTGGTTGACGTCACGGCGTGTATTAAATTCATTGATGCGTGGGCGGAGGAGGATGAAGGTGAGTCCTTTGCTGAGGACTGATCGTTCGTCTTCAGTGAGGGGGAGGTCTGGGGGGGATGGTGAAAACCCGGCAGGGCTGGGAGCTGGGATCTGGTGTGGGTGTAGAGCTGGGAGTGGGGGTGGAACCTGTAACTGGAATGGGTGTGATGGTGGGGGGAATGGGGGTGGAGTCATGAGCAGGGGTAGTGTTCCCCTCGGGATTCTGGGGGGTGGGGATAGTGACAGTGGGGTTTGTGGGGGGCATGTCAGCAGAATGCAGGTGAGTGGCGCTGGTGGGGGCGGAAGAGGTGTTTTGAATTGAATCAGCTTTATTGTCACATGTACTCAAATGTGCCATCTTAGGTATCAGATACCTAGGTACAGATTCTTCAGTACAAATTCTGAAGAAAAAATATGAGAAAAATAAACAAATAAACAGAATATAGGAATAAAATGGTAAATAGAGAAATAATAAAGCTCAGGACCACAGTCCTTCCAACCCAGTTCACACCCACACCTGGCTTCCAGTCCATGCCATGCCTGACTACAGACTTTACTGACCTCACCTTGAGGTTCTTGGAGGCTGGGAAACTGCTCTGGAATCAGGTTGTATCAAGCTACTACAACAAAGAAGGCTTTCTCAAGGACAACTTGGGAGGATTCGATACATGCTAAGCTTGTCAGTGTTGTCCCTATCCTGAGAATGTAAAATGTTAAAAAACACCTGAGGGAGATAGAGTGGCAGTAATTCTGAAGTTCTGAAGGACTGTCACTAGACCCAAAACATTAACTCAGATTTCTTTCCACAGACCTGCTGAGAGTTTCCAGGTATTTCTGTTATTGTTTCAGATCCATAATCCTTTTGGATTTTTTTTTGTCTAGTAATTCGCCATGGTTTTTGAGGTTAAAAAGGGTCAACCTATCTATGGTTTGCCTCCTAATTAGTATGTAGGCAATTCGCTGATTATTCAGGTTACTAATTAATAAGATCATGCTGAACCTTCTGCTTGGAACACATGGTTTTTCAAGTGGAATTGAATGCAAGACCAAAATCAGGCAATAACCAATAATCTCTGATTGCATTAAATATATTTTAAATTTATTTGAAGGGCTGAACGGCCTCCTCCTGCTCCTATCTTCTATGTTTCGATGTAACCTGAATTACATCCATGTGCATCAAAATAATGAGCTGAAGCCCTGAGAAGGAGAATTTTCATATCTATTGTTGGTCGTTGTGGTTCTGTTCGCCAGGCTGGGAATTTGTGTTGCAGACATTTCGTCCCCTGTCTAGGTGACATCCTCAGTGCTTGGGAGCCTCCTGTGAAGGGCTTCTGTGTTGTTTCCTCCAGCATTTATAGTGGTTTGTCCCTACCGCTTCCAGTTGTCAGTTCCAGCTGTCCGTTGCAGTGGTCGGCATATTGGGTCCAGGTCGATGTGTTTGTTGATAGAATCTGTGGATGAGTGCCATGCTTCTAGGAATTCCCTGGCTGTTCTCTGTTTGGCTTGTCCTATAACAGTAGTGTTGTCCCAGACGAACTCATGTTGCTTGTCATCTGCGTATGTGGCTACTAAGGATAGCTGGTCGCGTCGTTTCATGGCTAGTTGGTGCTCATGGATACGGATCGTTAGCTGTCTTACTGTTTGTCTTATGTAGTGTTTTGTGCAGTCCTTGCATGGGACTTTGTACACTATGTTGGTTTTGCTCATGCTGGGTGTTGGGTCCTTTGTCCTGGTGAGTTGTTGTCTGAGAGTGGCTGTTGGTTTGTGTGCTGTTATGAGTACTAGTAATGCAATTGTAGTAGTCTGGCTGTCAGTTCAGAAATGTTCTTGATATATGGTAACGTGACTAGTTCTTTGGGTTGTGGCATGTCCTCATTCCGTTGTCTTTCCCTTAGGCATCTGTTGATGAAATTGTGGGGGTATCCCATTTTTGGCGAATACATTGTAGAGGTGTTCTTCTTCCTCTTTTTGCAGTTCTGGTGTGCTGCAGTGTGTTGTGGCCCTTTTGAACAGTGTTTTGATGCAACTTCTTTTGTGTGCGTTGGGGTGGTTGCTTTCATAGTTCAGGACTAGGTCTGTGTGTGTGGCTTTCCTGTATACCTTTGTGGTGAATTCTACATTCAGTGTTCTCTGTACCATCACGTCTAGGAATGGGAGTTGGTTGTCCTTTTCTTCCTCTCTAGTGAATCTGATTCCTGTGAGTGTGGCGTTTGATGATCCGGTGTGTGTTTTCTATTTCTGTGTTTTTTAATGATTACAAAGGTGCCATCATTTTTGGTCAGAAAATGAACACTAGTGTATTGACCATCTGTCTTAAACTCTGCCCAAATATTGTTTCTATTGAAGTCAACTGACCACATTTCCATGTGGGTCATTGCATCCAGATATCTTGGGCTGCAACTTATTTCTCCTAAGAAGGTTTGTAGTCAGAAATCAATATTGCAGTCAAGACTGAGTCCTGCAATGGGATAATACGCTGACATTGAATCTTTGGTTTGGATCCAGCTGCACTGATGGAATGAAGTTTATTCCATCTGTTCATTGTTAAGAACCCCACATGAAATGAGTTTGGGCAGTCTTAATTCAATTCAGCTAAACTGACCGCAAGTTAGGATTTAAACAGTTAGAGCCCACAATGGCAGCTGAGGCAGAAGGTAGTATTTCGTATAAGAAAAGAAGCAGAGAAAGAAATTACATTTGTTTAGAATCTTTTGTAGCCCTAGGATGTCCCAAAAATCTTCGCAGTGGGATATTTTTAAAAGTGTGGTCAGTGTTGTAATGCAGGGAACATGGCAGGCAGTTGGCAGACTGCAAAATTCTGAAGATTGCAAAAGACTGAAATAAATGACCAGATAATCTGTTTCAATAATATTAGTTCTTGGATTAGTGTTAGATGAATACTGGGGAGAGCTATTGTTCACTTCAGAATAGTATTTTGTGGCATATATACCCATTTATGTGCTGACATCATATGAATCAACCTATAGGTGTGAGACTGCCTGAATTTGAACATCAGACTTCATTGTTAACATTCAGGTAATGTCCCAGTGCCTGTGGATCCTCTTCTAATGATGATTATTGGATGTCTTGACTGGTAGGATGTCCAGAAATGTGCCAGATTAATTTAGCCATGGCCCAATGTTTGTCTATTGGGGTGACACCAATCTCACTGCTAAGTCTACAGAGAATCTGCAGCAGTGATAGAGACCATTTAGACTGGTTGGTCAAAACTAATGTTCATGCTCTACCTGAGCCATCATAGAAACATAGAAAGTAGCTGCAGGAGTAGGCGATTCAGGCCTTCCAGCCTGCAGCACCATTCAGTACGATCATGACAAATCATGCAATGTCATCTAGACAAACAGGAAACTAGAAGCATCCAGCAAGCCAGGCAGGATCAGGAGGTGGAGAAGTCAGAGTTATGGGTATAACCCTTCTTCAGGCCTAGGGTTATATCTGAAACATTGACTTCTCTACCTCCTGACGCTGCCTGGTTTGCTGTGTCCCTCCAGCCTCCTGTTTGTTTACTATCGATTCCATCATCTGCAGTTTTTTTGTCTATAATGCAATTTCATCTGGCCTATTTACTAAGGCTCACTTTATCAACATGCCCTTTCATTCCTTTCTTCCTCCTATGATTATTTGCCTTCACCTTAAATGAACCTTTGCTATTGCCTTAATGTTTTGAAATTCCACATTCTGAGTGCAATCTGGATAAAGAAGTTATTAAGGTATGTCACATGCCTGTTTCAATCCCTTTTACATTTTGGCTGGTTCAGTTTTCAAATCCTTCACCAAAAGATGGACAGTCACATGAACATGACTTGAATTCTCAACTTGAAAGACAAGTAATATTTTCAGCGTTCATTGAAATTTTTGAAACCTCATTCTGTTTCAGGAATATTATCTGCACTTGGCAGACACCCTCAAAGCCCAGAGCAAGGTGATGGAGATTGAAAATCCAGCAGAATCAGAAAACAGAACCTTCGTTCTTGTAATATAATAAGAACCAGTTGAAAACAATTTATCAGAAAAGGGGAAATAAATAGACAACTTAGATTTGACTGACCAAAATTGGCAAGGGGAAAGTGAGGACTACAGATGCTGGAGATCAGAGCTTAAAATGTGTTGCTGGAAAAGCGCAGCAGGTCAGGCAGCATCCAAGGAGCAGGAGAAGGGCTCAAGCCCGAAACGTCGATTCTCCAATTCCTGAAGAAGGGCTCATGCCCGAAACGTCAATTCTCCTGCTCCTTGGATGCTGCCTGACCTGCTGCGCTTTTCCAGCAACACATTTTCAGCTCTGACCAAAATAGGCAATGACTATGTGGAGCAGATTGTGTCAGGGATTGGTACTGACGGATGGTGACAGTGAATTCAACAGGAAGCTCGAGTGATGTTGGGCAGGGATAAATGCTAAGGAGTTGAAAAGGTAGAGTAATGAAAATCTGAGATGTTGTCATTCTTCTCGAGAGGACAAGAATATAAAAGCAGGGATGATGTAGTTCCAGGGCTTTATATTGTTCTGTTCAGATCACATTTGAAGTATTGTGCACAATTTTGGGCCCCATATCTCAGGAAAGACATACTGGCCCTGGATTGTGTTCAGAGGAGGTCCATGAGAATGGTTCCTGAAATGAAAACTTATCATATAAGGAATGTTTGAGGACTCTGAGACTATACTCAATGGAGTTTAGAAGGATGAGGGGGGATCTGATTGAACCTTACTGAAGACTGAATGACCAGAGTGGATGTTGGCAAGATGTTTCCATTGGCAGGAGATACAAGGACCTGGACTTCCAGAAGGCCTTTGATAAGGTCCTGCACAGAAGACTGCTGAGTATGATAAGGACCCATGGTGTTAGTGGCAAGGTGCTAGCACGGATAGAAGGTTGGCGTCTGGCAGAAAGCAGAGAGTGAGGATAAAAGGATCCTTCTCAGGATGAGAACCGGTGATAAGTGATGTTCCACAAGGGTCAGTGTTGGGACCACAATTTTTCACTTTATACATTAACGATCTGGATGAAGGAACTGAGGGCATTCTGGCTACATTTGCAGATGATACAAAGATAGCTGAGGGGGTGGGGGTGGGGGGTGGGGTAGGTAGTATTGAGGTGGCAGGGAGGGTGCAGAAAAATGTAGACAGGTTAGAAGTGTGGGCAAAGAAGTGGCAGTTGAAATACAATGTGGGAAAGTGTGAGATCATGCACTTTGTTACGAAGAATAGAGGCATGTACTATTTTCTAAATGGGGAGAAAATTCGAAATCTGAAATGCAAAGGGACTTAGGAGTTCTAGTCCAGGTTTCTCTTAGATAAACTTGCAGGTTGAGTTGGTAGTTAGGAAGACAAATACAATGTAGTCAGTCATTGCGAGAAGACTAGAATATAAAAACAGGGATGTAGTTTTGAGGCTTTATAAGGCTCTGGTTAGACTGTTTAGAGTATTGTGAGCAATTTTGGGCCCTACATCTCAGGAAGGATGTATTGGCCCTGAAGCTGGTCTGGAGGAGGTTCACGAGAATGGCCTCAGGAATGAAAGGCTTAACATATGAGGAATATTTGAGGACTTTGTGACTGTACCTGATGGACTTTAGAAGGATGAGGGAGGATCTAATTGAAATTTATAGAATAGTGAAAGGCCTGGACAGAGTGGACATTGGAAATATGTTTCCATTGGTAGGAGAGATGAGGACCCAAGGGCATAGTCTTAGAGTAAAGGGAAGACCCTCTAGAATGGAGATAAGGAGAAACTCCTTCAGCCAGAGAGTGGTGAATCTGTGGAATTCATTACCACAGAAGGTTGTAGAGGCCAGATCATTGAATATATTTAAAACAGAGATAGATAAGTTTGTGATTGCCAAGGGGATCAAAGGTAATGGAGAGAAAGTGGGAAAATGAGGTTGAAAAACTTATTAGCCACGATTGAATGGCAGAGCAGTTGATGAGCTGAATGGCCTAAATTCTGCTCCTATGTCTTATGGTCTTATGAAACCAAGAAAGTGAATCATAAAGTTGCGCATTTCTTAAATTCTTCCAAAATATTTAAACCTCTTGATGTAAAGATAGAACTTGCATCAATGTAGCACTTTTCAGAACATTGCAATGTCCCAAAAGATCTTCATAAACTGATGGTGTGTATTGGAACTGTGATCACTGTTGTAATATATGGTGACAGAGCAGCACATGTGAACACAGCAAGATCCCACAAATGACAATGTGACAACATTGATGGTTGAAAGATAAATATTGACCTAGAAATCACTATGGTAAGTGTACAGCTGAGTAGTTAAAACACTTTCATGTTATTTCTCTGGCTGTGTTTTAGCATTCGGTTTAATCCATTTAAAATAAATGAATTAAGGCTTATCATAAAAGACACAGAGAAGATCATTTTACAGAAGTTATGTAGAAAAGATGTATATTTTTAACAAAACATTGCTCAGGAAACCCAGCACTTAAATGGTTCAGAGGTCAATGAGCAATTTTGAAAGTACTTTTTGTTCTGTTTACTTTTTCACTAGTCATGGGTGTTTGAAGAGTTGTGTAAGCATAAATAATCTCTGAGGAAACACATAAGGAAACAAAAGCCAATTAACAGTACGTTTAGAGATGTACCAATGTACAATACTCATAGTAACAGTAGTTTAAGATCATCTGGAAGCATTTTCCATCCAGTTTGCTGATTTCTTCTGTGGTTCCAATTTTCTCTCCATCTTTCCTGAAAATTGTTTGTGCATGCACCATTTGCCCTCAGTCACCTTACCTAGATGACTTATTGTTCATATCAAAGTTTTATGAGTGTGTTTGAGCAGCTTATTCAACTGTGGAATGCATCGCAGTCAATTGATGTAAATAAATATAAGAAAATCACTAAAATTCTTAGTGAGTTCAGGAGAAACTTCTTTACTCAGAGAGTAGGTGCTACCATGTGGGCCATTTGATGTGAATAACATAGATGATTCAAAATTAAACTAGCTAAATGCATGAGGAGTTGAGAAATAGAAGGATATGCTGATGAGTTTAGATAATGTGAGGTCGCAGATGGTCCCTTGTGGGAACATGAACAAGATACGGACCAGTTAGGCACAGATTGCCTGTTTCTATGTTGAACATTATAAACAGTTCTATAAATGTTGTTACTTAATATCAAAATGTATACACAGCCACACACACACACATTTGAAAAGCTGGAGAAAGATGGGGGGTGGGGGGGGGGAGTCTTGGCTGAATATCTATGATAAAACATTACATTAGCTACACTGAATTATATACAAAGTAAAGCACAACAACAGGCCATTCAGCTCCACTTAGTTAACGCTGGTATTTTTGTTGCACTTGAGCATCAGTCCATCCTTTCTTGTTCACCTCTGTTAGTGTAATCCTGAATTCCCTTCTTCCTCTTATGCTTATCTCGCCTCACTTAAGTGTAGCTACGTGATTTGCCTCACAGTTCCCATTCTAGCCAATTCACATTCTCAGCACTTCCTACGTGAAGAGGTTTGTTCTGAATTCACAATTTTATTTCTTACAACTCTACAATAATGCTGGCCTGTAGATGTGCTCTTTCCTATAGGTTGAAATATTGTCTATGTGTCTATGATATCAAAGTAACACAGTTGGCTTTTTCATTCTTTCCTGATAATAATAATTCTCAAAGTCAGAAGTTACACCTACACCAGGCTATAGTCCAACAGGTTTATTTAAAATCACAAGCTTTCAGTGCGCTGCTCCTTCCTCAGGTGAAGTCTGGAACTGGAAGAAAGTGAGGACTGCAAATGCTGCAGATCAGAGTCGAGAGTGTGGTGCTGGAAAAGCACAGCCAGTCAGACAGCTTCTGGGGAGCAGGACAATTGACATTTTGAGCATAAACTCTTCATCCTCATTCCTAATGCTCGAAACATCTACTCTCCTGTTGCTCGGATACTGCCTGACCAGCTGTACTCTTCCAGCACCACACTCTCAACCCCGAAGTCTGGAACTGTTGGACTATATCCTGGTGTCATGTGATTTTTGACTTTGTCCACCCAAGTCTAACACCGGTACCTCCACATCAATAAGAATCTTGCATTTCTGGTATCATCCTTGTGAATCTTTATTTGTATTCTTCCATATGCTTTGTATAATATGCAACTAGAACTATAGTCTGGTCTAACCATTTCCTGCTGTCAATTCCTTTCTTTACAATCAAATCCTAGTGTTGGGTTTGCTATTTTTATGGCTTTATTAATTTGAATTACAGCTTTTGTTAGATTGTGTGGTTTGTTGTGAGATCATACTGAGGATGTGGACAGAAGTCTCATGCTGGTGAACAACAACCTTCATAATGTGGTTACATTATATCTGTAAGTGGTAGGGACGAACATTTCTAGATCAGTGCAAGCTCAGTCCTGATTCCATGTTGCCTCAAGTCAGCAGGAATCTCTCTGCTATTTGTACACTCAGTGTGGTATTCATTAGCATCAAAGGAATTACCCACCTTTCTACACATTCTCCTACATGTATTGTTCTATCCCTCTGAATCATTATCATTTATGAATATTACCTTTAAAACATTCAATTCATTGAACTTTTCTAACACTGTCTGCCCCCTCACCCCTGGTACACCTCTGTTTGACTTTGTCCAAAGAAAGGGAAGAATTTAGTGATCTGCTACTCCAGAATAAGGAAGGTACAGGAAGAGATAAACTTCTTCATTCAGGAAGGATTACTGTTGATTAGAAGTATTACATAGGTCCTTAAGGTGACACCAATTACAGCGCAAGTGTCGCACACAGCTGTCCCTTAATTTTCATTGAAGTACCACCTGTATCTCGCAATTGAGTGTTACAGGGTTCAAGAAGGTACAGTATCAGAAAGAATAGACATACTGGCTCCTGTATTTAATTTAAAATAAGTCTTCTTGCCATTAACAAAACAATTGAGTCCCAAAAACCATCTCAAGGTTCTATAACTTCCTCCAGAAGAAAAGTACATCTAGGTCTTCATTAACACCTATTTCTGAGACAGGGATAAGCTGGTGTGATTTATTTTTGTCATTCTGTTCCACAGCTGCTGTCAGTGCAGACTATTTGGAAATGGCTACTTCTTGTTACAGGTCAGGCACTCTGCATTTGTAGCAAGGCCAACATTTCCTGCCACGACATGAATGAGAGCAGCGATCACACTCTCTTCTCGTTGCTTTGGAATTCCAAATGGCCTGGCTGGTGGCAATTCACACAATGACAAACTGAACACACTCAGTTGTGGTGGCCCAGGGAAAACCTCCCTCTCTCTGAAGAAGGAACCCGCTCTGTGTATGGATTTCTGATCGCCTGGCTACTTGAATAGGTCTGGACAATGTGTGGTCTTCTCTAGACTGATCTGATCGAGCCTCATCCAGGCTTCCAATTTACAATGTGGTCTTGTTTAAGCTCATCTCATAGGTTCCCAGCCTCCCAGTGGTCTGGTAAATAATAGAGGTCATTCATGAAATAATCTATATTCTCCACAGTCCCTGACTATTCTGAATAAGCTGAGTGCAGTAGATAACTGTGTTATACCTTAGACCCAAATAGGTGTTGAGACTCTAATTCAGACTACTATATTTTGCCATTTTTCTATTTATTCAAAGTTGGGCAATAACTACAACAGTAATGTGACTGATGCCACTGACTTGTTCAAATTTATAGACACAGTCTGAGGTATTATACATCAGATAAACTGTTGGTGACAACTCATCATCCACTAAGATGTATGGTCTGGGCCAGCCTCATAGGGTCGAGTAGAGGTTGGGGATTTATCCATCACTACGGGTGACTCTGTGTTCTGCAGTTGAGAAAGAGTGCGAGTTAATGCATTTGTGTGCGATCACCAAATAGTGTCTTTTCAACTGTCATTTGCCTACCACCTTCTGGGGCCTGGATTAGGAGTCATCTAGGTGTTCTGCTGCTGTGGACCTCCTGTGGTAGACTGTCCATCAGGCTCATTTTTCTTGGAGATCTCTCATCCATAACTTTGTCTAAGCCTGAGTGTACCTTGTTGTTTCAGTTTTGTCTTGTGATGCTGACTGCTTTGCATGTTCCTGCTGTCATGTGGAACATCTAGGAAGCTTTAACAAATGAGGGCACTGCGACTGTTGTCACCACAGTAAGATCATACTGAGGTAACAGGTACAGTTGAGTCTGTCCTCTAACTGATGAACAGCAACCTTTATCAGTGATTTATATGATGTGGAAAATTGGGTAGGGAGAAAACATTCCCACAACTCTGCAGGCCCCTCATATCAGCAGGTTTCCCTGACAACATATGCTCTTCATTAACTTCATAGGGACTTATCCATTATCCTATATGTACCTTATAAACTAATTGTCAAAAAAACCCATCATGGACAACAGAGCAGGTTCTTGGTGGGTTCAACTTGCCAATTGCTCCAAAATACTTCCCTCTTACAGACTGAGCTCCAACATTTTGGGCACACAACATAGGCAATGGCCATGGACATTGGCATCCAATATGTGTCAGCCTCTAGGAACCCTATTGGCTGATGTCTGCTCCCCTTACAGGACACTTGGAGTCATAGAGTTACGGGGCACACATAGAGAAAAGGCCGTTCAGCCCATCGAGTCCGCAGTAAGAAAGCAACCACCTAACTAGTCCCATGTCATTTTCCACCACTTGGCCTATAGCCGTGTATACCTTGGCATGACAAGTGTACATCTAAATACTACATAAATGTCTGGATGGTTTCTGCTTCCACCCCCGCTAACAGGTAGTGAGTTCTAGATTTATACATTTCTCTGGATGTAAAAGGGCTGTCCTCAAATCCCCCCAAGCCTTCCGCCCCTTACCTTAAATCTATGCCCCCGGTCATTGAGCCTGCCACTAAAGGGAAAAATATCTTCCCATCTACACTGTTAATGCCCTCATAATGTTATACTGCTCAATCATTCATCCCTCAGTCTCTTCAGCTCCAAAGAAAATAACCCAAGTCTATCCCATCTCTCTTTATAACTGAACTTCACCAACCCAGGCAACATCCTGGCAATTTTTTTCTGCACCATTTCCAATGCAATCTCACTTGTCCTGTAATGTGGATTCTGGAACTGCACATAACACTCTGGCTGTGACCACTTCATTGCTGCATCTCAAGGCTGCCCCAGTAACTCTCATTGTAATGTTGCAACAAGGACACAGTGTGCTCATGGACATGCACCCAGCTTATGGACTGGACCAGCCTGCACCTCTAGGCTCTTCACTAAGTGTCATAGTCCTCATTTGCTCTGAACTGACCTGGATTATCACATCATCATTGCTTTGGATTGCCTTGCCTTACATTTTTAAGCTTAAGCTAGAGATACCAGGCTCACATTACTTCTGCCTTGCCTTACATCTGACACTGACACAGAGGAACAAAGTTTGCCAATATGGTCAGCAGGCTTCAAGGGGAATGGCATTTGCTCAGTGGATCCCAGCACAGTAAGTTAAGGGTAATTGCCCATACCAGTCCAGACCCTACTCCAACTGTCAGAGTCACAATCCTTCTCTCCGAAGAGGGGAGGAGCTGAATGATAGGCTGTACACCATTTGCCTTGACTCTTTCTATCCCATTTGTGGGTTGATTTGCTCATGGAATGAGGGAGAGGCATTATGGGAGGTGAATGTGTGTGGCTTGGAATGTGTGTACCGTCACCGCAGCTGGAGTGGTTTCCAGACTGAGTAAGCAGCGGAGAGGCCATGCAAGGTTAGCGCTGTCGGGAGTTGGGGTGGCTAAGGGTGAGTATGGATAATGTTGCAGGCAGAAGTGAGAATGATAGAGCATGAATCTTGGTGGGAAGTGGATGCGGAATCAGTCTTCCTTCAGACGGCTGAGACTGCTTCAGTCTGGGCGCCAGGCCTGGACGAGGCTGGGCTTGGTCTGGTGTCATGGCCTCAGTCAATGTTCTTGAAGATGTGAAAATCCCACCTCTGCACTACCCTGTCCATCAGGACCTGCAGGAGCAGATCTGCACAGTGAGGCACTGATATTCCCCTTCCTGCCATGTCTGACCAAATCTTAGCAACTATGCAGGTCAGTTCTGGACTAACTATGCAGGTCTGAGTGCACAATGGGCTTTTAAAGATGGCACCAGCATCAGGGATGCCAATCAATGCTGGGGTCTCTGGTGAGTATTTGCTGCAGAACATGGTTAGATAGGGATGGAAATCGGATGATGCCCGTCATGAGGGATGAAATACTAATTAATGCAACGTGTTTCGTAAGAAAAAGTGAGGAAGACTTACTCGATGGGAATCTTTCTACCAAACTTGATGTAACCACACCTACTCAAAAAAACCATTGTATTTTTGTTCAATAGGTTTATTTGAAAACACTAGCTTTCGAAGTGCTGCTTCTACCTGACGAGAATTCTCCACAACCACCTGATGAAGGAGCAGTGCTCCAAAAGCTAGTGCTTCCAAATAAACCTGTTGGACTATAACCTGGTGTTGTGTGACTTTTTAACTTTGTCCACCCCAGGCCATCACCGGCACCTCCAAGTCATTGTATTTTTGGATTGACCAATCTCCACCTAGAAGTCAGGCAGTGCAGGGAACCACTCTATCTTAGTATTGCCTGCACCAACCAATTTCTGACCCGGTCGCCTCCACCTGTAATGGAGTTGTTCAATGTGAGTTCAGAGCCACAGCCAGGAGAAGGAAGCAGCACCAAGGATGAAGGGTGCAGCCAGAAGAAAGAACAGAGACAAGGAGACCAGGACAAGGGCAGAGGGCGGCAATGCTGAGACCAGGGAAGAGATAACACTGGGAGGTGTGCCCCAGGAAGGGACACGAATGAAGGGTTGCTGTGGAGGGAGGTGTAAGAACAGGCACTGGCAGGGAGAAGCATTTCTCAGAACCAAGGCTGCGATGGAGGCAATGACAATAAACTGGCAATTCAGAGAAACAAGCCCTAAAAACAACACAACATTCAAACAAAATAACATCAGAAGGGGCAATGTTAAAGAAAGATTACTGATATTGGTTGGTTAGCTCAGTTGGCTGGGCATCTGGTTTGCAATGCAGAGTGATGCCAACAGCATGGGTTCTGTTCCCATAGCAGCTGAGGTCATCATCAAAGTCTTAGCTTCTCAACCTTGTCCCTTGCCTGAGGCATGATGACCTGAGGTTAAGCACACCACTAGTCATCTCTCTGTCTTGCTGTAATGAGGGAGTGGGACAACGCTGCTCTTCCTTTTTTTCATAACCAAAGGGCAGGTCCAACATATGCCCCATTCCTTACATATGGGGCCTTCCAAAGTTCCTGAGTCATAGCTTGCTTGGACTTGTGCTTCCTTTACACATTTCTACTTAATGAGAGACACCAAATGAATATTACTAAACTGGAGTTATCTTAGATTCCATAGTGAAAGTAAATGGAACCATGTACTGACCCGATTTCATGGGGTTTAGAATGTTTATGCCTATCTTAAAAATAGAAGCATAGAAAATAAGGACAGGAGGAGGTTTTTCAGCCCTTCAAGCCTGCTCCACCATTCATTCTGATCATGGCTGACCATTCAACTCAGTTCCCTGTTCCTGATTTCTCCATGTACCCTTCAATACCTTTAGCCCCATGAACTATATTCTTCATTATGGGCATGACTGAGATTGAGAATTCAGCATGTCATAGCTGTGGGAACGGATCTGTGTTCTGTTCCTTCAAGTTGGAGCATTCATCAGTTCCAGCTAAGATTTATTTTGTAGCCCTCAGTGAAATATTAATGAATAAATATTGAAGCAAAATGCTGCACTGGAGAATAACTAGGGTCGGTGACATGTTTCCTAAGAATGTGGGAAGCCATTAATAATTGACCTTGTCATCCCAAGTGAAAAACAAAGGCTCTAAAGCAAGACATACGCAAGGATCAAATCAGCAAAAGAGGGGAGAAGGTAAATTAGCAGTGAGTGATATCGAGCTTGGGTAAAAGCATCTGGATTGTAAAAAAGAGAGACTGAAGGCTCTGGGGAGTTCCATTTTTTGTATTTTGGTAGAGGTCGTATTTGATCTTTCAGACTGATACAAACAAAAATGGGTTGGCCGTAAGAAAATGATAGAGATCAGACAGCCAGAGCAGTCAGTTAAGCAGGGGCTCAGGTATTTCAGCTCTCTAATAGTTGTCTCTCTCTCAGCCATGCCTTATTGTGCATCTCTGACTGTTCCTCAGCTTTACTGACATTTCCAGCTGTCTGAGCCTTGTCAATTTCACAATGTTTGTTTAAGTAAGTTTCAGTGGTTTCAAGTGTGTTGTGGTTTCAGGTATTGGAACTTTGCAGAC
The DNA here is from genome assembly GCF_037043375.1 of Chiloscyllium plagiosum. NCBI lineage: Eukaryota > Metazoa > Chordata > Chondrichthyes > Orectolobiformes > Hemiscylliidae > Chiloscyllium > Chiloscyllium plagiosum. Next base: position 13,345,975 of record NW_028270175.1, read on the forward strand.
AATAGGAGATTGACACTTTTATTGTACTGTAGTGAATTGAGTTTTTCTGGTCCAGTTGTTTCACCATGTTGAAAAACTATTTAAAAAAATCAATTTTTTACATGTATGGAAGTCACTATAGGGTTCATTGCTTGTATACAGTGTCTAGGTTGTGCTCAGGCATGTAAGTGCCATATCTTGTCATGGGAGGCATGAGGAGTTTGAGGAGGGTGGAGTGGAGGTTGTGGTGAGGTGGTGGGGTTTCAAAGGCATGTGGAGCATGATAGGCCACAGAGGCAAATCTTTTACACAGAGGGTAGTTTGCGTGTGGAATAAATTTCCTAACGAAATGGTGGATGCAGTACAATTACAACATTTAAAAGTCATTTGGATGGATACACGAGTAGGAAAGGTTTAGAGGGAGAAGGCAGGTGGGACTAGCTGAGTTTGGGATAATATTCAGCATGGACTGGTTGTGCCGAAGAGTTTGTTTCCGTGTTGTATGACTCGATAAAAGACATATCTTGGCATATGGGCCAGAGGGATCATGGGAGTGTTTGAGGCATAAGCATGGATATGGCATGGGAAATGTGTGGAGGGTGAGGAGGAGTGAGGGATGAGGGATGCATGGTCACTTATTTTTTGTTTGCGGCTGGGAGAAAGTCCCATTGCATCAAGGAGAGCTTTGTAAACATCCCACCTCGTCAGCTGGCAGTCCAAACCCTTCTGGCATTGGCTGGCCTCCTCTCCTTCACCATAAGGATCCTGCTTCTGGACCTGATATCTCTGAGGTACAGAGAACCTGGGAACTCTGCCAGCCTGCTTTGAGGACTACAATCTGGCCCATGAGATTAGCCAACCCAAAACATGCTTAAGGAGATTTTTGGTAAATGCGTGGAGGGGCGCAGTGAGCTTGGGGCCCAGATAACTGAAGGCGTGGTTACCAGTGGTGGGACAATTAGAATTTGGAGTGCAGAAGAGGTCAGAGTTAGGTAACTGAAGCGATCTCAGATGTTTGGATGAGATGAGAAATGTGGCCATGACTGCAAAACAAGGATGAGAATTTTAAAATCAAAATATCACCTGACCAGAAGACAATCAATAAGGGAATAAAGGATTATGGGGAAAAGGCAGGAAAGTGAAGTTGAAGGTTATCAGATCTGCCATGATCTCATTGAATGATGGAACAGACCTAATGGGCTTAATGGCTTGCTTCAACTCCTACATCTTATGGTCTTAAGGCCAATGTATGTCAACAGGCTCAAGGTCACGGAATTGTCAATTTTACAGGAAATGTAGGCATGAATGAGGGTTTCAGCAGAAGTTGAGCTTAAAAAGGGGCAACGCCGAGTGTGTTATAGAGGTGGAACTAGGAGGTCTTAGTCATGGTAAAAATCTGGAAGCTCTCCTCAATATCAAATGTACTATTGAAGCTGAAAAGTAACTGGCTTAATCTCAGGATTGTCACTAGGGAGAGAGATCAGTAAGCAGAAAACAAGCAATGCTGGAAAATAATGATTTCAGTCTTCCATATACTTAACTGGAAAAATTTTCTGCCTATAAAATATTGTTAGAGTCAGACCTGGATGACATCTGAGTACATGTCAAACCAAAACTGTGCCTTCAATGATGTCACCAATGTAAACATGTATCTGAGAAATGCCTCAACTATTTTTGCAGACTAATTTCCAGAAATGACATGGCTTCTTCTGGCTGAAGTGTCTTTGAAGCTCCTTGAGTGTCTCCCATTGGCTTTATCTCCTTGATATTACTGACCTTGTAAGATATGGATGATGGGTGTTGTACCGTGCAAGGTTGATCATGAACTTTGAGAGTGAGGCCTCGATATTTTGGATTGGGCATCTGGGTTTCCATAAGAGGTGCTGTGTGAGATGGTGGGACTCACAAGAAATTCAGTGTTAATGACAGAGCTATAGAACCACACAGCAGAAATAGAAACCACTTAGCCATCTTGCCTGTGAAAGATTCATCTAATTAGTTCCATTACATTTCAATTTTTTTTCTCTTTTCAATTACTCATCAATTCCCTTTGGAAGTTACTCCTGGATTTGCTTCTAGCAGTGAATGCGAGATCACAGGAACACAGTGGATCAAAACATTTTCATCTCTTGTCTGATTTGTTTGTCTATTATCTGAATATTCACTCTGTCATGACCAACTCCAGCTGAAACAGTTTCACACTAGCAAAACCTTTCACAACTATGAACACCTCCATTAAATCTACCCTTAACTTGCTTTCATATAAGGAGAAATGGCTAAGTTTCTTCATTGACTCCATATAATGGATGACCCTCATCATAATCATCCCATGGGAGAAAATGTCAGTTAGAGATGGGGAGAGGTGCTCATATCACTCTATGTAGCTGATGTGCACCTCCTGCCAGGTATTTGCAGACTGCACGGTCACAAACTGCTCCCTGGAATGGGATTGGTGGGCGTCTACTAGCATTCTGAATCAAACAAAGAAAAATATGCTGCATGGTTTAATGGAGAGCTATTTTAGTGTTATCCAGAATCATTTGTTACAGGGTTGTAGTTAAACTCTCCCCAGTCATATCAGATCATACAATTAGGAAAACATTTTTAAAATACGTAAGTAATCTGCTCCTGGCAGCGAGTTCCTGATTATTGCAAGTCGCCGTGCAAAACAAAGTCAGGCTGAGCAAAGAGCCTGGATTTTGAAAGAGTGAGGGTGGGTTTTCTGAATTAATCTGCAGTCCTTCTATTTGCATAAACACTTGAGCGATTCAAGATACCAGCCGAGCAAATGGCTAAATATTTCCTCAACAGCAATTAATATAGTTGTACTTTCTGCAACACTCTGCACTATCAGTTGTTTGATTAAGATGCAAGCTGAGTAAGCTGACATAATGAAAGACTGTTGCTTTATCAATAATTGATTGCCGCTCGTTCAGACAGGAAAATTGTAATCTCACAGATGGGCTCAGCCTGATACTTGATGGAATTCGAAAAACCAGGAGGCTGTTCAGATGAATGCAGTTCATAAAAATAAAAGAAAAGCACCCTCGAAAAATGATAAATCAACGTGTAAAATAATAGGGGACCAAATTAGGTGAAACTCTCAGTCTGTCCATTATGCTCGCTCAAACAGATGAGCCTCTTATGGAAATATGGAAACAATTAGCTTGAGGGCTGTCCCTTCAGTATTCCCAGAGAAACGAGCAGGCTTTATATTTATGAAGCCTGTTGCAATGCTCCTAATGATGCAATTAAACTAGGAGGCAGGAGACTTTGATCTAAATGTGGTAATTTTTACAAAAATATTTCCAAGTGATAGATACTCATAATTCAGAGGATTTAATTGTACTTAATTTGTTTGGACTTTGAATGTGCTTTTAATTAGAGGAGAGATTTGCCTTTATGTTTAAGGCAGGCTGTCAGGGAAAATTAAGAACTAGTTTGCTTTAGCGTTGCTGGTTTTCATCACAGCAGGGACCACAGAACAGAAGGTAGCAGATAATTAGAGTCAGTTTAGGAGCTGAAGTACAGGCTTGAGTCATATTTCAGTGCAAATCTTAAAGACACAAAGTCTCTTTATTGGCCGATAGAGGCTGGCTTTCACAATGCTGCGATTTTCAGTACTGTTATACCTGCAGTCGTACTGAGAATAAATGGAAAACTGCAAATACAAAAGCTAATTTTATCGACGTGTGCTTATATTAGGAGATCACAAGCACACTTGTGGCTAATTTTTCAAAGCGCGTTCTTGGAAGTAAAGCTTCTTCATAGGCAACATAGTGTAAAGCTAACCCAATAAGCTATACGTGCTGCATGGTCCAATTGCACTCTCAATTGCCTATTTACATTAACTATGGGTGTTTTCAATAGATCAACAACTTGCATTTATGTTGTGTAATTTATACAGTAAAACAACGACAGCTTACATTTATAAAGTGTTACAAGCAGACCCTGGGCATGGTTCCCCACAGTATAGTGATTCCAGATGGAATACCCCAAATTGTTAAGCTCTTGGCTGTAAAGGGATAAACTGGCTCCCCTTCTTTATTTACCCACCCCCTCAATTGTTCATAATGAGGTTAATTTAATAAAATAGATCCCTCCCTTCTGGATGCCTTTCTCCAAGACCAATTGAATTCATGCTTTATGAGGAGCCAATTTAACTCAGCTTTCTTGAGTTAAAAAAATGTTGAGATTATTAATTACTAAGCAGGAGCATGGGTCAGCATGGTGGCTCAGTGGTTAGTATGCTGCCTCACAGATCAGGGATTGAGGTTTGATTCCAGCCTTGGGCGACAAGTTGTGTGGAGTTTGCACATTCTCCCTGTGTCTGCTTGAGGTTCCTCCAATTACTCTGGTTTCTTCCCACAGTCCAAAGATGTGCAGGTTAGGCAGATTAACCATGGGAAATACAGAATTACAGGGATAGGGTATGTCTGGGTGGGATGCTCTTCAGAGGGCCAGTGTGAGCTCGATGGGCTGAATGGCCTGCTTTCACACTATAGGGATCCTATGAAATGTTAATATTAGTATTAAAACACACAAATTAGGGATAAGAAGTGAGTCTAAAAAAAAGTTAAAAGAGACACACATTTCTCTCTGAGTCATTCATCATGGGCGCATAGCAGAATGTTGTGGTCATTGCAGTGGAGATTGCCAGTAACATCGGTGTTTTTGAACAATCAATTGTGAAATTAATGCCTTTGTAGGTTGAATGACATTCTTTTAAAACATAAACAGAAATTGCTGGAAAAACTCAGCAGAGTTCTGAAGAAATGTCAGTGGACCTGAAAGATTAACTCTGATTTCTGTCCAGAGATGCTCCCTTTCTCCAGCAATTTCTCTTTTGTTTCTGATTTCCAGCATCCACAGTTCTTTAGGTTTTTTTGTTTAGCATGGAATTCTTTTATTGTGATTCCTTTCGATAGCAACTGTTTGGAAGCACTCAGAGTGAAAGAAATCCTATCCTCTGTATTACCTGCAGAGTATGGATGCTTAATGGATATTTCCAAAACCGTAATGTAGTCAAACTAGTCCTCGCACCAGGAGGACAAATAGACTAGAGTTGAATCTTACTTTTAATTCCTGTATCTGTGTATGATTGAAAGAGAAAATACAAATATCTTTCATTCAGACTGTTTTTTTTAACAGTTATTTTCACAGTGTGAGATACTCACAGGGATTGCAATTCGATTTGGAATATATTTTTGTTTTTGAAGCTTCTTTGACACCTGCAGGTATAACATTCCAGAATTCCTCTTTAGAGGAATCAAGCTACTGGATTTACAGCTGTCATCATTTTGGTTGCATCAGTTATCATTTAATAAACACGTTGGAATGTAAAAGTAAGATGAGTCTATCGGTGAGCTGGACTATCATGGTCATATCAATAGCTCTTTTAATGTAATAAGTATCTCAAACCACATCATAGGATCATTGTGAAAGGCAAGTATGACTCCAATCCATTTAAGGAGAAGAATGTCAAATGACTAAAAGCTGGTCAAAGAACTAAGGTTGATTAGGGTCATAAAGGATTAAAGCAAGATGTAGAAGTGTAGGGAGGAGCTGCAGAGCTTACGGCCTATTTAACTAAAGATATTGCTACAAATAGTGGAGCAATTAAAATCAGGAATTCAAAAGAGACCAGAATGAGAGAAGCCCAGGTATGTCAGAATGTGTGGTTGGAAGAGGAGGGCAGGGGGTTGGTGCATTGTGGGCAATTTTAAAAGAAGGAGTAGGAATTTTAATTTAAGACATTGCTTGGCTGGGAGCCAAAATACATTAGGGAGCACAGGGGTTATAGGGGAGTAGGACTTGGTACGTGTTAAGACATGAACAGAAGGGTTTTGAGTGACCTCAGATTTAGACGAAAGCAGCCAACAGTTTGTTAGAATAATCGAGTCTGGAGGTAACAAAAGTCTGAGCGAGGGTTTCAGCAGCAGTGGCACTGGGCAATGTTATAGGGGTGAAAATAAACACTTATTAATGATATGATAATGAGGTTGAAAGCTCAACTTGGGACCAAACACAATAATAAGGTTGTGAACTGACTGGCTTTGTTCCAGATACTGCCAGGAACCAGATTGAGTCAGTAGCTAAGGAATGGAGTTAGACTGAGAAGTGAAAACAATGGCTCCATTCTTCCCAGTAATTAACTGAGGAAAGTTTTGCTGCTCTAATACTGAATATCAGATAATCAGCCTGAAGCTTTAGGAATGCTAAGGACATTGAGACAGGTAATGGTGAGATGAATCTGAGTCTCATCAACGTACATGCTAAATCCTATGTGGAAGATGTCACCAAAGGGCAGAACGCAGAGTACTAAGAGGAGACCAAGGAAAGATTCTTGGGAATATGAGAGGTAACAATGATAGAATAGTAAGAGAAGCCATGACAAGTTATCATATTTAAGTAAATCAGAATGGCACCAGGGACAGCAGTCCAACTCGGCTAGTTGATAAGAGAGATGTCGTCAGAGAATAGATGATCAACCACGTCAAATAGTACAGACAGGTTGAGAAGGATGAGCAGGGAAAAGTTACCTTTGTCACTATCACATATCATGTCACCTGTGAATTTGGGAAGAGTTCTTTCCGACATGTGGCAGGGTGGAAACCTGACTGGGAGGGTTGAAATATGGAATTCTGGGAAAGATAGGAATGGTATTGGGAGATAGTTTAAGAACACCTGAGAGGAAAGGGAGGTTGGAGAAGGGATAGTAACTTGGAAGAATGGTGCGGGCAAGGCTGTTCATGAGAAGAGGGGTGTTGACAGCAAATCCAAAGACGAGAGGGACACCAGTGGAACAAAAGAAACCCATTGTCCCATATTCACTGATATGGGACCAGGAAGGGGAATTGGATAGTCAGCAATTTAGAAAGACTAGGATCAGGAGAATAAGAGATGATTTTCTTTGAAGGATGGGTACAGGACATAAGGGGATGTAGGAGAGAAACTAAAGAAAAGTATGGGTTTGGGGATAAGATGGGGGTAGCAGAAAAGAACATTTGGAAGTATGGACAGGTATGGTTGTGAACAGTAGGAATGTGGGAGAGGCAGTCAACTGGATTGTTAATCATCTTAGTGACCAAGAAGTCCTTGAGCTTCTCACATTTGTTGTACAGTGTGAGAGATTTAAGAAAGTGATTTGCAGTAGAGAAAAGAAGCCAGGATTTAACTTGGCTTTTGTGAAATAGCAAAGAATTTCAGCCAACAAGTATATAACCTGGTAGTGTTTTAAGTAGTCCACTGCTGATGATGGATGGCAAACCAATGGTCTACCACATATTTTCAAATCTACGTCCCTTGTGCTTAAGAGTGTCAAATGAGGGTTATATCAATGGAACAGCAAAGGTGAGAGATTAATGGTCTTATTGGAGATTAGGTTGTCAAAAGTGGAAGTGAGGGTGAGGTGGATTAAATCAGAAATGTGGCAATTGGAGGGTCAAAATCAGAGTTGGAAGTGTAGTTGTGGCGATTTGTTGGATAGTTTTTTTTAGGATCGCATACAGAAGAAGGTAAGATTGGAGAATGGAAAGGTAATGTGGATGCAGATATTATGTGGGAGTTATTGGAGATGTAGTCATCTGGAATTGATATCATAGGACCAGCAAGTTCACTTGACTTCAAGGAGGTAGCCAGGAATATGAGTTGGGGATTTTACATGGAGAGATTTCGGGAAGATAAAAGGTCAATAAAGTCAGATGAGGGAGACGTTGATGAGGATGAGGGAAGAAAGCAGTGAATTACATCTATGTGAGAAAACTTCTGTCTTGTTTGTGAGAATGGTGATTTAGAAAAAGGGGTAAAAGGGGTGAAATAATGCAAATGCTCAAAGAAGAAAAATATGTTGGGGAGCAGGAGATTTGGACATATTATAGATATTTGAAAGTCTTTAGATGTTTACTTCCAATGCCATGGCATACAAACATATAGGTAAAAACAATGACTGCAGATGCTGGAAACCAGATTCTGGAGTACAGCAATTCAGGCAGCATCCGACGAGCAGCAAAATCGATGTTTCGGGCAAAAACCCTTCATCAGGAATAAAGGCAGAGAGCCTGAAGCGTGGAGAGATAAGCTAGAGGAGGGTGGGGGTGGGGAGAAAGTAGCATAGAGTCAGGGCAGAGGAAATGACCTGGGAGTTGCAGTGGGAGAGGGACTCCCTGAGATTCTTGTAGAGAGAGGAGGAAAACTTCTTCAAGGCAGGCATCCTTGCAAGAGGATTCGCAGTAGGGTTAAAATCAACGAGGTAAAAACAATGACTGCAGATGCTGGAAACCAGATTCTGGATCAGTGGTGCTGGAAGAGCACAGCAATTCAGGCAGCATCTGATGAGCAGCAAAATCGACGTTTCGGGCAACTGGAAAAAAGGATTGGAATGGTTGTCTCTGACTGGCACAGACTCAATGGGTCAAATGGCCTTTTTCTGTGCTCTATACCTTTATGACAATGTTATGATCAGGTAATAAGTGCCTCAATACCACTGTAACAATCTTTTTGAAGGCAATGGTAGATGATGTAGACAGGGAAGGAGGCTTCATTAAGGAGTAAGATATCAACATCTCTCAGCCAAGTTTCTATTTGGGCCATAATATTGATTACCCAAAATAAGTTAATGGATGACAGGGGTCTAGTTAACAGGCGAATGTTTACTCTGGAAAGGGATTCTTTGAGGATTGGTGAGAGCTGATCCACTGGCAGAGTGCACAAGGTCAATTATGGGCAGCACGGTGGCTCAGTGGTTAGCAAAGTTGCCTCACAGTGCCAGGCACCCAGGTTCAATTCTAGCCTTGGGCAATTGTCTGTGTAGAGCTTGCACATTCTCTCCGTGTCTGCATGCGTTTTTTCTGGTTGCTCTGGTTTCCTCCCATAATCCAAAAATGTCCAGGTTGGTTGAATTGGCCATGCTAAACTGACCACAGTGTTCAGGCAGTGTAGGTTCAGTGCATTAGTTAGGGGTTAATGTAGAGTAATAGGGTAAGGGAATGGGTCTGAATGGGTTACTCTTTGGAGGGTCAGTGTGGACTTGTTGGGCCAAATGGCCTGTTTCCATATTGTAGGGATTATAAAATTCTAAACTCTGGGAGGTGACTTGGGCAATGTAGACCCTGGCACCCACACAAGATTGGAAGACCAACACCAAGTGCCTCTCTGATTATTCTAAGGAAGGTCCAGAGGGAAGCTATTTGCTTCACTAACAGGGAATCATAAGTGAGGCGTCAGCAAGAGAGCAGGAAAGGAGTACCGAGGTGTTGGAGTAGGATATAGATGGGACACTGTATCTGAGAGAAGTGAAGTTAAAGGAAGCATGATAAAGAAAGACGTCCAAGCGGAATAAAGAGAATGATGAAATAAAGAGTAAAAAATCGAAACTCTGGCTCAGGACCAGAAAGGCAACCAAAATGAGCACATGGCTGAATTGTGTTGAATGCTCAAATTGCATAACTCTAGTTGCATAAAGACAATACACTCAGTGGAAAATAGGAAATTGATAGTGGTAATAGATTAGAGACCAGAGTTAAAGCTGGAGGTTTTGTGATGAGCTCGGGGTGTGGAATGAGCATAAGCATGAATGAGCTGCTGTTCAAGTTTGGACACAAGGAAAGTGAGTGAAATCCAGAAGCTGTTTGTAGTTAGGGTTTTGGAGGATGCATTGAGGGAGGCACTCTGTAGGACTATGGTTCCAGGAGGTTTCCAGGGTTACAAGATGGAGAGCTGATGTTGAGGTTGAAGGACGCCAGAAAATCTAAAAGCAGTAAAGATGATATTCTGGTCAGGAACAGAGTTAAGCTGATAAACCAGTGGAAGCAGCAGTCAGTGATACGTTCAGCAAAGACTCAAATCTCTCAGTCGCAACACTACTGGAGGAAACTGTCCCAATCTGCTTGCTGGGTACTTTATTGGAGAAAGTTTGACATAAAATCATGGAAGGTGATAAGAAGAGTAGAAGTTTGGTCAAAGATACAGTTCTTTAACAGCAACATAAAAGTAAAGTAGTAAGCATAGAGGAGGGAAGGATGAGGGAAGGATATCCAGCCCAGGTGATTGATGCTAGACCATAAGGCTATAAGACAGAGGAGAAGAAGTAGGTCTACTCAATTGGGTCTGTTCCATTGTTCGATCATGGCAAGATATGCTTCTCAGTCTCATTCTCCTGCCTTCTCCCCATAACCCTTGATCCTCTGACTAATCAAGAACCTATATATCTCTGGATTAAATAGCCTCAATGATTTGGCCTCCACAACATTCTACAGCTGTGCTTGACATCGCACCCCCTCCACGGCCACTGCCTCTACTGGCTGAGTAAATTCCTCCTCATCTAAAGTGTCATTCCTTCACTCTGAGGCTGTGCCCTGGAGTACGAGTCTCTCCTAATGGAAACAAATTCTCCACATTCATTCTATCCAGTGTTACAGAACTTTGCAAATTTACCCTCACCCTTCTAAACCCCCTCGAGTACAGATCCAGTGCTCTTTGACCACTCCTCATATGACAAGCCCTTCACCCCAGGAACATTCTTGTGAACATCCTCTGGGACTCTTCCAATCCAATTCCTTAGTTAAGGAGCCTAGAACTGCTCAAAATATTTGTAATTTGTCTGACCAGAGCTTTATACAGCTTCAGCAGTACATGTCTGCACTTGTATTCTAGGTCTCTTGAAACAAATGCTAACATTGCATTTGCCTTCCTAACTGCATGTTAACCTTAAGAGAATCCTGAACGAGAATTGCCAGTCCCTTAATGCCTTCAGATTTCTGAAGTCTTACTCCATTTAGAAAATGATCTATGCTTCTATTCTTCCTAACAAAGTGCATAACCTCACACTTTCCCACATTAGATTAGATTAGATTACTTACAGTGTGGAAACAGGCCCTTCGGCCCAACAAGTCCACACCGACCCATCGAAGTGCAACCCACCCATACCCTTACATTTACCCCTTACCTAACACTACGGGCAATTTAGCATGGCCAATTCACCTGACCTGCACATCTTTGGACTGTGGGAGGAAACCGGAGCACCTGGAGGAAACCCACGCAGACACGGGGAGAACGTGCAAACTCCACACAGTCAGTCGCCTGAGGCGGGAATTGAACCCGGGTCTCTGGCGCTATGAGGCAGCAGTGCTAACCACATTATATTCCATCTGCTATTTCTTTGCCCATTCGTCTAGCCTGTCCAAGCCCTTCTGCAGCTTCCCTGTTTCCTCCGCACTGCGTTACTCTCCATCTATCTTTGATCAGGCTGCAAATACAAGCGGTCAATAGTAGAGAAAAAGCAAGTTAGGATTCCAGCATTGGAGGAATGCTGAGTTTTGTAAGGCTAAGTAACAAGAAGAGATTGCAGAATGGGAAGTATAAGGTCATGAAAGAATTTGAAGAGCAATCTTCTTTAAATAAGAAATCTGCAAGGCTTGCTTCGTCTAGTATGGGAGAAGTGGGAGAGGTGATAACCTAATGGTATTATTGCTGGGCTATTAATCTAGAGACTTGTATTGTTCTGGGGACCTGGGTTAAAATCACACCCTAGCAAATGGTGGAATTTGAATCTAATTAAAAACCTGGAATTAAAACTCTGACGATGACCACAAATCCATTGTTGATGTCAGAGAAACTGCCATCTGGTTCACTAATGCCCCTTTAGGGATGGATACTGCAATCCTTACCTGGTCTGGCCTACGTGAGACTCTGAACCAACAACAATGTGGTTGACTCTCAACTTTCTTCTGGGCAATTAGGGATGGGCAATAAATGCTGGCCTAGCCAATGACATTCATGTCCTGTGAATGAATAAACAAAAAACAGACCCTAGTCTAATGAGAAGAGTCTTTTGTGGTTCACAAAATATAGTTTATTGAACTTTCACAACTAATTACAGGTTATATTGATATGATAGACATTGTTAGAGGCTTTGAGGAGCATCCGATGTATTGTTTGAGATCATATATTCTTTTGTCTACAGACCAATATGGTATCACGATAGTGGGTGATCCTTATGGCACTCCTCAGCATTAAGCCTTTTCGACTCATATATGACATTTTCTTTCAAAGCTTCTTATTAATCATTTTCAGTATTGTACATTTGTATATATAATTGCATTTACCACTACCCCATTCTCTGTCCAAGTCTTTAAATATATAAATTCAAGCAAGCTAGAGGCTTCACAATTCTGCCAAAACATGTTGCCTTCGGAATTGAAAGACAAGTAGTTTGCTGGGTGAAAGAATTTGACTCTCTTCCTGAGGTATGTAGTTCCCTTTAAACTGGAGGTCATTTGATCCTTTGGATTTCCTTCATAGGGGACATCCTCCCTGCTGAAACCATCAGTTTCTTCACTGCAGGATCCTGAAACTTTGTAAAGGACAATTTCTTCCATGCTGCATCTTGAATCATTGGACATTGGTTGCACTTTTCCAATGGTGACTCCAGTGGAGTTTTATGCACCTCATCTTCAATCTGTGTTGGCAATCTTTTATTTTCAGTGTCCCTGTAGAAATGTACTGGTCTAATTTGTGGATTGATTTGGACTCTCCGTGTATGGCCTCAGCCATTGTTTAGGTCCTAAATTCACTTCCTCAGTTCTGCTATTTGGGGTTTGCTTCAGGCTTGGCACAGTCTCTGTTATAATTATTGAGGATTCTTCCTGGGAAAATAAGGAATAAAATATTCAGTTCAAACTTGCCTTTTCTGAATCAACTCAATACCAAATATCAGACCTGAATGTGTCATAGCTGAAAAATGTGTCGCTGGAAAAGCGCAGCAGGTCAAGCAGCATTCAAGGAGCAGGAGAATCGACATTTTGGGCATAAGCCCTTCTTCGGCTTATGCCCGAAACGTCGATTCTCCTGCTCCTTGAATGCTGCCTGACCTGCTGCACTTTTCCAGCAACACATTTTTCAGCTCTGATCTCCAGCATCTGCAGTCCTCATTTTCTCCTAAACGTGTCATAGCTTTGTTCACCAAGTTGTGCTGCATTCTGAGTTAGTTCAGTTATATCTTGGCACATGTTCACTTTATATTTCCTTGCTGGTTTTTCCTTGCAAGGCTTGCTGACTGTTGAGACCTAATTCTTCAATGTTGATAGCAGTGACAAATATTAGTGCCAATCCAATGAAGTCACAACTTCCTGCCTTGCTAACAGTATGAAGCAATTCTTTTGCGCCAACATAATTAATTTCAATAAATTCTATTTCTATTTCCATTTCAGTTCTATTATGAGCCTTGGGATACTAATGAAAGTTTTACCAGATGTCCTTTGACCCCTGTTCCCTGACTGGCTGCTTGTTAACTTTATGCAGTTTACTTCTTTCTGTCATTTGAAGACGATTGAGGTCAAGACAAGCCTTTCTACTCAGGTGTGAGAAGTTCTGATTGGGAAACATGTACAGGTTTTCTATCATTTAATGGCCCCTATACTGGAGAGCTATTTGTTGCATAACTTTTTTCTCAAGTGCTATGATCCTGGACAACATAATTGCACTGTTGTCAGCTATTGATGCTGTTTCTTTTATCATCGTTCACTATCTGATAATATTGTGACTCTCCACACAGTGTTTAACATGAAATTGCTGGGATGACCCATTGACATAAATATCGCTTGCAAAATGTAAGGTCTTACTCACATATTCTCTCTTTGAAACACTTTAGGTTTTTCTCCCCTTATGAGTAGTTCTACCGCCTTCACCTCTTTGCTTGAGTAGCTATTTCAGATCTTGCTTTTCTGAAACTGTGTCCCACTTCTGCATATTTTCTCAAAGTGACCTATTGTGTGATATATAAAGCATTCACTTTGAGTGGCTGGACCCTGTCCATACCTTTGAGGTTTCTTTAGTCCACAGCATTGAAAAGGACATTTAGTTAGTGTCTATTCGAAAAGTGTGGTGCTGGAAAAGCACAGCCGGTCAGGCAGCATCTGCGGAGAAGGACAGTCAATATTTCGAGCATAAGCTCTTCACCAGGAATGTGGGGGCTCAAGGGGGCTGAGAGATAAATGGGATGGGAGTGGGGCTAGGGGAAGATAGCTGGGAAGGTGAAAGATAGATGGAAATGGAGGTGATGGTGATAGGTTGGAGCAGTGGCTGGAGCGGATAGGTGTGAATTAAAATGGACAGGTAGGACAGTTCAAGAGCGCAGTGCCAAGTTGGAGGGTTGGATCTGGGATAAGGTCAGGGGAGGGAAGATGAGGAAACTGGTGAAATCAACATTGATTCCATGTCATTGGAGGGTCCCACGACTGAAGATGAGATGCTCTTCCTCCAGTCATCGGGTGCTTAGGACTTGCATGTCCTTGGTGGAGTGGGAGGAGGAGTTGAAGTATTCGGCCACAGGGCAGTGGGGTTGTTTAGTGCATTTGTCATGGAGATGTTCTCTGAAATGTTCAGCATGTCCTGTCTCCCCAGTGTAGAGGAGATCATATTGAGAGGAATGGACACAGTAGATGAGATGTTTGGATGTGCAGGAAAATCTCTGCCAGATGTAGAAGGATCCTTTGGAGCCTTGAATAAAAGTGAGGGGGAGGTGTGGGTGCAGGTTTTGCACCTCTGACAGCAACAAAGGGACGTGCTGGGAGTGGAGGGTGGGTTGGTAGGGGGCATAGACCTAACGAGGGTTTCGCAGAGGGAATGGTCTTTGCTAGGACAAATGTTCGGCACAACATTGTGGGCCGAAGGGCCTGTTCTGTGCTGAATTGTTCTATGTTCTATGTTCTCTATGTTCTATGTAACGCTGCAAGTCTTTAAGCTGTCTAAACTTTTGGCTTTAATTAATGTCTTCACAATTTCCTGGTTCTGTGATCTCAAATTACTATTTCTTTTGTGCACTTTGCTTCCATTTGTAGTCGTGCCTCGTGCTGTCTGATCTCTATGGCAGTGACACTCCATCTGAGCGATAAGTAAATTTTTAACTTCTCACTTTTCCATCTGTATTACTGTGCCACTTTAAAGTTTTCCTGACCCACTGGGAATTTCAAACATTACCCTCCAAGCCTCTGATGTCTGTTCACTCATTACTGAATTTTGACTTGGGACTGCTTCCACAGACTATCACCTCATGACACAACCTGTTTCTGTGTAGAGGGGGTTATGAATTCTCCTTCTTCAGGGAATTGCTAACTGTCCTGTTGTAGTGCTTTTCTTACCAGGCCTGAAATGCCTTTATCATTTATGAGAGTATACTTCCTGATTGAGGACTGTCATGAGGGTTCTCTTCTGTAATGATCATAACTCTTCAGTTCTTCCCTGCTATTGACCATGCTATATGAGCAGGCAACTTCAAGATGACTCTTAAGATCTCACAATACCACTCCCCATTTAGGATAAGCAGTCAAATCACTTCCACATCATTGTTTACCACGCTGTATGGATATGCCAACTCAGTACATTATATGAGCAGCAGTACTTCATGAAGACTGCTCACCATCCTATTTAAGCACAAAAAAAACACAGAATATGCTTAGTCTATTGTAGGAGAGGAAAACCACTTCTAGCTCTAACTGGAAGAGTCTTTTATAGTTAACAAGGTATAGTTAATTTCATGTTAACAACTAGCTACAGGTTACATTGATACCATAGACATTTGCAGTCCTCACTGTTCACCCTTTCAGACCCCTTGCACATCACATACAATAATACTCTGTTCCCTCTTCAACAGACGAATGTCAGCCAGGGCGATGGTAGAAGTGCTATAATTTTTTTTAAAAATTACTTTCAGGACATGGATAAAGCTGACAAGTGCTAATTTTTTTTTAGCCATACCTAGCTGACCATACAAAATGATGGTGGACTATGTGCTCCACAGTGATTGTATCTTACTTGAGAACATTGGAGTTAGTTGGATAGAGTAGAATTGCAGTCATTGGGAGGTCAGATTCAGTAGGGTGGCAGGATCCTTTCTCTGAAGGGTGTGAATGACCCAACAAGATTTCTAAAAGGTGATTTAGCAGAATTCATGGTCATTTCCTTCTTCCTGTGCTATACAATACCAGAGTTG
Organism: Chiloscyllium plagiosum; assembly: GCF_037043375.1. Taxonomy (NCBI): domain Eukaryota; kingdom Metazoa; phylum Chordata; class Chondrichthyes; order Orectolobiformes; family Hemiscylliidae; genus Chiloscyllium; species Chiloscyllium plagiosum. The sequence goes on from NW_028270175.1 coordinate 13,361,942, forward strand.
TTGATTTTACAACTTGCATTCTCCAGCACTTCCCACACTCATTGTGCGACTTGAACTTGCAGGATGCTGATTTATAGCCAAAATAATAATAGTGAAGCTTGTTGTCCTTGAGACAGAGAAGGCGAAATAAATCAGCTCCAGTCTTTTTAGTCCTAGCTGTTATGCAATGGCTTCTGCATGTGTGGATAATGCATGATGACAGGAGCAATGTGAACTGTGATGCACACTCGATAGTCAAACAGCCAACTCATACTTGAGGTCCAGACTTACATTTCAAGGAAGGTAGGAGAGACTGAATAGATCCAACCCTAGCAAGACTGACTCATCCAAGAGAAATAAAAAAAGTTGAAGAAACGTCAACTGAAATACTACTGTGAGGTGGCATGTAGATCATTGTGTAAAGCTTTGGTACTCAAAAGAATATAATTAGTCCTTTATACTCAGTTCATTTAAGTTTAGAAACACATTTGCAAATTGCAAGTACGGTGAATTTACACTGAAAGCTTAAGCTGATTAATTTCAAATACATGCCCACCAATAGAGAAAGTCTGTACATAAGACCTGGAAATTTCTTGAAACATTAACAACAGGTGAAGTTTCTTGAATAGAAGAGACTGAAGATTCTCCCTTTAATCTTGGGTGAGATGATTTCCTCTTTGCACCATGCTGAACTTGCATTGCAATTTCAGAGGACTAGCCTAATGTGACTCTAGACCGTTGTGAAGTGGACACTACTAAACTGGTTCTACACCTGAAACCCAAGAACAGTGCATGTCAATTTCTGCCCCGGGTGCCTGAAAATGGAAAGTGTTCTAGTCTCCATTACCAACATCTGCACCTTAATGAGCACAAAACAACAAAATAAAACTCCAGTTGAAGTTCACACTACTTAATTCCATCAACACAGCATAGATCAGGCCAGCAAGTTCAATCTTCCACGCATGGTTAGGTGCAATCGCAGTCAGAGTACATTACACGATTGTTTCCTATTAACTCTATTAAGATCCTGGAAATAAGCCAAGCTCCCCCTCTCCTTTCCCTCATGTCTTATTGTGGTGATTGAACTTTAATTTAATTTAGCAACTGTTCAATACTTTGAAAAAACAGCATTCGAATCGATCTCTTTAAAAATGCAGGATTTATTTCCCAATGAATTTAAAGAGTCCTAAAAGCTATACAGCCATGAAATATCAGAATTAATGAACATCTGCTATTGTGATCAGCACATTGTTTCTGAAAGAGCCCTTTTAAAGAATGTATAGCAAGTATATGTTAGTAGTCAATGAAGTTTCTGTTACAAAGACTGAATGTCGAGAATCTGACTTTGAAATCAACCTTAGCAAGTAGATTTAATTTTGAGTAGTTGATGTTTTGAGGACAGATTTATATTTTAATAAGCTTTACTTAAAATTGAATTTATTTCATTGTACACCTTCCCCAACCAAGAGAATGAATAGGACACAATCATTTTAGACACTGCAAAATGACTCATGTAGAAACCAGTGTCGGTTTTCTTCTGCTGTAATGTGTGGATACCTTGTGTGAGACACAGTTGGCTCAGTCACCAGGTATAGATACCCACCTTGAGATGTTAGTGCTCTGTTCTATGGTTACCCTATGTAAAATGTGACTGGTAGATATATTAGGAATGAATACCCTGTGGAGGATGATATGACAGAAGTTGGAATATGTGACTGATATAAGTACCAGTATTGAGTAACCTGAGACCAATAGATGCACCATATATGTGAGACATAACTTTGGGTGTGAGGGTCTTTTGTGTAACTCCAAGATAGTTGAGCTCAAGTGAACGGCCAGGAGGAAGAGGTGGAAAATCAATTTGCGTTCCCATTCCTGATGGTCACCTAATGACTGCTGCTCGTAAGAGTCTGTGTGGGACATAAATGGTCCATAGTGACACCTTAAATGTTCATTTAGCCTGCCAAATTTTCACTGTCCCACTTCAAAGATGAAAAAGCAGCAGCTTGGTTGAGGAACAGTGCAGCTGGTGACAGTATGTCTCTTCTGGACAGAAAGGGAGAAAAGCAGCATGAACAGTTTCCTTGTGAATAACTTGATATGAAGTTGATATTTGGCATATTGCTGACTTTTTCTTGGATTCAGTGACAGTCAATTATATTTTCATCGTCTATTGGAGTGACAGCTCAAGCAGACATGACATTGCACACTGTGAAGAGTCACTTAATGGCAGATAAATCACAAGCAGCAAGGTTCAAATCCATTGGCACTTTCAAAAAGACAACAAGTCATTTCTAGCTTTCAATTTATGAACCTTTCATACAGACATTTTGTTCATTAAAGATTATTTTCCTGATGTATTTCTTGCATTGTAGAATTTGGCAAAAAAACTGAGTTGTCTGTAAGAATTCTGTAGTTATATTATAATATTTCAGTCCAAAGATCACCCTGCAAATGATATTTCACATTTTTAAATTTTATTTCTCCCACTCCCCAAAAGCATGAAATTATTTTCGAAGTTAATTTTGCCAAGATATTCAGTCTTTTGGCCCAGTCCAACCATTGTCCTGATCCAACATAGATCTTAGGCAGTAATTAGGGAACATACAACCATTTCTACACTTTTATTATTCCTGTCCCTGAGCTTTGTTCATGTACATTAACCATTTCTATATTGTACACAATGCCACATTATGCTTGCCATCATAAGGAGCTTGCTTCTCATGAACAATGAATAAACTAAACTCACCAATTTCATTTAATTTCACTTTGATCTATTCTTGATGAATTGCAGTACTTAGTTCAATTTCACAAAGAAAAATGCTTCCTATTCCTTAAATGGAAAAAATGGCATTTCTAGGCATTTTACACTTTACGAAGGGACACGACCAAATGATGGGGTAAGGGAACAAATGTATGTTGGAGAGGACATGAAAGGATAATAGATAGCAATAATGAGGAAAGTAATTCAGGAAGTTGGAATAAGAAACTTTACATACAAATATGCAGCACAGAAGCAAGCAATTTTCCCAATGTGAAGTTTTTAGTTCACAGGGGTCTCTTTCAATTTAATTATCAATCATAATTCAACAATAAAGTAATAATTTAAATAAAATGAAAAGTCATTCTTGCATTGTATAATAACCAGCAGTAACATTTTCTCTCGTTTGAAAATGACTAAACCTCAACAGGTTGTGAAGAGTGACTTCCTAACATCTGGTGACAGATCAGACAATTTCCCAAGATATTAGCCATGCAGGTATAACTATTGCCACAGGGAAACACTCAGTGTGTCTCTCCCAGATAGTACTGTGCACTTTACAGACCATTAGTGCTGACAGGTCCCATCAGGCATCTGTCTGTCACCAGGCCCTCTTGGGGAGTCTTCTGCTCTTTAAAGATGCAAGTCCTGGAGTCTGCCTGATCTCTATCTTAAGTGGTAAGAAGTTAATTCTTTAAACCCTTCTATCTGTTCCGACTGGCAAGGTGAAAATTTAGCAAGAAAAATAGACTTGTGCACCCAAATAACTTGTGGTACAGAACTGCAAAGTCACAGATTGATCCTGATCACCTAAATGATTTGGCTGGTGTTTATTGTTTTGTCTGGAAATTTATGTCTTACTTTCTTGAAGTGAATGGCCATAACTATACAGTCATAGATAAGATGTTTTGGAAGACTTGAGTAAGCTTCACTAGGGATGAAAATAAATAATTTGTTTATTTAAGATGTTCAATATAAATAGTAAAAATTATTTTCCAACTAAACTGCTTGATCCTACAGGTGTGATTTGGGTCAGCAGGAAAGTTATACAGACATTGGATCAGTATTAGATTTGACTGAAGTCGATAGGAACATAAAAAACAGGAAGGGGTTGATTAAACCCTTCAGATTGTTTTGCCATTCAATGAGATCCTGGGAAATACATGACCCCCATTACATTTATTTGCTTTTGCTTCATTTTCCACAGTGCCTCAGATTCTCAGAAATCTATTAAACTCTAATATGAAATTAATAGTTAAACTTGTATCAATTTCCATTTTGCGAAAAGAGAGTTCCAAACGTCTATCACCCTTTGCATGTTTGTGTTTGTTTTGAACTTCACTTGTGAAAGTCTGACTTAAAAGTGATTTTAGAGTCATAAACACCCAAGCTAGTAGAGGTTTATAAAATCATGAGCGGCCTGGATAAGTTAAATAGACAAGGTCTCGTCCCTGGAGTGGGGGAGTCCAGAACTAAAGGGTGAGAGGAGAAAGATTTAAAAGGGACCTAAGGGGTAACATTTTCATGCAGGGGATAGTGCATGTATGAAATGAACTGCCAAAGGAAGTTATAGAGTCTAGTTCAATTATAACATTTAAAAGGCATCCAAATGAGTAGGTGAATAGAAAGGGTTTAGAGGGATATGGGTCAAGTGCTGGCAAATGGGACTAGATTAACTTAGGATATCTGGTTGGCATGGACAAGCTGGACAGAAGGGTCTGTTTCCATGCTGTGCATCTCTATGCCTATGACTCTAACATAAGTTGTTACCTCATTTGTTCCTTCTAAGCATCATTAACATACTGAGTAAATTTAAAATGCACTTTCTAAATTTGAGAGAATACAATTTTTTAAAATAATCTTCCCCTATCTTTTAATTCTTGGAGTCCAAGTATCATTCTGACAACTTGCTCCAAAGCAAATGCATCTTTCCAAAGGTGTGAACATAAGAACATACAAAACAGGAGCAGGAGATAGGTCAAGAGCCTCTCATACCCATTCCACCATTTAATGAGATCATGGCTTATGTTTTACCTCCACATCATTTTCTTGCACTATCTCCCTATCTTGTTTATGGTACGACAATTAAACAATTGTAAACTGGGAGCAGGGCAATGCAGAGCTCCAAAAGGACATTAGCAAATTGTTTGAGTCTGTGGATAGGTGGCTGATGAATTTCAATGCAAAAAAAATGTGGTGATGCATTTTGGGACGAAGAACATTGAAAGCCAACGTAGCAGAGGGATCACAATTCTGAAGGAATTACAGTAGCAGAGGGACCTAGGAGGACAGATCATCAGGTGGTAGCAAAGGTGGACAGAGCAGTTATTTGGAGGAAAATAATGTAGAGGGTGTGGAGAAAATGCAGGAGAATGACACTAGGTTATGATGCTCATTTGAAAAGAAAGTGGAGAAGGATGGGCCAAATGGCCTCCTTTAGCATTATAAGACATCACTGATGTTTTTAAGCTGTAGAAATCTATCAATCCCATGCACAACAGCTAAGACTCTATAGCCCCTCCTTTCTGAAAGGAGAAATTCTTCTTTATCTCAGTCATAAATTGTTTCTTCCAACCATGTCCCCAGTTTTAAACATCTCCAACTAGGAGAAACATCCTTCCTGTATCTACCCATTCAAACCTTGTATAAATTTTGTGTTAGATTCCCTACAGTGTGGAAACAGACCCTTCGGCCCAACAAGTCCACACCAACCCTCCGAAGAGTAACCTACCCAGACCCATTCCCCTCTGACTAATGCGCCTAACACTATGGGCAATTCAGCATGGCCAATTCACCAGACCTGCACATCTTTAGACTGTGGGAGGAAACCCACGCAGACACGGGGAGAATATGTAAACATTATACAGAGACAGTCGCCCAAGGCCGGAATCGAACCTGGAACCCTAGTGCTGTAAGGCAGCAGTGCTAACCACTGAGCCACCATGCTGCCCGTAAAGAGATCCCCTTTCATTTTTCAAAAGAGATGACAATGAGTCATTAATATTAAATCTTTCCTCAAAGGACGGTCCCCCATCCCAATAATTAGTTTAGTGAACCTTTCTTTGCATTTTCCTGTGAAAGTAAATCTCTTCATAGGTAAGAGAAATGAAAATGGTGCACAATATTTCAAGTGTTGTCTCGCCATCACTCTATATAACTGCAGCAATACATTGTTGCTTCATGCTCAAATCCTTTGAAATAAAGGCCAACACATAGAACATAGCACATTACAGCGCAGTACAGGCCCTTCAGCCCTCAATGTTGCGTTGACCTGTCATACCAATCTGAAGCCCATCTAACCTACACTATTCCATGTACGTCCATATGCTTGTCCAATGACAACTTAAATGTGCTTAAAGTTGGCGAATCTACTACTGTTGCAGGCAAAGCATTCCATACCCTTACTACTCTCTGAGTAAGGAAACTACCTCTGACATCTGTTCCTGTATCATCACCCCTCAATTTAAAGCTATGCCCCCTCGTGCTTGCTGTCACCACACTTGGAAATAGGCTCTCCCTGAACACCATATCTAACCCTCTGACTATCTTATATGTCTCTATTAAGTCACCTCTCAACCTTCTTCTCTCCAACGAAAACAGTCTCAAGTCCCTCAGCATTTCCTCGTAAGACCTTCCCTCCATACCAGGCAACATCCTAGTAAATCTCCTCTGCACCCTTTCCAAAGCTTCCACATCCTTCTTATAATGCGGTGACTAGAATTGTACACAATACTCCAAGTGCGGCCGCACCAGAGTTTTGTACAGCTGTAGCATAACCTCATGGTTCTATTAATAAAAAGCTAAAACACTGAATGCCTTCTTAACAACCCTGTCAACCTGGATGGCAACTTTCAAGAATCTGTGTACCTGGACACCGAGATCTCTTTGCTCATCTACACTACCAAGAATCTTACCATTAGCCCAGTACTTTGCATTCCGGTTACTCTGACCAAAGTGAATCACCTCACACTTGTCCGCATTAAACTCCATTTGCCACCTCTCAGCCCAGTTCTGCAGCTTATCTATGTCTCTCTGTAACCTACAACATCCTTCGTCACTAACCACAACTCCATCGACCTTAGTGTTATCTGCAAATTTACTAACCCACCCTTCTACGTCATCATCCAGGTCATTTATAAAAATGACGAAGAGCAATGGACCCAACACTGACCCTTGTGGTACACCACTAGTAACTAGACTCCAGGATGAATATATCCCATCAACCACCACCCTCTGTCTTCTTTCAGCAAGCCAATTACTGATCCAAACTGCTATATCTCCAACAATCCCATTCCTCTGCATTTTTTATAATAGCTTTCTGTGGGGAACCTTATCTAACACCTTGCTGAAATCCATATACACCACACCAACCGGTTTACTCTCATCTACCTGTTTGGTCACCTTCTCAAAGAACTCAATAAGGTTTGTGAGGCAAGACCTACCCTTCACAAAACTGTGCTGACTATCCCTAATCAAATTATTCTTTTCTAGATGATTATAAATCCTATCTCTTATAACCTTTTACCAACAACTTAAGTAAGGTTCACTCGTCTATAATTACCAGGGTTGTCTCTACTCCCCTTCCTGAACAGGGGAATCACATTTGCTATCCTCTAGTCTTCTGGTACTATTCCTGTAGACAATGACGACTTAAAGATCAATGCAAAAGGCTCGGCAATATCCTCTCATCTGGCCCAGGGGACTTATCTGTTTTCACACTCTGCAGGATTTCTAATACTTCTTCCTTGTGAACCTCAATCCCACCTAGTCTCTAGTCTATATCTCAGTATTCTCCTCAACAACGTTGTCGTTAGCTAGAGTGAATACTGTCAAAAAATATTCATTTAGGGCTTCCCCTATCTCCTCTGACTCCACACACAACTTCCCACTACTATCCTTAATTGGCCCTAATCTTACTCTTGTCATTCTTTTATTCCTTAAATACCTATAGAAAGCCTTAGGGTTTACCCTGATCCTATCCGCCAACAACTTCTCATGTCTCCTCCTGGCTCTTCTGAGCTCTCTCTTTAGGTCTGTTCTGGCTACCTTGTAACCCTCAAGCACCCTAACAGCCTTCACATCTCATCCGAACATAAGCCTTCTTTTTCCTCTTGACCAGAGATTTCACTTCCTTCGTAAACCACGGCTCCCGCACTCTACAGTTTCCTTCCTGTCTGACAGATACATACTTATCTGGGACACTCAGGAGCTTTTCCGTGAATAAGCTCCACATTTCTAATGTGCCCATCCCCTGCAGTTTCCTTCCCCATCCTATGCTTCCTAAATCTTGCCTAATCACATCGTAATTACCTTTCCCCCAGCTGTAGCTCTTGCCCAGTGGTATACACCTATCCCTTTCTATCACTAAAGTAAACATAACAGAATTGAGATCGCTATCACCAAAGTGCTCACCTACTTCCAAGTCTAACACCTGGCTGGGCTCATTACCCAGTACCAAATCTAATGTGGCTTTGTCCCTTGCTGGCCTGTCAAGAAAACCTTCTGCACACACTGGACAAAAACTGACCCATCTATAGTACTCAAACTATAGTGTTTCCAGTCAATATTTGGAAAGTTGAAGTCCCTCATGACAACCACCCTGTCTCTCTCACTCCTATCGAGAATCATCTTTGCTATCCTTTCCTCTACATCTCAGGAACTATTCAGAGGCCTATAGAAAACTCCCAACAGGGTGACCTCTCCTTTCCTGTTTCTAACCTCAGCCCATACTACCTCAGTTGATGAGTCCCCAAACATCCTTTCTGCAACTGTAATACTGTCTTTGACCAACAATGCCACACCTCCCCCTCTTTTACCATCTTCTCTGTTCTTACTGAAATATCTAAATCCTGGAATCTGCAACAACCATTCCTGTCCCTGCTCTATCCATGTCTCCGAAATGGCCACAACATCAAAGTCCCAGGTACCAACCCATGTTGCACGTTCACCCACCTTATTCTGGTTGCTCCTGGCATTGAAGTAGTTACACTTCAAACCAACTTTTGCTTGCCGGTGCCATCTTGCGTCCCTGAAACTTGATTTCAGACCTCCCTACTCTCAACTTTTCTATATTCGAACTACAAATTTGGTTCCCATCCCCCTGCTAGATTAGTTTGAACCCACCCCAATAGTCTTAGCGAATTTTGCCCACAGGATATTGGTACCTCTCTGGTTCAGATGAAGACCATCCTACTTGTAGAGGTCCCACCTACCCCAGAAAGAACCCCAATTATCCAAGAATCCAAAACCCTCCCTCCTGCACCATCCCTGTAGCCACGTGTTCAACTCCTCCCTCTCCCTGGTCCTCACCTCACTAGCACGTGGTACGGGCAACAAACCAGAGACAACTCTGTTCATCCTAGCTCTAAGCTTCCATCCTAGCTCCCTGAATTTGTGCCTCAAGTCCCCATCTCTCTTCCGACCTATGTCATTGGTGCCTATGTGGACCATGACTTGGGGCTGCTCCCCCTCCCCCTTAAGGATCCCCAAAACACGATCAGAGACATCACAAACCCTGGCACCTGGGAGGCAACACACCAACCGTGAGTCTCTTGTCCCCACAGAGCGACCTATCTGTCCCCCTAACTATGGAGCCCCAATGACTACTGCTCTGCTCCTCTTCCTCCTTCCCTTCTGAGCAGCAGGGACAGACTCTGTGCCAGAGCTCTGTGCCCCACTGCTTTCCCCTGATAAGTCGTCCTCCCCAACAGTATCCAAAACGGTATACTTATTGTTCAGGGGAATGGCCACAGGGATCCCTGCACTGCCTGCCGGTTCCCTTTCCGTCCCATGATTGTAACCCATCTGCCTTTTTCTTGTACCTAAGGAGTGACTACCTCCCTGTAACTCCTCTCAATAACCCCCTCTGCCTCCCAAATGATCCGAAGTTCACCCAGCTCCAGCTCCAGTTCCCTAACGCAGTATTCAAGGAGCTGGAGTTGGGTGCACTTCCCGCAGATGTAGTCAGCAGGGACACTAGTGGTGACCCTTACATTCTGCAGGAGGAACATTCACCTGCCCTAACCTCCATTTCCACCATTCTAAATTCCCAAAAATAAGGAATAAAAAATAAACTCGTTACCTTACCAATCTGGCGCACAGGTCCTTTTTTTTTGGTTAGAGGAGGAGGATGGGTGGGAGACACTACCTAAGTAGTGTTTTGGGTAACACAACCACACAAATATAGGACTTCCCAGAAGTCCTTTGCTCCTCCCTCTCACCTCTCAGCAAATGGAGGCCCGACTCCCGAGGTAAGTCCCTTTTAATGCGGGAAAGCTCACCCTTCCCAGCAGCCCTCGCTTCACCACTCCTCCTCTTCACACTGCTCTTCTTAATTACTTACTATCTGCGTATTAGCTTTTAATGAATCATTAACAAGGACACAAAAGTTACTTTGAAGTTCAAAACTTTCCAGCCTCTCGCCATTTAAGAAGTGCATTCTATTTCTGTTTTTACTGCCAAAGCGGGTAACCTCATATTTCCCCACATTGTATTCCATTTGTTAAGATTTATGCTCACTCACTGAGCATCTCCAAATCCCTTTGAAGCATATTTGCACCCTTCTCACAGCTCAAGTTTCTACCTATTTTTGTGTCATTTGCAAACTCGGGAATATTATATTTAATCCTGGCATCCAAATATTGGGGTTCGCAGATCTAGTCACGGAATTCCAGCAGATTGGGCAGTAGAAATGTTAACTGGAGTTTGGGACAGAAGGAGAGTACGTTCTGAGGAAGGGTCACTCAATCGTAAACGATAACTCTGATTTCTCTCCACAGATGCTGCCAGACCTGCTGAGCTTTTCCAACAATTTCTATTTTTGGAGGGTAACCTAGATCTTGAGATGATCATGATTACATGGAGATTAAGACAGTAGCACCGTTACTTGCAGTTTGGGGCAGTAGAAGAATGGTCTACAGTTTAGTACAAATGGACAATTATTTTGTATTTGATACAGCAGAGAAATTACTTCAAGTTTGGGACAGTAAGTAAGTTACCTGAAGTTTGGAACAGTGGGAATGTTAACTGAAGTTTGGGACAGTGATAAAGTTACCTTTTTCTTGGGACATGAGAAATGTTGACTTGAGTTTAACATAATAGGAACATTGCCTAGAGTTTCAGGCTGTATGAAAGTTATGGGGCAATTAGCATAGATGTAGACTGTTAGCTGAAGTTTGGGATACTTAGGGAATGACTTAGTAGAGTTACCTACAGGCTCAATTAGGATAAAAAATTATCTGGAAATTTTTCAACAGGATTGTCACATGCAAACTGAATCAGTAGCAAAGTTGCCTATAGTTTCAGATAGAAGGCAATGTATCTGATTATGTAAGAATTATTGTTCCCACCACAGAGCAAAAACCCATCGTAATGGCTTGTGCCATTCAAAATTATTGGATTGGTTATAAAAAGGTTAAAGGAATAGATTAATACGTGAAATAGTAGAAAAGAAACCAACAATTAAAATGAAAAGTTAGCTACCTCAACATTCTATTCATATGGTGCTGTGTTTCTTGTAGAATCGTATAGAACACGATTTAAAAAATAAACCCAGTGCCTCTGATTGATTGCCACACTGTGCTGAAGAGAAAAGCCACATTAGACATTCCCTGCAATATATGGTATGTGACATCTCTTATAGGTGAAATCCAGCCTAGTCATTTTTAATGGTTGAGCATAAATCTTTTAAATAATAAATCAATAAATAGTTAATAGAATAATAGAAACTTTATAAATATTTAAATATAAATATGCATGGGAACTATAAAGTACGAGTAAACTGAAATATAACCATATTTTAGATGGTTCCTGTCCCATCAGCATCTTTAAATGTAATATATTTCACTGCACTGCCTGTTTTAAAGTTATTCTGATCAATTTTCAATGTGTTTATTTCTGTTTTTTCTTTAATGGTTAAAACATTAAAATATTGAACTTTCATACCAACGACTTGAGTTCAAATCCAGTCCACACTAATGTATAGAGATACCGTGGACCTTAAGCTGAAAGATGTTTTGACTATTGGACTGTTTGGGAAAATAGTATCAATTTTGTAGTATGGGTTAGAGTGGTGCTGGAAAAGCACAGCAGTTCAGGCACTCTGCCTGTATTCCTGATGAAGGGCTTTTGCCCGAAACGTCGATTTTACTGCTCCTCGGATGCTGCCTGAACTGCTGTGCTTTTCCAGCACCACTCTAATCTAGACTCTGGTTTCCAGCATCTGCAGTCATTGTTTTTACCCAATTTTGTAGTATGGGCTACTGGAAAGTTTAGCATTTATTATCCATTCCTAATTGCCCTAGGGAAGCTTTCCTCTTGTACAGGTATATTTCGCATAGTGGAGATGTTTTCACTATGTTGGTAGGTGAGGAGTTCTAAGACTTTGACCCGAATAAAATGAACAAACACCAATTTATGCCCAAATCAGGGGGAGTTCTGTGATTTGGAGAGACTTGGTGATGTTTCAATGTGCCACCTGGCTATATGTTCAGAGTTTGTGAGTTTGGGAAATTCTACCCAAGAAGCCTTGGTTTGACTATTCTATCACAAGTGATGAATATTTCATTGCAGCCCTTGTGTAATTTTAAACAGTAGGCTGTGCAGAGTTAAGGGTCAAAAAGTGTGGCGCTGGAAAATCACAGCAGATTAGTGTGTGTGTGTGTGTGTGTTGAGAGATTAATATGGAGAGAGGTGATGCAAGGGGGAATGTAGCTGGCATGACAATAGGTAGATGCAAGTGGGGCATGATGGTGATAGATCAGAGTGGTGGGTAGAGCAGATAGGTGGGAAGGCAGATGGGCAGGTGGGACAGTTCAAGAGGGTAGTGCTGAGTTGGACCATTGGATTTGCGATGAGGTGTGGGGAAGGGAGGTGAGAAAACTGGTGAAATCAATGTTGATGCCATGTGGGTGTAGGGTCCCAAGGACTTGGCAGTGGAGGAGGCCCAGGACTTGCATGTCCTTAGTGGAGTGGGAGGAGGAGTTGAAGTGGTCAGCAACAGGGTGGTGAGGTTGTTTGATGTGAGTCTTCTTGGAGATGTTCTCTGAAACATTTGGGACACATGCACCAAACAACCTCATTTCTCCACTTCCCTCTTCTCTTTTCAAAACTTGCTCAAAAACCTATTCCTTTGGCCAAATTTTTAGGCATTCCCAAGTCTTTCCCTTCTGGCTTGACATTCGTTTTTGACAATCATCTGTAAAGTACTTTCGGATTTATTTTTGCATTCAAAGCATGTAAATGCAAATTAACATCATAACAATTTCCAATGTTTTAGATCAGCCTTTGGTTTTAAGTGTGTCTACATGTTAGTTGATGTGATATGTACGAGAAACTTGGGCTCTTCTTGAGGCTGATATCTTGAAGGTAATTCACCACACTAACTATTTACAAAGTAAGATGTCATAGACCGACATATATAGTCTGGGTTATGTGCTTATGTTTCTTATACAGATATAACTGGCTAACTACACTGACAGTGAGAGTGACTGAAGCCCGGATGGGTATTTTTATAGCAGAACAATGCATGTTGTGGTGTTATGTATGTATCATGGAGGTACAGGTCTGTATGGTCTGGAATCTAAAGTAGACAGGCAGGAGGTTGGAAGAACACAGCAAGCCAGGCAGCATGAGGAGAGCTGGAAAACTACAGCAAGCCAGGCTGCCATAATCAAAAATGCCCCATTTCTTTAAGAGAATGGGAATCTTTTACCTACTAACATGTACAAAGATGCATATGGATACATTGTCTCCATTCTTTCGGCTATTATCTTGGCGGAATACAACATGACCCAAACAAGGTCCTTGTACAGTATTCAAAATTTGGTGGCATACATACATTGTGGGGTGTGATATTTGTCATTGCAGATGGAATGTGTAACAGTTGTTGCAGATGCGTGATTATTATATGCCATGCTGCCTTCATCACCCAAGTTGCCATTCTATGTTACATAGAGTGGTTAATGAAATGCAATTTGGACAGTACCTATTTCTTCGCAGGACTTGACCATTGCTCATATGACCTAGGCTGTACATAATGATTGTAGTATCTTTCCATTAACTCGTGTGTTTATGTGAAAGCTTCAGACGTGTATCTTACTGTCCTGGTTCAAGTTGGGATAACTGTCTTCATGCTTGTTGGTCATCTAATGTGTTTTTGGGTGGAAAGAGTGTGGGAGGGAAGAAATGTATCAATCTGTCTTCAAACATGACAACTGCTGAAGGTAAACCACGGTTTCAAGGAGCAATGTGTAGATTTAACATAATTATCTGATAACTTGGCAAATTGCTCTATATTTAATGATCATGGATTTTACAGCATATGAATTCTGCAAGACTGAAATGAAAAGAAGATGTAATATGTTGAACACCCGATTTTCCTGCACATAGCTTAAAAGGTGTACTCAAGTAGTTCTATTAATTTATTTTTAATGTTTTTCATGGGATGTGGATATTGTTAGTTAAGCTAGCATTTATTGTCCATCCCCAGTTGCCCTTGAGAAGGTGGTGGTGAGCTGCCTTCTTGAACCACCATAGTCCATGTGCTGTGGGCAGACTCAATGATATTAGGGAGGGAAGTCTAGGATTTGAACACAAATGAAATGCTGATACATTTTTAAGTCAGGATGGTTTGGAGGGGAACTTGTAGGTGATGGTGTCCCCTTTATCTGCTGCCCTTGTCCTTCTGTGTGGAAGTAGTTGTGTATTTGAAAGGTGTTGCTCCTTTACAAAGGGTAAATTTCAACGGTGCATCTTGTATACGGTACACACTACTGCTAATGAGCATTGGCAGTAAATGGAGTGAATTTGGTGCCAATCAGGCAGGCTACCTTGTTTTGGATAGTGTCAAATGTCTTGAATGTTGTTGGAGGCACACTCATCCAGGCAAATGGGGACCATTCCATCACATGTCTGACCTGTGCCTTGTAGATGGTGGACACATTTTGGGGAGGTACAGTATTCCCAGCCTCTGACCTACTCTTGTAGTCATTATCTTTATATGACCAGTCCTGTTCAGTTTCTGGTCAATTGTAATGGTATTTGCAGACTGTTGTCAGACCTAATTCATTAAAGTACATTGAACATGTTGAATATGACTGTTAAAGTGTCATTAACTGTTGCACTGGAGGGATCTTTGATTTTGTTGCATAAGATGGAAGTTGATGAAATAATCGGTCACCAAAATGTAATCATATCCTTGGACATAGGAACATAAAAATCAGCGAGGAGGAAGTGAGGACTGCAGATCCTGTTGAAGGGCATATGCCCGAAACGTTGACTGAACTGGTCCTCAAATGCTGCCTGACCGGCTGTGCTTTTCTAGCACCACACTCTTCGAATATAAAATCAGCCACAATCATGCACCATGGCTCTGAAGGAACCTAATGTGAAAGGTGAGGTCCTGTCTGTTGTTGCAATTGATAGAATTGATATGTATCACACAACTTGATTAATTGCTCTTATTAATGCTGGGCCAATATAAGAATTCTTGTGCCAATCGCTTAAATATTTTTTGCATTTATGTGGTCTAACATGGCATGACATAGAGCTTGATGGGTCACAATTTATTTGCCTTTGAAGAGCACATTCTTGGAGAGCCCGAATTGATCTCTGAATGACCAAAATGAGGATTCTAGCTTGGGAACATTTTGGATGTGTTAAGGTGGTAATCTTCTTGAAATATTGCAACTAATCATCACTTCATGTAGCTTGCTGAATTTACTCCACTGTGCTGTTACCAAAATGTATGTTAATTCTATTTTCCAGCTCTGGATTATCTGTTCAGAATTATCTGTCTGAAGGATTATCTGTTCAGAAGTTGGCTGAGAGCACTGGAAGTAATTATTTGGGAACCTGGTTTTAATGTTACTTCTAAATCATACTTTTGTTTCTTCTAACAAGTACAGTCAGTTCTGATATAATACGATACTTCCATTTGTGTGCGATCCCATGTTAGAAGAAATCAAACAATAGCCACGCCATTTAAACTAATGGGGCCAGAATTTCCAATACAGGCAAGGAAAGTTTGTGTTCTACAAATAATGGTCTAAATTTTTCAATCGTGTTAAGTCAATTTGCATTGAAGAAACCTGTATTATAGCAGAACCGACTGTAGATGTTGTAGTCATGGAGGTGCACTTGTGATTGGTTTTTGACAGTATGTACTTGGTATGAACAATGAAACCCTTGTTGGGTAGGTACGCATGAAACTGGTGCATCTGAAAAACCAGAGCAAGAGTTTCTCTTTCAATGTTGGTGTAGTTAGCCTGAGCTGTCATAAGGTCTTTAGATCCAAACACAAGAGGCTTGACATCGTTGACAATCCAATGCCTTTCTGGAATACAGCTACCTATATCATGGTGGGTCTAGTGGGATCATAATATTGAAGTACACATTTACTGGATCATGAATCATTTTTGACAGACTGAAAAAATAAACTAGTGATCTTCCTACTTCGTATATGGTGTGATTTTGTGGAGGACAGCTTGAAAAGGAGATATGTTGGTCACAAAAGTTGAAGAAATAAATATGTTTGGAAATCACCTTTGTTTTGCAATGCCGACATCTTCTAAATGTCTTCTATTTTGGTGGAATCCGCACTAATGCAAGTTAATGAGTAGGTTGATGAAGAAATTGGCTTATGATGATTTCACACATTTTACTGTTGAAAACAAGACTATGTTTCTTTGCCGCTGTCCTGAAGTGGTTGGGACTTGTTTCATGCTCATGTTTAATTTTTCTGAGAACTGCAATTTAATCTGTGGTACAGAGGTAACATGGTGAATTCTTGGTTATAAGATTCATATTTGTTGGAATATTTCCTTTGCTGATGGATAATCCAAATGGCAATCTGAAGGAATAGTATCTACTGAAGGGTGTTCTAAAAGTTGTCAGTTTCTTTAACTCTGGGGACAGATGCATGGACCAATATCCATTCTTGGGATCAAGTTTTGAAACTTGCGAACTCTTGGTACCTGAGGACTTGGGATTAAGCTCTCGCACAATGGGAATCTTGTCCAGCCCAAGTCATATGACCTTTAACTATGACACTGCACCACCATTAAAGATGCTGATATCTTCAAAATGGCTTGGGTGAAGGTTAGACTTGATGTTGTGATCTAGAATCACTTGTGTTGCAACTGATGGATCTGTTATCTCATGGATTATGATAACATGTGGATCTGTGCACATTGGTAGGCCAATGATAGGAGGTCTGCCTGTTTCAATAATGTGGAAGATTTCAGGAGTCCTCTACAAGGATCTATATTGACATTTAAGATGAATAATACCAATGCCAATACTTCGGATCTGTTATAACCATTTAGCTTCTTTTGTGTTGATTGCAGCATGCTTGGCCAGTTTCCTGCATATATTTAATTAAAGATGCATTAAAAGGATGATATTTGCCCTAGCAATATACTAATTGGATACAAATAAAGGATTCAGCTTTTCTTATAGTGTTCATTTGGTACATCAAGTTTACCACATGTAGAGTTTCCAAGATGTAACATTGTAGTTAGCTTTCATGGGCCTGCTTATGTTTCTTGGACTGAACGTTTGGAGCTTCTTTGACATTGGTCCTTGTTGATTGTTCTCCATATGCTGTTGTGGACAATTGTGCTGCAATTTGGGACTTCCTGTGTGATTGGATTTCTGACAAATTTGAGTTAAATTTATTATTGTGGGGCACAGTTTGCACATGTTGTGAAATACTGGACACTGTCTAGATGGTTGAGTCAGGCCACATCTCATGCAAGATTTGTATGTTCCACTGAACCTCTTAATACATGCAATATTTTTTCTAGAGTCAAATGCTTGCTGATATTGCTGCCTTGCTACAATTGCTTTTGACTTATGTCCTTGAAAGTGCATCATCAAAGAGACATTCTTTGAGTTTGTCAAGAAATTCATTGCAAAAGGATTTAATGGATGTAGAGACAAGTAACCAGTTTCATAAGTCTTTAATCTAAGTTAGCTTTGGTGAAATCACCTCAGAAATGTTGCATCAAAACTTGCCTATGAATTGTTTCACCTGGTATGGCATGAACTCATCCTGAAAGTGATTCAAAATATAAGTTGATCTTATAACATCTGAAAAATATTGTCACGATCTGTGTGGTCATCATCAGAAATACTAGTGAATTTTATTCTTCTTAACCCTTCGGTACACCAACTATTGAGAAGGCTACAATATCACAGTCTTGAACAGATAGTTTGGATTGTGTTCTTGCTGATGATGTTGTTCTTTACATACATTCAACTGAATGTTTGCCCTGTGTCAATTATATGTAGAGGATGCCTGAGGATTAGCTTTATACCAGTTCTACTACCTTTGCCTAAGGAAGGATATACTTGGGGGTGCAGCAGATTCCTGGAATGATGTGACTGTCTAATGTGGAGACATAAAGAAGATTTGACATGTATTCTCCAAATTTTAGAGGAATGAAAAGCAGTATCATAGGAATGTGTAAAACTCATAGAGGGCTTGTAAAGATTCTGGGGTCTGGAAAGAATGGGTACAGTCTCGCACTAAAATGCAAATTATTTAGTTCTAAGATGAGCAGGAATCTCTTCACCTAGGATGGTAAATCATTGGACTTCTCTACCCAATTATGCACGTTCATGATTACAAGTTACTCATGATGTCAAACATATAGGATTGCCACAGAAAAAAATGGCATTGAGATAGATAATCAGCCATGATCTAGAATAGTGGATCAGGGCTGCGGACCTGACTGGCCTCTTCCTGCTCCTGTGTTGCTATTCCTGGGCATCATGTGTTGAAATATCATGTAGCTTTATTAGTGGTACAAGCTTATCTGGTCCGATATCTATGTCATAATATGTCTAAGATTATATCTATATTTCACATCAAAGTAAAAAACAAAGACTCACATTTGTATACCACTTTTCACAGCCACTAAATATCTCAAAAGTGCTTTACAGCTAATGAAATACCTTTTAAGGGTAGCCACTATTGTAATGCAAGGAATGTGACCAACAAATAGAAAGATGATACAGCCATATTTCTGTAATGGTGACTAAGAGATCAACATTGACCCATACAAAAAATGTGACTCCCCTGCCTTTCTTCAGAATACCAACTGTTTGATAGATACAACAGTGCACCTCAGTACTTCACTGGAGTTGATTCTGTCTTGACTTTTGTTGCTCAAACCTGGAGTGCACCTTAGACATTGAACCTTGAACTTCACAGAAAAGAATGCCACCAACTGAGTCATGTTTAGGTTAAACGGGTGAAATTAGAGGCTGGATTAATGCATGCAATCATGATGTTGCTGCTACCACAGAGGTATTGTTGGAAGAGTGACAGGATTGGCACTTTAACATCCAGCGATATTTATGTTTTAAACAAGAGAGATGAGGAAGCAAAAGAGGTGCAGGAGTTGCATTACTGGGTAGGGAGCAATACACAACTGTGCTGAGGGAGGGCACCCTGGAGGTATTAAGACATTATGGGTAGAGCTCAAGAATAGGAAGGATGCAATCACAATGCCGGGATTGTGCTACACACCTTCCAGCTGCCAGCAGGAGATTGAGGAAGAGAAATGTAGTCAGATTCTGGAAAAATGTGAAAGTAACAGGGTTGTTGTGGTGGACTCCCTTAGTGCTGGGGGTTTGGATGGGGAGCAATTTGTTAGGTGTATCCAGGAGGGTTTTTTGAAAAGGTATGTGGATGGTTCAACAAGGGAGGGGGCCATGCTGGACCTGATTGGGGGAAGGCCAACCATAAGCAAATTGGGCAAGAATTGGAGCATGTGAATTGGGAGTACAGGTGGATAAGGCATACAGGACACTTGTATTCATTGACTGTAGTACTGAATGTAAAAGTTTGCAAGTTAGTTTACAGCTGTAAAAAATTTTAGTTTGGCTACGTCTGGAAGATTGCGTGCAGACCTGGTCCCCACACTACCAGAAGGACATGGATGCTTTGGAGAGGATGCAGAGAAGGTCTACCAGGATGTTGCCTGGACTGGAGGGATTTAGTGATGAGGAGAGGTTAGATAAACTCGGATTATTTTCACTGGAAAGACAGAGGCTGATGGGAGACCTTATACAGGTCTACAAAATTGTGAGAGATGTAGACAGGATGGATAGTTGAGACTTTTTCCCCAGGATGGAAAGGTCAACTACAACAAAGTACAAGCTCAAGGTGAGAGGGGGCAAGGTTTAGGGGTGAAGTGCAATGAAAGATTTTCACACAGAGGGTGGTGAGTACCTGGAACACACTGTCAGTGGAGGTATTGGAAGCCGGCATGTTAGCAACGTCTAAGGTGCATTTTGATAGACACATGAACGGGAGGCGAACAGAAGATTAGAAACTACTCACAGGCAATAAGTAGCTAGCCTAAATAAGGACGAGGAATTGATGCAGCTTTGTTGGGCTGAAGGGCCTGTGTCTGTGCTGAATTGTATCGTATGTCACATTGTCTAAACATCAATTAGCAACTTAATTACGCTATAATATTAGAGCCTGTGAGTACTCAAAATTTGCTTTATAAAATAAAAATCAATTGCATTCTTATAACATGTTACACGAACAGCATATGTTAGTTCTTCACACAATCAATGACTGAAGAATGTTCATATAAAATATTATAGACATGAAGTTTTATATTATATAATGATACATCTTGTATCATTAATGTCCCACAACTAACCACAAGCTAAATAGCAAACTAATCTGTTCATATTGATGGAGTTAATGGAAGGGGGTCAGGATGTTTGGGAAAAACTCTCAGCTTTTCCTCTAATATGCCAATGGAAGCTTTAATGTCTGCCTGAACAGACCGGTGTAACTTCACTTCATCTGAAAAGGTTGTACCTTGTCATATTACATGTGTCTTTCAGTACAGTTATGAAGTTTTAAATATGAGGCAGGGTGGCTCAGTGGTTAGCACTGCTGCCTCACAGTGGCAGGGACCCGGGTTTGATTCCAGCCTTGGGCAACTGTCTGTGTGGAGTTTGTACATTCTCCCTGTGTCTGTGTGGGCTTTCTCTGGGTGCTCTGGTTTCCTCCCACAGTCCAAAGGTGTGCAGGTTAGGTGAATTGGCTACGCTAAATTGCCCATAGTGTTAAGTGCATTAGTCAGGGGTAAATGTAGGGGAATGGGTCTAAGTGGGTTGCTCTTCGGAGGATCAGTGTGGACTGGTTGGGCCTAAGGGCCTATTTCCACACTGTATGGAATCTAATCTAAGTGCTTAAAAAAGGATTGAAGTTTGCTTGAGCCACCAACGTCTCAGTTCTGAAAGGGTTAGCGGAGTTTATTCTCATCTGGGTTTGGTATGTAACTGGAATATAGAGCTGTTGTCCTCAGTCCTATCTCAGCCTGTAAAACTACCATTAATAAAGAAACCAGCCTTCATGCACTAAGCAGCAACACATTCATCAAGAGCCCAATGAACTGTGTTGTACAGCTAAGATACATTATAGAGAATGGATTTTCCTTTACAAGCTCTTGATAGCATTAGATAGCATGAGACTGTGCATTCTGCACGATGCAGTTTAATTATACATATGGCCGACTCGAAGGTGAGGGTACCGAGTGCAAAATGCAACACAAAGGAAAAGAAAGCGATGCATACATTACCAAACAGTGTCATTTGTATTCCATCAAAAACTGATCTAGAAGTCTAGTCATTCCAGTGACATTATATTTACTTAACTCAGTGTGATGTGACTGCCATTAGCTGTTGTGAAAATGTAAACTATTTTATACATGATGCCTGGATTTTTGATACAGAAAGACATAATACATTTTTTGGCTGCTTAGAAAGCTTGTATATTTAAAAGTAAAGCTTTGTAACTGAATGAGTGATATTCTTTGTTTAGTCTCTTTATCACAACCCTTCTCAATTCGACCATGCCCAGTTACTATGTCAGTACTTCACTATTCCTATATTCTGCTCATTCTAAGTTGCCCTTTCTGAAAGAGAGTTAAATTTAACAGACAATACACCATCCCTACTCCACACTCATCTGTCCTAGAGGCCCTAACTGTGGAACTTTTCAACTCTCTCAATATTGTCTTCATCCTGCATTCAGTAGATATTCAAAAGCTAATCTTGTTGCTGCCTGCTCATTGCTTTTGATTCATCTCGACCTTCTTTTTTTTGCTTTGCTCGTGCCCTGTGTCATAGACCTTGATCATTGATCTGTCATTGTGATGTGCTTCTTCTTCATGACTGGGCCTCTATTGGATCTTTGGGGGCTAAAACTTCCTTTTGGTTAAGCCTGAGGCTTCTGGAGGGTTTGTTGCTGCGAGGTCTAATGAGCTCTCTCACTGTACCTTACCAAACTCGCCACATTAATTGCCCTGTCCACCCCTATGGTAATGCTCAAGTTCTGTTTCCGCCACATCTTACCATGCACCCTTCCTGGAACAACATGCCATTCACTGAATATCTGCTCAAAGACCGTTGTACTATCTTTGAAGGACCACTGTGTACCTGGACAAACTTTAGCAATCTGATGTTTCCTCTCACCAGCAACATCACAGCACATTGGCCATTAGACCACACTGACAATGGCTGACACTCCCTCATACATGCAACACCATATTGAAGGAGACCCCGGATCCATCTAAATACCTGAATCGCATCTTCAAAAAACCTACAGACAACTTGATGGTCAGCCCAACTGCTCTGCGGTCTCTGTTGTACCTTTCTCACAGGAGTAGGGAGCTAAATGTTTAGCCATTTATCTTCTAGAATCCATCCTTAAAGTGCTGGGAGGACTGAAACGCTTGGGTCTGGGCATCAAAGCTTCTGAATGGGCACATTTAGGATCCATTTGCAGACCACTTGTACACTGAGCGAGTTAAAGGTTTCATGTTCATGAAGAACAATCCCAACTTCCTCCCCATTTAACCCAAACAAGTGCCAGTTTCTAGATGGTGCTCTGGCAGCATGCCTAAGGGCTCAACAGGAACCACCCCTACCCTGGCAGTGATATGTAATGCCTATTGCTTCACCCAACTTATCACGCTAGACTGACTCACCTGATTTACTGTCCAGCAAAGCCAATATCTCACTTGCTTGTCACCTTCATGCACTTGACAAAGCTCTTGTTTCCTGTCCACTTCCTGGAATATTTAAAGTAAAACTCTTCCAATTGGAAATGTAATTTTTTTTGGCTTTTTTTGTGGCATCAGTATTCTGCCAAGAAACCAAGAGGGCCTTAGAATATCCAATGTCAAGATGTGGTGCTAGAAAAGCACAGCTGGTCAGGCAGCATCCGAGGAGGTGAATCGACATTTTGGGCATAAGTCCTTTATCAGGAATGAAGGGCTTATGCCTGAAACGTCGATTCTCCTGCTCCTCAGATGCTGCCTGACTGGCTGTGCTTTTCCAACACCACACTCTTCGACTCTGATCTCCAGCATCTGCAGTCTTCACTTTCTCCCTTAGAATATTCAGTTCTGACTTGGAAACGTCAGCCTTGCTTTGCAATGACTTCCTCTCCAATATTCTGCTTCCACCCCAACCCCACAACTTCAAAGAGCAGGAAAATTTCATCCCGGATTTCTGACAGCGGACTTTTTTCCCATTAGTCTCACAACACTGAACTGTAAGCATTGCATTGATTTGAAAATCAATCAGCAGATCACCAGCTAATATTGTCAGCACATCAAACACTTCTTAGGAATGATTTTAAATCAATTAGCAATTTATTTGACAAACATTTACAAACATTTACAAAATAATCACTCAGGAGTATCGATCATTCTAAATCATTAACATCAATTTTGGTGAATGATTTAAAGAAATTTGTTTTACTAAACTACAGATGACTATACTATACTACTACTATACTAAACTGATGAGCTTAGTAAAATAAGTGCTTTCTATTTTCAAGAAGAAATAATGTCAAAAATACCTTAAATTTACATTTTTTGGTTACTTAAAATTTTCAATAAGTTTTGTTGGAGGTGCTATAGACTGAATAATGGTTTAGAATTTAATCTTGCCAAATCTACAGATATAATTCAATTTCTGATTTTTTGTGGAAGTTTTCTTTCATTAAAATGATGGATTTCTGTGCAATTCAACAAGTGACTACACTTTGAAAAGTACTTAATTTGTAGTGATCTGTTTTAGGATGTCCTGAGGCAGTAAAAGGTATTGTATAAATGCAAGTGCTTGCTTTTCTTTAGCACTGGGAAACAAAAGACGTTCTATCACTGAGCCCCAAGTATTAAGCGATCCTAAGGCAGATACAGCACTGTTGGATGTTGTGTTAAACCCCTTTTAATGTGTCCTAAGAATGCAGTCGAAGCCAGCCTTAGAAGACTAGATTTACTGCATCAGTGTTACATTCTATTGTGATTTTCCACACAAGCCATCCCACAGGTATTTTACATTTGTCTTCACTGTGCAACAAAATTAGGATAAGTCAAAGCATAAGGGCCTGCAACTAATTTATGTTAAGTGGAGCTTCAAGATAGCCAAAGAGATCTCTATGTTACCTGATTTGCCGACAATCTCACTCTAGTTCAAAGAAAAATGAAAAAACACAGTAGCGCAGTGAAAACTAAATTTTATTTTTCAATTTGTTCATATCTTACAGTCTTAGGCATTGGCCCTTGAAAATCTCAGTTTACCTTGCTCTTAATCTTAATTTTAGCCTGTTGTTTTCAGATGAGTGCAGTACAGTCTGCCAAGTTGTCACTGCAGGTCAGACACGTCTTCCTGTGTTTATACACTGAAGTGGGAAATCCCATAACACCTCTCTGCCATTTGCGGCTTCAGTTCAGGAAGGTGGTAGGTGAGTGCGTGGGCGTTCATCAGACTCTTCAGGGTCAACAGCCTCCTCAGCTGAAGAATGTGCTGTCTCCATGATTGCCTCAGCTGTCAGTTCTGTTATGAAGCACATGGTGCCATCCACCTCTAAAGTTTCCATGTTTGCCTGTATTGGAGCTTCCACGCTGGCATCCCAGAAGAAAGCAAAAGGAGCCTCATCATAAGGCTAACTGAGCTCATCCTGTTCTGCATCCCTTGGTTATCCCTGATCCATTGTCTGATGATTGGACATTGTGTCGCAAGGAAAGACCATTAGCTTGATGCTCATGGGGCCAGTAATGATGGAGTGCACAGATATTTATCTAGAGTGATCTTCCTTTTCTTTTATTGATACATATTTATATTTTACTGATCCACGTCTCAAAAGTGCCGGTGGTCATCCAGGCTATTTTGTTAGTTTTATACTGGGTGGGTAAAATGTTCACATTCAGAGAACAACATGGTTTTTCAGTGCCATCCACATTGATGCAAGCCATTAGTAGTGGCATCTTTGGCATGTTGGCTCAGTGGTTAGCACTGCAGCCTCACAGTGCCAGGGACCTGGGTTCGGTTCCCGCCTCAGGTGACTGTCTGTGTGGAGTTTGCACATTCTCCCTGTGTCTGCATGGGTTTCCTCCCACACTCCAAAGATGTGCAGGTCAGGTGAATTGGCCAAGCTAAATTGCCCATAGCGTTAGGTACATTAGTCAGAGGGAAATAGGCCACTTTTCAGAGGGTTAATGTGGACTTGTTGGGCCAAATGGCCTGTTTCTACACTGTAGATAATCCAATCTAAATCCTATAGTTTATAGAAAGTGACTCTTGCGCACATTGATTTAGGATGTGAGACCTATTTGCAGCCAAAGACCTGTCTTTGCTGTGTAGCTGTCATACCCTGGTAGACCATACTTTACCTTGTCTCAAAATGGTCCAACCATCCACCACTGCAGGTGACCTCTTAGCTCTTTGTCAGGTTGACTCACCTTTCCTGCAGGATTGGACTGATAACATGCACTGAATCCATGGATTCCAGGGGGTTCCAGGCCATGTAGTGCAATGGTTTGCTGTTAGCTTCCACAGGTGACTGACCAGGAGTCTCTCTCTGTCACTTGTGAATGTTGAAATGATTTGCATGTCAGGCCATATTACGAATGTATCTTGTCCAGCTGTCAAGTCCAAGAGTAAGATTGAACCCAGAGTGCAGTGACTGTTCAAAGCAAGCACAGAAGCCTTGCTGCACACAAACAGCAATGTGATTAGTTCATAGGAAAGGTCATGCTACACTTACAGGAGTCAGTTAGCTCTGTTGGCCGCATGCTGGTGTGCAATGCGGACTGATGCCAGCAGTGTGAATTCAACTTTTGTACCCGCTGAGATCACCATGACAGTCCCACCTTTTTAACTTTGCCCCCCCCCCCCCCCAGGTTAAACTTACCACCAGTCATCTCGCTAATGAGAGAGTGGGACTATGAAAAATTTACCTGTTCACTGGACTTGAAATGTTAACTCTGCTAACCCTCTCTACGGATGTTGCCAGAGCTGTTGAGTTGTTCCAGCACTTTCTGTATTGGTTTTGGATGACAGCATCCACATTGTTTATATTTAGTAATGCAATTAGCTGAGAAAACAGTATGCTGTGAGTCA
The DNA here is from genome assembly GCF_037043375.1 of Chiloscyllium plagiosum. Lineage (NCBI taxonomy): Eukaryota > Metazoa > Chordata > Chondrichthyes > Orectolobiformes > Hemiscylliidae > Chiloscyllium > Chiloscyllium plagiosum. The sequence continues at coordinate 13,388,127 of NW_028270175.1, forward strand.
GTGAGGAAGCGGGATACACACCGAGTGAACTCCATAAGAGTGGAATTCAGTGCAGGGAGGAAGAAGTTGTACTGTAGTTTAATTAAAATGTGAACAGTTAAGTATATAAGCTTATATAATCTTTGTAATAATTAATGGAACGATAGAAAGGTATAGTCATGTGTGACTCCCGCAGGCTATGAAAGTTTTGAACCACAGATGTTAAATCAGACTTGCACATTTACAGAAAATGTCTCTCCAACTGAGACTACTTGCATTCATGAAATCAGTGCCTGTCTGACGGTACAACTAATCAGAGAGGAGATTACAGAGGATAGTCATCCCATTGAGGGAAAGAAAACTAGCAGTGTTAGAGAAAGGTCATGACTTTTGACAATTCATGGATAGTGAAAAAGGTCAGGATAGAGCCAGAACATCCTTGCAAGTATTATCCTTTTGAACAAGCCTGAAATATTTTTTTTTGTGGGAGATTGGAAATAGGTAAACCCATCAAATTGAGCGTACTGAGTTAAAACACATGATGTGGCTCTTAGGAGTGGATGAATGGTTTGCAATTCAAGTAGAAATGATGCAGTAATGAGACTTCAGTAGGGGTGTAAATATTGTCTTTTACAGCTGATCAAGGTTCACAGGTATTTAGCTGGCTACCAATATGCTAAGATTAAAAACATTTTCTTTTTTTAAAATTTAATCTATTTGTCTAATCAGAGATACTATCACACACCTCTGGAGCAGGTGGGACTTGAACCCGGACCTCCTGGTCTAGGAGTAGGAACAGTACATTGCTCCATAAGAGGGCATTATCAAAGAAATTGGGGAAAAGATGAGGAAAGGGAAAGCAATAGTTGAGCAGCAACCCAATGTGGACTTTTGGAATTTGTTTGTGTGCTGAAAGCTGCAGAAATGTAAAGGTAGAACTGGGATCAATTTTCTCTTGTTTCCATTTTATAATTTTCATTCTCATTTTTGCATGATTTGCAAAACGATTTCTGGAATTAGATGTGGGATTAAGAAAAATACTTGAGCTGGGGTTAGTTGGCAATTTTATTACACTAATGTGAGTGGTGAATGTTGGTCTATCTTCCAAAATGTTTAACTTCCATGTTTAACTTTTCTAGTTGTTGAACCTTTGAATAGAGATGACTAACATTATAATCCTTCTAATCTAAAGTATTATCCATTACGAATGAATCAGACTGGGGTCCCTCAGCTGTGCTTTTCTGTTGATGGCTCGGACATTCCTCCTAATCTTTGCCTTTTCTGCTTGGCATCTATACTCCTGAAAATTACTTCAGAAGGGTATGAGATATTCTTACAATAAAGTTACTGGGTACATCTTATTTGTAATTTTTAAAATTCATTTGTGGAATGTGTGCGTCGCTGGCTGGGCCAGCATTTATTGCTTGTCCCTAGTTGCCCTTGTGAAGGTGAGAATGAGCTGCCTTCTTGAACCGTTGATGTCCATCTGCTGTGGGTTGACCCACAATGCCATTAGGGAGGGAATATATTGTTATATAAGGGAATGACCATCTTTTTGTAATGGCCTTTGATAGAAATAAACTGTTGGGTGTTGTGTTCTACCTTCTTGCTCAAATCCATGAATTCAAATACAGCAAACCATGCTTTGTGAATATGTGATTCCTGAAGCACTTTGTCCCATCTATGAACAAAAGGATGTAAATTGGGTCAAAATTCCTGACGATCCAAACATTGTTCAATCTGGGACTTCTTTCAGTGTTTCTACTCTGGAGTGATTCTGATCAAAACCAGCATTAAGACAGGGTTACTAGCTCCTTTGTAGTTTTTACAATGGCATTTACCGATGACATTATGATTACAGGGTTATTATCTTAATTAAATATCTAAATGATAATACTGATGCTGTATGACTTCAGGCCAGAATCTTAATCCCTTTAGTTGCAATATTATCTTTCACTTTTTCTAAATACCAAACCTCATACTTGGAATTATATTTTCTGGCTGATCAGTCTCTCATTCTCCAACTCTTTCATTTGTTTTGCCTTTTATTTAACCCATCCTTGCTTGCATTCATTGGACCCTCTCAATTCCCCTCTTCTGCTTCCTTGTCAATCATTTGTAAGACACATTGTACACTGGGCATTATGCACCACAGTATAACTGCTGTCTGGTCTGATATTAGCTTAAAGAAAGTAACAGCTACTCAGAACATTTTGAAAGCTTTAAACATTAACAAATACTCTTGACAGTGGATAACATGGGGACCAGCAATGTAAAATGCATTCAATAACCCTATGTATGTGGGATGATTAGATTACATTACTTACAGTGTGGAAACAGGCCCTTCGGCCCAACAGGTCCACACCGACCCTCTGAAGAGCAACCTACCCAAACCCATTCATTTACTACGGGCAATTTAGCATGGCCAATTCACCTAACCTGCACATCATTGGACTGTGGGAGGAAGTCGGAGCACCCGGAGGAAACCCACGCAGACACGGGGAGAACGTGCAAACTCCACACAGACAGTTACCTGAGGTGGGAATTGAACCCAGGTCTCTGGTGCTGTGAGGCAGCAGTGCTAACCACTGTGCCACCGTGCCGCCCACTCTGAGCATGCTGGCAGGAACAGCTAGGCAGTATTTATTTTCTATTCCTGATTTCCCTCAGAGCATATAGAATCAGTATAGTTAGCTCTTACAGTACAGTAACATTGTCCCTGCCTTTTCAGCCCGGTGATCATAGGTTAACATTTCAATTACTCCATAGGCATAGAATGACATCATCAAATAAGTTGGTTAGAAAATGTGTGCATTGTTATTCTTCAGTAATGAGTGGATGCAAGTTGGGTTTTAAAAACAAGGCAGCAATCTGTATGCTTTGTCTGCACATGACCATTGCATTATCTTCTATGGCTTATTATGGTGGGATTTCAACCTATTCTGAGTGCAGGGATAGTTGTTGGGAGATGTCATATTGTCAGATACTACCTCTACCAGCCTGGTGGTTTGCCTCTTTTTCTACACTGACCCTAGGGCCCATCTCATTATCATTGTTAGAGGATAAACTACCGATGAATCCAAACAGAGGAGGCACTTGTCTTAGGTTACAACATAATTTGTTACCTTCTAGCAAAACGAGAGTCTACGCTAAGTGCTCACCGTACTTATTGAGGATCCTTGGGAGCTGTATAGAATACACTTGCTCCCTTTTGGGTACTTGTGTGGATCTCAGTGGTCTCCACCCTAACTCTCTTTGTGGCATCAACAGATTTGATAGAGCTCGATGTAATATTAACTTCGGTGGTAGTGGAGGATTGCTTTTCAGACTGGAGGTCTATTACGGGCGGTGTGCCACAAGGATCGGTGCTGGGTCCACTGCTTTTTGTAATTTATATACATGATTTGGACGTGAACATAGGAAGTATAGTTCGTAAGTTTGCAGATGACGCCAAAGTTGGAGGTGTAGTGGACAGCAAAGAAGGTTACCTCAGAGTACAATGGGATCTTGATCAGATGGGCCAATGGACTGAGGTATGGCAGACAGAGTTTGATTTAGATAAATATGAGATGCTGAACAAAGAGACCTTGGAGAGCAGGTTCATTGTTCCTTGAAAGTGAGTCGCAGGTAGATCGGATAGTGAAGAAAGCATTTGGTATGCTTGCCTTTAATGGTTAGTGATTTGAGTATAGGAGTTGGGAGGTCATGTTGTGACTGTACAGGACATTGGTTAGGCACTTTTAGAATATTGCATGCAGTTCTGGTCTCCTTTCTATGAGAAAGATGTTGTGAAACTTGAAAAGGTTCAGAAAAGATTTACAAGGATGTTGCCAGGGTTGGAGGGTTTGAGTGACAGGGAGAGGCTGAATAGAATGGGGCTATTTTCCTTGGAGCGTCAGAGGCTGAGGGATGACCTTCTAGAGGTTTATAAAATCGTGGGGAGAATGGATTGGGTAAACAGATAAGGTCTTTTCCTTGGTGTGGGGGAGTCCAGAACTAGAGGGATAGTTTCAGGGTGTGAGGGGGAAGATTTAAAAGGAACCTAAGGGGTAACATTTTCACTTAGAGGGTGGTGCATGTATGGAATGAGCTGCCAGAGAAAGTGGTGGAGGCTGGTACAATTACAATATTTAAAAGGCATCTTGATGGGTACACGAATAGAAAGGGTTTAAAGGGATATGGGAAATGCTGGCAAATTGGACTAGATTTACCTCAGATATCTGGGCAGCATGGACGAATTGGACCGAAGGGTCTGTTTCCATGCTGTACATCTCTATGATTCTATACTCTATTAACTCCTTCAGAACCATTATCTCATGTAACAGGAGGGAGAAGTCTTAATTGCATGAAATGGGTGGATTTGCCAGTGTGTGGGTAAGTAAAAGTATCAAAGCAATAAGAATCTGTCAGAAATCTGTCAACTTGCACCTTTCACCTGACCATGACCTTCAGTTACGTGTCATGTCAGTTTGCAATTATATTATGCAAAATGCTCATGCTGGTTTTACTCAGGACTCGAATATTGACGGTGGATACATAGGTTTCCCGGGCATTTTGAAACTTGCCAGGGAAGTTAAGCAAATGGGCAGTGGCATTTGAGGAAACAGAATAAACGACAAGCAGGAAATGCTTTCAATGCTGGGGTACCTCACCTGCTGTCTTACCAAGGTGAAAAGCTTTTGCTCATGCTCCTGCTCTGAGTTTTTCAGACAATGGGAGTGAAGGTTGGACTGTTCTTCTTTTTCCAAATTCCTCTTGATTGACTGGAGAGATCTTTTGAAAAGGGACAAAGTGTTTTAAAAGCTCTAGCACTGTGACTCAATAACAGCCTAGAGACATATTTTCTCCTAAGTTTTACAAAAACGTCAATGTTTAATACTGAACATCTCAATGCATTTGTAATGCACACGTGCACACACATGAAACACACACGGATATGCAAACATACATGCATGTGCAAACATGTACTCATGTGCAAACATGCACACACACATGCAAACATGCATTCACGCATGCAAACACATGTGCAAACACACATACGTGAAAACACACATATGTGCATGCAATCACACACATGTACAAACACACACGCACACACACACGCATATACACACACACACATCATAGAAGAGGTAGCATGCTCTTTGAGAGTCCAAATTTTCCTTGTCACCTTTGATTTCCTTGTGATGCAGTGTTGAAACATTGTACACCTGTGATTTCCTTTCAGTTCACTAAAGAAATAGATGTTTCCAGTGACAGAATTGCAGTGGCATACAGTAGCAGGTTTCTGACTTCATCCTGGTTGATGTGCAGTCGAACCCCTGAAGCTAAAATCTGCTCTTGTTCTTCAATCTGACAGTTAAAGGCCAGCGCCAGTTTCTTCACCTGTTGCCGGATCTGAAGCAGGGTCTGAATATTCCTACTCTCTCCCGCTGTAGCTGCTGAAAACGTATGTCTAGCACTGTTTCTCTTAACTCCAGAGACTTTGGGCTGAGTCTTACTAGAAATCAGCTAAGTGTTGTTTTTGTCATGTTTTATGAGGGCTTCACCTCACAAGACCGAGCATATTTTAGATTAAATTAGATTAGATTACCTACAGTGTGGAAACAGGCCCTTCAGCCCAACAAGTCCACGTTGACCCTTCGAAGAGTTACCCACCCAGACCTATTCCCCTACCCTATATTTACCCCTGACTAATGCACCTAACACTATGGGCAATTTAGTGTTATTGTACTTTCACCCCAAATCTGCCTCATTAAGTCTGCCTACAGCATCCCACTCATCCGATGCTAACCTCAATTCTCCCATTTGTTGCTACTGTGATATTCCAGGATCCCTGGTCCCAGTGTGCCATATCTGCACCAGGAAAAGCATTGGAAGTCTGGAGCTGCTCTTAAAGACTATGCCTTTATTGTTAATTTGTGAACTGACATGAAAAAAGAACTGTGTTAAAATCAAGAATGACTGTATGGTTTGACTGCAAGTAACTTGATACTCATTGTGAACACTGCACATCTGTGGATAACAGCAGTGACTGCAGATGAGCTGGAACCAAAGGATTGATTAGATTAGATTCCCTACAGGATGGAAACAGGCCCTTCGGCCCAACAAGTCCACACTGACCCTCCAAAGAGTAACCCAACCAGACCCATTCCCCTACCCTATATTTACCCCTGACTAATGCACCTAACACTATGGGCAATTTAGCATGGCCAATTCACCTGACCGGCACATCTTTGGATTGTGGGAGGAAACCGGAGCACCCGGAGGAAACCCACGCAGACACGGGGAGAATATGCAAACTCCACACAGTCATTCGCCTGAGGCGGGAATCAAACCCGGGTCTCTGGTGCTGTGAGGCTGCAGTGCTAACCAAAGCCACCCCACCCCCTCCCCGTGTACAAATCAGACATGAGTTGGCAACATGCCACAGACTGATTTGTGCTCTCATAACCAGTTGCCAATGACAAAGGTCTTCTGCCTGCCAACAGTTACATGATTGGTTCTCAGCAGGAGAACAGCTTGGAGCTATGAGCAAGATTCGGAGAAGTGATTCTAACAATGAGCCCAGGAGCTCTTTTTATTCTCCAAACAAAAAAAAAAACACTTTAAGCTTGAAGAAAGTCAGCTTATTTTTCCTTTAGTGGTTATTTTACACTATCAATAAGTTAGAGACATTTTATTGGTGAGCTAGCCAGAAAGTTACGGAAGCATCTGGAAAGATGTAGACCAAGAAGCAACGTTCTGATCCACACAAGGAACATCTCAACACATCCTGTGAGTAATGAACACTCAATGCTTTCCTAGTGTTCCCTTTGTCCATAACACCCATGCTTCCCCCCATCCCCCGCCAACTGTCCGTGTGTAAGTGTGTGTATATATGTGTCTAAAGGCAGTTAGAGATAGATAGATAGATAGATAGATAGATAGATAGATAGATAGACAGACAGACAGACAGACAGACAGACAGACGCAATAGACAAGTACAGCGCAGAACAGGCCCTTAGGCCCACGATGTTGTCCTAGTGTAACATAGAGTAACAACCTACGCACCCCGCAACCCACTGCTATCCATGTGCATGTCCAGCAGTTGCTTAAATGTCCCCAATGACTCTGCCTCCACCACCACCGCTGGCAACACATTCCATGCATTCCCAACTCTGATTACAGTTATTAGAGGACTTTAGATTTAATGCATTGAATTATTTGTTGATGGGTTCACAAGTGTTTTCCTTCAGTTAAAGTTGATTTACTTCAAATAAAAAACAGTTTTGTTCAGAACAGAAACCTGGTCTATATTTTCGTCAACCTGACAGGAACCTTGAATACTCTTTGAAATCTTTAACTTTTATGATGACTCCTAGAAAGCAAGGCCCAATTTCCAGTGCACTAAACCCAGTGAGTTGTGACACCGACCTGAGGTGGTGACTTTATATTAGTAGATTCCATTGTCCATTGAATTCCACCAATATACTCTAGATTATGTTGAGATAGCAACCACCTGATTATAAAGTCTGGCTGGTGCTTTCCATTTTATTAAAATTGGATTGATCTGACTAATATGTATAAATCAACTTGCAACAGTTTCAGTCATTTAACCTGGACATGGCAGACAAGAGACAATTGGAGTGTCTTTATAGGCAAGGACCTGGAGATCCTGGTGGACAGGGAGGTGCTGCAGAGGAGTGCTGTCTTCTTCCTTAGGTCCAATAAAGGAGGTCACCATTCCCCAGTTCGGGCAGTCAGTGTGGCACCAGTTTCCTGGACAAAGGCCCAGCAACGCCAAAAGGAGGCTAATGTTTTCTCTGCTCTGCCAGTCGAAACGCTACCAAATTCTGTCTGCTACCTTGAACTCACTCTATCTCAGGTTACTGCTCCCACCTACTAGCCAGGCACTACCACTCCCACTATTGCATGCAGCAACTTTCTTCAGTCACCCTGTGCTTACTCACTCACTTGGGACAGCAAATCACTTTCCCACCACCTGCACCCATGCCACCCAATTTCAAAACACTCAAACTCTACCTTGTTATTCCCCTCCTAACCCCACTGTGAAAGCATTCTTTACGCACCACCAGCAGGTAATCATTGACATTTGGGAAGAAGACATCCTGCCAAGTTGATCAGATGGAAGTCCATTGTGGTGGCTGTTAAAGTCACCCTTCAATTTCTTCAAATCTGGTTCCTTCCAACGTTCTGCAAATGATATTAACCTGGGTAAGTAGGTGCACAAATCATTAAAAGTGCAGGGCAATGGTCATAAGGCATGCAGCACCCAATGGATTATTAATAATGGGAATAGAGTATAAAAGCGTGAAACTTATATTAAACTGATCTATAATGTAAGTTTGGGAGTATTATGTCCAGCTCTGGGCAACGTAGGAAAGTTATGGAAGCAATTAGAGACAAAAGATTCATGTGGATGGTCCTGGGATGAGGAACTTCAGATAGGTAGATAGATTGGAGAGGTTGTGCAGATCTACACAGAGAAGGTGGGCAGTGGCACAACGTGAATTGTTCTTTCGAGAGCCAGTGCAGATTCTGTGATCTTATGTATGGATATTTGTACTTATGGACATATGGTCCACTGAACTTTGTACTGTACATTGTCAAGTGTTTATTCAGCCTTATATGACTGTCCTTTGCACATTATTATGGACTTTGAATACATTCATTTTAATTTTCTGCTGGCTGACAGATAAATGACATGGGCTATGACAGATTTATGTTAATCTGCAGTGTTGATGCTTATAACACTATGATTTCATGTAGACTCAAAAAATAATATTCCACCCTCACCCCTTTGCCAGCTTTTGGTAACATCGCCAAGCTGTTTTTAATTCAACGATGCCGTTCTGACAATCATGTTCCTGCAGTTTAATCTGGAATACTCTAGGAAAGTTTGCATTCATATTGACTTTTATTAAAATGTTAATCAGCTGTTATGAATACAAAATGCAAGGTGACAGTTAAATTTAAGGTTAACAGATGACTGCCATCAAACTCTGTTGATTTGTTGGTGGTTCTGGGAGGGAAGAGAGGCTTGTGGGTCTCATTAAAGGACCCAAGTCCCAGCAGCTCGTCAGCAAGCCATTAGATAAATCTCACAATGCACAGGCGACCCTTGTCTGCCTGTCATGAAGCTACTTATGAAAAAAATTACTCTGCAAAAAGGTGAAATTACGGGCATTGTCATTTGCTCGCTGTCTGCTGAGTGATTTTTCTCTCTGAGAGATTCTTTTTGAATCTCCTTTTCTTTCGACCTTATTGCAGCATTGGCACAGAGTTTGAAAATAAAGAGAAGAAAACAATACGGAGAAAACAAAATAAATTGACAAAGTTGACCTGTGGATTTTTGTTTTTCTTTTAGACAAAGTGCTATTTTCATTGGGTTATGGAAAGACTTTTCAGTTTTAGCACCATGTTAGCAGCAAGTCCTGCCAGGTTAGTTATACACAGGAAAAAAACTCTGTCTAGGTGTCTAAAAATTGTACCTTAGTGACAATCAACAAACAGTACCCACTTATTGCATCAGTGTATGTTTCTTCCATTTTCCACCATCTTGTGATGTCACTTATAATTAATCTGAAACTACCTAAACTCATTTTTTATCAGATCATCACAGACAGTATAGAAGGATGCTTTCATTCCATTAGTCTGACATAATTATAATCAGAGGTCATCATAAGTGAGTGGTAAGTGCCCATGCTGATCATGTCACCCAGTGTCCTTTCAGCCCATATTTTTATAAAGCTGGTGTTTGAGACAAACAGCGTATGGGTCAACTCAGAGATGTGTCGTAGCATTTCCAGACCTTGCACATATTGCTAACAACTTATTGTATGGGTAGACTATCAGGGAGTTTGTTAACTTTGATGTTTGGCTTACAATGCAGGTTGATGCCAACAGGGTGGTTCGATTCCCAGACCAGCTGAGGTTACTGTGAAGATTCCTCGTTCTCAAACTCACCCCTCACCTGAGGTGTTGTGACTGTCAAGTTAAGTCACCACCAGTCATCCCTCTCTGTAATGAGGGAGTTGGGGCTATGGCAACTTTGCTTTATATTGATAGACTCCTTTGTCCCTTGAATTCCATCAATGCACTCTAGATTACATTGAGATCTCAAACAATTTGTTGCAAAGTCTGTCTGGTGCTTTCCATTTTATTAAAATTGGAGTGTTCTGACTAATATGTATGAATCGACCAGCAGCAGTGAACAGAAATCGGACAGTCGAGATGGTGGTATGCCTGTCTTGGGCAACAAGCATGTGGCAGGAAGACCATCAGACATCATCCACTGTTATGTGCCCTCATTATATTGCTGCCCTCCCACCTCCCAGGCCATTTGCAATAACCTGGGAAAAATCATCCCATTCTGTTTCTCTTTCCACGGATGCTGCCAAACCGGCTTTTGGAAACTTCAAAATCTTCTGTGTTTATTCCCCGCTGCATATGTACATCATGGCCATATCCCTCCATTCCATTGAGGAATCTGATCTGAGCTGATTCCAAATATATATAGCTTTAAAGATAACATACAGTGAAAGCTGCTTTGCATTGCAGCTAAGGATAAGTTCAGTTATTGCAAACTTGAGCCGCTATTGGCAAGCGATAACGGGAAATGATCGCTATTGTGGGAGCACTGGACTAAATCATTCTTGTAAAATCAAACTTCACTGTGCTGTAGAAAAAGAGCCTGTTTCTCTCTGTCCACTTTAAATTCTGCAGTTTTAATGCCAGTGTCCAGCTTGCAGTATTTTATTGGAGATTCTGTCGATTTGACGATGAAGAATGCAGTTCCTTTATATGTCCCATGTGCCTCTTAATTGCCTATTTTGTGTTGTTAATTGTTCTCATTAACAGAGAAAGCTCTGGTTTAAAAGCCAAGCTCATTGCAGAAGGTCTTGTACAGCACCAAGGCTTTATTTGTGCTTTATGGGGACAATACTGTGGACTGACATTTTTAAAACTGCCAGTTTTCTGTAGATTTATGCACAATACTGTTTCAGCTGACTTCCTTTGTCATGATTACAATGAAAAGATATGAGTCTAAGGCAATTCACTCTTGACTAAGTTTTATGAGTATTTTTCAAACAGAGTTTTGCACAATGGCTGTGTATATCGAGACTGTGAGAGACAAAGATTGACAACAAACACGATCTTTCATTTAATTTTAATTGACTAAAATTGAGGAGGTTTTTTTGATTCGGCATTTTTATTCAAAAGATAGCCTCATGTCAAGTAAAGTTTCACGCTGGGAGTGCGAGTTCATAAAACCTACTCCTGTCTTTATCAGCTGACAAGTCGTTGAGTGATCAGTGAATTTCCAGCTTAAAAACTTGTATACACTGATTCTCTCCAGGGGGAGTAAGAGAGCTGTGAGTAATCTTGGTCACGCAACAAAATTCTGGCTCATTTGTTAATGTTGCCGAGAATTTTCCTTGCCCTAGACTGGTTGGCTTGAAGAGCGAGGAGGGAGGGAGCGGTGGAGGAGGAATGCAAGGCAAAGAGAGAGGGCAGAGAAGGAGAGGGGGGAAAGGAAGGGGAGAAGACTGCCAGTAAAAAAAAGCGTCATTTTGGTTTGGCCCCTCTTGTATTTAGAGTCAGAGAGTCATACAGCATGGGAACAGACATTTTGGTCTAATCAGTCCATGCTGAATATAATCCCAAACTAAACTAGTTCCACCTGTCTGCTCCTGGGCCCATATCCCTCCAAACCTTTCCCATTCAGGTATCCATCTACATCTACCACTTCCTCAGGAGATTCATTCCACACACGAACCACCCTCTGTGTAAAACATTTACCTCTTATGTCTGTTTTAAATCTTTTCTGCTGCTGAAGATAACATTCTGGCACCCATAGTAAAAAATGAAAATCAAATATTCAGAACTTGGTTGCTGGCTCCTTGTGGTATCTGTCAGACCTGCCAGTACATAATGCAGGTTAGTTTGGTGCCATTAATCCTCCTTTATCCAAACTGTGTCAAGGGCCTGTCGAATTAACAGTGGTAGAAGATAGACCACTGGTGACTCCAAACTGAAGAGGCATTTGTCTTCTTTAATAAGGCAGTTTATTGCATTGAAAACATTAAGTTATTGTTGTGTCACCATAGTCTGACCATACCACAGGGGCTGCTCTTATTAGAGAGAAGCAACTGAGGGTGATTTAACCTGAGGGCCGCCAGACCTCAGGTGAGGGAAGAGGTTGAGAAGGAGTGTCCTTCAAGGTAACCTGAAACCAGTGATGGGAATTGAGCCCATGCTGTTGGCATCCCAGTGCTCTCTAAGCCAACTGAGCGAAGTGCAACCCACATTAATAGTCAGGCATAACTACTCAGGACTTCTGGAAGGGGTATAAAATATATATGTTCTCTCTTAAAGTTAGTGTCGAACTCCTTGTCTCTACCCAAGGCAATATATAACATCATCAGATTGGTTGGAGTGATTGCAACTTCAATGTTAACTCTTACAAAACCATTATGTTAGACAACACAGGGAACAGACAGAGTACACAAAATCCCGAAGTCACATTCCCTTTCGATGTGGAGGTGCCAGTGTTAGACTGGGGTGGACAAAGTTAAAAATCACACAACACCAGGTTATAGTTAACAGGTTTATTTGGAAGTACAAGCTTTTAGAGCGCTCCAGTAAAAATAGATGTGAAACTGATTAGGTGTTATTGCAAACTTCTGGTATTATGGGAATTTGGTGTAGCGTGGTGTTGTATTATGTCTCATTGTCAGTATATTAATGTACCTTTAAGAGACATATTTGTGTTATCATCAATGCATCATGTCATGTGACTTGATGGGAATCGTTACATATTCTATCTTAACCTGGGATCATTTGAAGAATGATACACACAAAAAAAGTCAGAACAAAATTGCTCATAAAATGAGGAAATGATATTAATAATCTCAAATAGCTTTAATAAGTTCCACAACTCCTTGTACAGTAGGAAATTAACTCTGTTAACTGCCCAGTAAGAATGTATGATTGTATTGAGTTCAAAGGAAGGACTAACAGCAGATCATGCAAATACAGATGCTATTTTGAGACTTCTCATGAAGACTGTTTCACTTCTGGTCACTGAGTTACCTGTGACACAAATGACAAGCCAGTCCAACACAAAAGCAAGATATAAGAAATTAATACAGGTATCCCTCGCTTTTTGAAAGTTTGCTTTATGCCACTTCACTTTTACAAAACACCTGCATTAGTACTTTTTCTCGCTAACCAAAAGAAATCTGAAGAGGATTTTCGCTTTTGTGCAAAATGTTTCCCATATAAATGAACATTTCTTCACTTTACACCATTTCGCCTTGCAAAAAGGTTTCATAGGAATGCTGTACTTTTGGATAGCGGGGGAGACCTGTAGCTGGAGCCTTATCTTCTATTCAATGGATAGCATTGAGCTTATTAAGGCAAATGGAAGCCTTCCTGCTTCCTCCTCCAGGCTGTGCACAATTCTGGTCACCCTGCTATAGGAAGGATGTTGTTAAACTTGAGAGGGTGCAGAAAAGAAAGGATGTTGCTGGGACTGGAGAGTTTGAGTCAGAGGAGAGGCTGAATAGGTTTTTTTTTGTCCTGGAGTGTTAGAGACTGAATGATGACCTTATAGAGGTTTATAAAACCGTCAGGGGCATGGATAGGATAAATAGTCAAAGTCTTTTTCCTAAGGAATTCAAAACTTGAGGGCATTGGTTTAAGTGACAGGGGTAAGATTTGAAAAAGAGCTGAAGGGCAACTTTTTCACGCAGAGGTGGTATGTATATGGAATGAACTGCCAGAGGAAGTGTTGGAGGCGGGTACAATTATAACAATTAAAAGATATCTGGATGGGTGTATAAATAGGAAGGGTTTAGAGAGATATAGGCCAAATGCTGACAAATGTGACTAGTTCAGATTAGGATATCTGGTTCGCAAGGACAAGTTGGGCCAACGGGTCTGATTCCCTGCTTTATAACTCTATGACTGCTTGAGAACAGCCTGTTTTTAATCCTTCTGGAAGGTGGGCAATTGGGCGAGGGGAGGGTGACGGCTGCAGCAGACACCTCAAGATGGCGGTACTGGCAATGTGACATCTGCTGCTGCAGTGAGACTCTTGACATGACGGCCTGGCCTGGCCTGGCCTGGCTTGGCAGTGAAACCAGGGACTCCTGGTGGCAGTAGACCCAAAGTGGGCACTCAAAGTTGCGGGGTGAGTGTGGGTTCAGCATGCCAGAGGGGTGGGCCCAGTGGTGAAGAGATAGCACCTGAAATGTGGGACTCCAATTTTAATGGATCTGACACAGACTGGAGTGAGGTTATGGAAGTCTCCCTTTCAGTTTCTGGAGACTGGACATGGATTGGTTTGGAAAGAGTGTTATTCTGAAGATTTTATTTCTTTATTTTTCTAATTTATTCCTACGCTGCACCTTTTATTTCTTTACTTGTCTAACTTTATTTTCCTCAGAACTTGTTCTTAAGAATCTGTACCTAGGTACCTGTGTACCTGAAATGGTGCGATAATGTGGCGACTTGTAAACTTTTCACAGTACTCATGTGAGTACATGTGACAATAAAGCTAATTGAATTCATTTCATTAAGAAAGAAGAAGAATTTGCTGTTTAATTGCTTGAAAATGCCTTTGTCAGATCAGGTGAAGTGCAACCTTGCAAAATGGAGGCCTGGATTCTGTTCTCCAGCACTGGGTCAAATGTCACCTTTCAGCCAGTGTTTAAAACTTGCAAGTTGATGAATAGAGGTCAAAAATTCTATCACTAGTTTGTCTGTTACAGACTTTGAGGGGATTATCTTATTTGGGAAAAGTCAGAGACAGTCACCTAAAAAGAAACAACAGTGGATTGTATCATCGGAATTGAACGTCACGAAAACTCACTATAGTTACGCCATGCCATCCACCCAACCTCACAGAGAAATTTGTAGAAAAATAGAAGAACTTTGAGAATGATACATACTTGAGGAGTTCAGCTCCTTTATATTAATTTGACACAGGCAGTTTTGCTGGTGTTTCTATAGATAGTCATTTGTACAAAAACGCTACTTAATCATTGAAGAGGTGACTAATGGAGGAAAAATGTGTAGAAAGTATAGAAATGGAACAAAAATCATATTATTAAGGACAGGTAGAGTAAATAATAAATGAACTTTGCATGTTTACAACATTTCTTTCTATGCATAAATATTGAAACAAGTGAAAAATGTGATTTTTTACCCAGATAAAGGGAAATGCAGATTGCAAAAAAGCCTATAAGGAACAAACAGGACAGGGAAAACAATGTCATTAATGCATTTTTAATGGTCTCTCCACTATGTTACACAGCACGATGCGAATGTAAAAGGCTTGTAGACAAATCATAGAAGTTTGGATTGACAGCGCTGCTTGGCTGAATGTATGAGAAACATATTGAAAATTTCATAAATACATGCACTTTCAATCTCATCACATTGCAAATACGTTCAAGCACTTCTGGTTGCCAAAAAGAATAAAAACACTTTAAGATGGCCAGAGAGTAACCTGAAATATTCCGCTAGTTGTGTCAAGGATAAATTGTTTGGGGTTACGTGCAACATGTCGACTGAATGTGTCGAGTAGGTTTTTTTATCAGTGTGCCCTGTATAAAAGGCAGCAGGCAAGTCCTTGGAAAGAGAATTGAGATGGATAAACGTGTCCTCTGGTTGTCCCCGCACCTAACGACACAATCATCCTCTGCTTGAAAGCTTTCTGCCATTGGGGACAAAAGCAAATCCTGATCTCGATTACACTGGTGGGTGAATGACATTGGAATCTTTCTGGAGGCAGCCTATATGAAGCCATCTCACAAACATTCAAAATTAAGTACAGTAGGTGGATCAGAGGAACAGCAGACCCTATGGGAGGAGCAATAGCAGCTCACTGCAAGTGCTGGGTACTGCTGAAGTACACAGGTGACTGAGACGGTGCCTCATCAAATGTAGAACAGGCCCTTCAGCCCTTGATGTTGTGCCAACCTGTGAAACTAATCTGAAGCCCATCTAACCTACACTATCCCATTATCATCCATATGTTTATCCAATGACCATTTAAAGATTACAACAGGATCTGGACCAGATGGGCCAATGGGCTGAGAAGTGGCAGATGGAGTTTAATTCAGATAAATACAAGGTGCTGCATTTTGGGAAAGTAAATCCTAGCAGGACCTATACACTTAATGGTAAGGTCCTGGGGAGTGTTGCTGAACAAAGAGACCTTGGAGTGCAGGTTCATAGCTCCTTGAAAGTGGAGTCACAGGTAGATAGGATAGTGAAGGCGGCGTTTGGTATGCTTTCCTTTATTGGTCAGAGTATTGAGTATAGGAGTTGGGAAGTCATGTTGCGGCTGTACAGGACATTGGTTAGGCCACTGTTGGAATTTTGTGCAATTCTGTTCTCCTTCCTATCGGAAAGATGTTGTGAAACTTGAAAGGGTTCAGCAAAGATTTACAAGGATGTTGCCAGGGTTGGAAGATCTGAGCTACAGGGAGTGGCTGGACAGGCAGGGGCTGTTTCCCTGGAGTGTTGGAGGCTGAGGGGTGACCTTATAGAGGTTTACAAAATTATGAGGGGCATGGATAGGATAAATAGGCAAAGTGTTTTCCCTGGTGTCGGGGAGTCTAGAACTAGAGGGCATAGGTTTAGGGTGAGAGGGGAAAGATATAAAAGAGACCTAAGGGGCAACTTTTTCGTGCAGAGGGTGGTACGTGTATGGAATGAGCTGCCAGAGGATGTGGTGGAGGCTGGTACAATTGCAACATTTAAGAGGCATTTGGATGGGTATATGAATAGGAAGGGTTTGGAGGGATATGGGCCGGTGCTGGCAGGTGGGACTAGATTGGGTCGGGATATCTGGTCGGCATGGACGGGTTGGACCGAAGGGTCTGTTTCCATGCTGTACATCTCTATGACTCTATGAGTCTATAAATGCCCTTAAAGTTGGCGAGTCTCCTACTATTGCAGGCAGGGCATTCCATGCCCTTACTATTCTCTGAGTAAACAACCTATCTCTGACATTTGTCCTATATCTATCACCCCTCAATTTAAAGCTATGTCCCCCCATGCCAGCCAACACCATCCAAGGAGAAAAGCTTTCACTGTCCACCCTACCTAATCCTCTGATCATCTTGTATGTCTCTATTAAGTCACCTCTTAACCTTCTTCTCTTTAATGAAAACAGCCTCAAGTCCCTCAGCCTTTCTTTTTAAGACCTTCCCTCCATACCAGACAACATCCAGGTAAATCTCCTCTACATCCTTTCCAATGCTTCCACATCCTTCTTGTAATGCAACAACCAGAACTGTACGCAATACTCAAAGTGCAGCCGCAACATGACCTCATGTTTCTGAAATTCAATCCCCCGACCAATAAAACCTAATACACTGTACACCCTCTTCACAACCCTTTAAAACTGGGTGGCAACTTTCAGAGATCTATGTACATGGACACCGAGATCTCTCAGCTCTTCTACACTATCAAGAATCTTACCATTAGCCCAGCATTCTGTATTCCTGTTACTCCTTCCAAAGTGAATCACCTGACACCTTTCCATGTAACCTGCAACATCCTTCCGCACTATCCACAACTCCACTGTTTTTAGTGTCTTCCGCAAATTTATTAGCCCACCCTACTCTGCCCTCACCTAGATCATTTATAAAAATGATAAACAGCAGTGGCCCCAAAACAGATCTTTGCAGGACACCACTAGTGACTGAACTCCAGGATGAACATTTCCCATCAACCACTACCCTCTGTCTTCTTACAGCTAGCTAATTTCTGATCCAAATCACCCTCAATCCCATGCCTCCGTATTTTCTGCGATAGCCCACCTTATTAAATGCTTTATTGAAACCCAGAGACACCACATCAACCACTTTACACTCATCCACCTGTTTGGTTACCTTCTCAAAGAACTCAATAAAGTTTGTGAGGCATGACCTACCCTTCACAAAACTGTGTTGACTATCCCTAATCAAATTATTCCTTTATAGATAATTATAAATCCTATCCCTTATAATCTTTTCCAATACTTTACCCACAACTGAAGTAAGGCTCATTGATCTATAATTACTAGGGTTGACTCTACTCCCCTTCTTGAACAAGGGTACAACATTTGCTATCCTCCAGTCTTCTGGCACTATTCTTGTAGACAATGACAACATAAGGTCAAAGCCAAAGGCTCTGCAATCTCCTCCCTGGCTTCCCAGAGAATTCTCGGATAAATTCCATTCAACCCAGGGGATTTAGCTATTTTCACACTTTCCCGAATTGCTAACACCTCCTCCAATTGAACCTTAATCCAGTCTAGTCTAATAGCCTGAATCTCAGTGTTCTTCTTGACAACATTGTCTTTTTCCTGTGTGAATACTGATGAAAAATATTCACTTAACCCCTCTCCTATCTCTTCGGACTCCATGCACAACTTCCCACTGCTGTCCTTGACAGGCACTAATCTTACTCTAGAGTGTGTTGCTGGAAAAGCACAGCAGGTCAGGCAGCATCCGAAGAGCAGGAGAATCAATGTTTCGGGAAAAAGCCCTTTGAAGAGCATTCTTGATGAAGGGCTTTTGCCTGAAACATTGATTCTCCTGCTCCTTGGATGCTGCCTGACCTGCTGTGCTTTTCCAGCATCACACTCTCAACTCTAATCTCCAGCATCTGCAGTCCTCACTTTTGCCTAACTAATCTTACCCTAGTCATTCGTTTATTCCTGTCATACCTATAGAAGACTAGGCAAAAGTGAGGACTGCAGATGCTGGAGATTAAAGTCAAGATTAGAGTGGTGCTGGAAACGCACAGCAGGTCAGGCAGGAGCCCTTCATCAGGAATGAAGCTAGAAGCCTCGGGGGTGTAGAGATAAATGGGAGGGGTTGGGGCTGGGGAGAAGGTAGTTGAGAGTGTGATAGATGAATGGAGGAAGAGGTAAAGGTGATAGGTTGGAGAGGAGGTGGGAGCGGAGAGGTGGGAAGGATGATTGACAGGTGACAGGTCATGAAGATGGTGCTGAGCTGGAAGGTTGGAAATGGGGTAAGGTGGGGGGAGGAGAAATGAGGAAACTGGTGAAGTCCACATTGATGCCCTGGGATTAAAGGGTCCTGAGGCGGAAGATAAGGCGTTCTTCCTCCAGGCTTTGGGTGGTGAGGGAGTGGCAATGGAGGAGGTCTAGGACCTGCATGTCCTTGGCAGAATGGGAGGGGGAGTTGAAATTTTTGGCCACGGGATGGTGGGGTTGATTGGTGCGGGTGTCCCAGGGATGTTCCCTGAAATGCTCTGTGAGAAGGCATCCAGTCTCCACAGTGTAGAGAAGACCACATCAAGACCAACAGATGTAATAAATGACATTTGTGGAAATGCAGGTGAAACATTGATGGATGTGGAAGGCTCCTTTGGGGCCTTAGATGGAGGTGAGGGGGGAGATGTGTGTGCAAATTTTGCAATTCCTGCAATGGTAGGGGAAGGTGCCAGGAGGGGAGGGTGAGTTGTTGGGGCGCTTGGACCTGGCCAGGTAGCCATGGAGGGAACGGTCTTTGCGGAAAGTAGATAGGAGTAGGGAGGGAAATATATCCCTGGTGGTGGGGTCTGTTTGTAGGTGACAGAAATGTTGGCAGATGATGCGGTTTATGTGGAGGTTGGCGGGGTGGAAGGTGAGGACCGGGGTGGGGGGGGGAGCTGTCCTTGTTGCGGTTGGAGGGGTGAGGTTTGAGGGCGGAGGTGTGGGATGTGGATGAGATGTGTTGGAGGGCATCTTCAACCACGTGGGAGAGGAAATTATGGTCTTGAAAGAAGGAGGCCATCTGGTGTGTTCTGTGGTGGAACAGGTCCTCCTGGGAGTAGATGGAAGTACTCTCTCTAAAGTTTTGACATTTTGAGAAAACAGCTGGTAAGAGATCAGTGTGAAGGTGGAACTCTTTCACAGGGTGACCTGCAGCTATGGCTGTGGCCCAATAGTCAAAGTGGCCCCAGGAGTGGAAGATTTCAAGGAGATGTAGTCACCATAGTCATACAGCATGGTCTGCAATCAGAGTTTCACCTCCACTTATTTGGCAGGCTCTAGCCTCTTCAATGTGTCTCTCTTCTATCAGGAAAACCCTGGTGGCTCTGAGACATATCCCAAATTAACTCCTTAATGATTTCAGTTGGCTGCCTATGGTGGTTGTATAGTTAGCTGCATACACTTGACCCTACATCCAGCAAGATTACTTGGAGACAGGTAAGCACTGAATAAGTGGCCTTATCAAACTAAACTTTGCAAGGCCAGGAACATTAAGTCTTATATTTCCATGCTCTTTCTCATGGGTAAGAATATTTAGAACACCTAGGGTTTTTTTTTTAACTTTGCAAACAGTTAACTTAGGGAGAGCCTGATGGAATTATCTGGGACGATTAAGGGGATATAGAAAGTAAATCAACCTCTCCAATACATCAGGGTAAAAGGGCACAAATTCAAAGCTGTGTGGGCATGATTAGAATGTAGTGCTTTATAAAGGTGCTTGATGATTAGATCAGATACCAATATGGGTGGCTGGGAAGGTGTGGTCATGCTGTGACAGTATCCCCACGTCTGGCTTCAAGCCTCACCTACTACAGAGGTATATCATAACATTTCTGAATGGATTGATTTAAAGATAAATGGTAGCTGAGATCTGGGTACAGGTCTCGTTTAGAAATAGAATATCAATGCAGAATGACAGTCTGATTGTTACGCTGGAAGAAGGAGGTAAATGGGTTTCTTCATCTCAAACTATTGGAAACATTTCCCCAACTCTTTAAAAGTAAATTTGGAAGCGGGGCAGCAGGAATAAACTGCTGTGGCACAGTGGCTCAGTGGTTAGCATTGCTGCCTCACAATGTCAGGGACCCAGGTCCAATTCCAGCCTCGGGTGACTGTCTGTGTGGAGTTTGCACATTCTCTCTACGTCTGTGTGGGTTTTCTCTGGGTGCTCTGGTTTCCTTCCACAGTCACAGGTCAGGTGAATTGGCCATGCTAAGTTGACCATAGTATTAGGTGCATTAGTCAGAGGTAAATATAGGGTGGGGGAATGGGTCTGGATGGGTTTCTCTTTGGAGTGTTGGCTTGGCCTGAAGGGCCTATTTCCATACTATAAGGTATCTAATATAATAAACACAAAAGAAGCTGCATTTGGTCAGCCTCCCGCAGTGTGTTCTTGGTCCCTTGCACTTTTGCTGAAGACAGCTTGAGATTGGTGACAGTAACCTGCCTGGAAAGCACATGATGGTAATATAGAGGCAGATGGTCAATATTTTGGGAATATATGGACGTGGAATTTTACAAGGTATATGGGACCCAGTTATATTTGCGTGAGGAGGAGAGGCTGGAGTGCATGAGATTTCCACGCAATAGTCACTTTAAAGAGGAAAATCAACAATCCTTATGGCACACATAGGCAAATCCTTCAATTGTTTGCTTGTTTCTTGCAGATAATTCTGCCAGATAGTAAGGCATTGGCTGGCATTCTAATCAACAATACGGTACATCACCTAGTGTCACCCTCTTTGTTTCCATGGTCTTCAACTGCACACGGTCTTCAGAATGAGTCTGCTGAGTGCCCTTTGTAGTGATTGGAATGAGGTCAGCTAGGTGGATCTCATAGAATATGAGTTCCATGATTGGCACTGTTAACCTGATCCTTATATCCTATAAGGTCCACCTGGTTGACCTCATTCCAATCACTACATCCTTCACTTTGGGTATTCTGTTTAGCCCTATCGCAACATCAGGCTGATCGCCAACCAGAGGCAGTTTTCCAGTTGGCCTCTTTCATGAAGATGGTGCCCAATATCCCACCATGTCGAGGTCTGGGTTTGCAACCTACTAATCCAATCAATATTGGGCTCATAATCTGAATGAAAAATTTCAGACATGTCAATGGCTCTCCCTGCTCCTATATTTTGCTCCATGCCAGTAGTTATTGGTCTCTTTGTATTAGAACTGACATTTGCACTAATATATCCATTCATTCTGGTGTAGATCTGAATAACTGTGTCTCTTTGCCTGAGAAACTCATGCCTGTGTCCCAACTGCACAAATATCAGAAATACATGGACGTTGATATCAAATTGTAAATATAGAACGAAGTGGGGTAAAAACAGTTTTGGCTCTATCTGCATGTGGATACTTAGACTGTGAGGAAGTATGAAATGAAGGTTGATGTTGAGGGTAAATTTCATATCTGTCTGCAGTAGTCTACTTGAAATGAATTTGGACAAAAGCAACTCAGGAGTTGATGTTAGTCCAAAGCAGCAAACTGCACCCAAGCAGTTAGTAACTTCATAATCGCGTGGGAGAGGTGTGGGATATCTGGGCTGGGAAATGGCAAAATGCCATGCTAATACTGGTGAATGTACTTTTCTGATGTTGTCAGGGTCGAGTAAGGTGAGGATTTTTTCATTGTACTTGACCTGGGTGTGTGTAGTACAGACTCCAGATGCCTATTTGAAAAAGTATTTAATTGCCCAACTCGTGCCAGCATCTCTCACTTTGGTAATTGGACAAATATAAAAAAAAGAAAGAGTTTCTCTGCTCAATATATACCATAATGTAGCATAGTTCAAATGGACACTTTTTTGATAAATGTAGGAATTCCACCACTTGCAAGTTCCCCTTCAAGCCACTCACCATCCTGACTTGGAAATACATCATCGTTCCTTCACTGTTATTGGGTCAAAATCCTGGATCTTGCAGCGGATCAAGAACGCAGCTCACCACCACCTTTTCAAGGGCAACTAGGGACAGGCAATAAAAATGCTGACCAGTCAGTGATGCCCATGTCTCGCAAATGAATAAAAAAATTCTGTTTCAGACTCTGATACTGCATTAAACAAATTCAAAATATCATATATCATGCAAACTTATAACGAGCCGTGCAGTGTATTTTGCGCAAAATTTAAAGAAGAATGGAATAGGGGCAGACAGCCAAAGTCAGAGCTGAGATTTGAAAACATTGGGACCTGAGAGTCAGGACCTGGATTTAAAAAGACGAGGAGCAGTGAACCAGTGTGGTGATTTAGAAAGGACCGTAACTGCAGAGGGCGCACTTTGTGCATATTAGTTGTACTGCCTGGGACGTCCACACCAGCAATATTTTATGCCTGTATCAAAAATGGTGAATACTTAGAAAAGTAACATGTCATTTCTTTCAGGAACGTTTGTGCAGTACTTTATAACAGCAGTTTATGTGAAGTGCTAAAACTTTGCTAAAAATTCCAAAATGTCAGAAGACTGGTCTTTTAATTAGAGGATGGGCAGCACGGTGGCTCAGTGGTTAGCAGTGCTGCCTCACAGCACCAGGGTCCCAGGTTTGATTCCAGTCTCGAGTGACTATCTGTGTGGAGTTTGCACATTCTCCCCGTGTCTGTGTGGGTCCCCTCCAGGTGCTCTAGTTCCCTCCCGCAGTCCAAAGATGTGCAGGTTAGGTGAATTGGCCGTGCTAAGTTGCCCATAGTGTTAGGTATATTAGTCAGGGGTAAATGTAGGGGAATGGGTCTGGGTGGGTTGCTCTTCGGAGGGTATGTGTGGACTTGTTGGGCTGAAGGGCCTATTTCCACACTGTATGGAATCTAATCTAATGTGTTTTCTTGTCCAGCTACATTGAACCCACCATGAGTCGAAGGAATATTTTTGCAATAGAGAAAAGAAAGAAAGAGCATATTTACTGGATTACAAAAGAGCAATGGAATGAAATGAAGGGGTGTGAACAAAACCCAAAAATACCACGGCTTGCAATAGCTGGAAGCCAAACCATAGCCTGTTGAGGGCTCCAAGTACTTGGGACCAAGGGGAGTGCAGGAGAGTGCCTACAAGGGCCAGGGGTGACAGAAGGAGTGAACCAGTGGCAGAAAAGACTGCTCCATGAGCTACAGGCAGCGAGATGTAGAAATGGAGTAGCTGCTATGTTAGAGCGAGAGTGACTAAGTGATTAGCACTTGTGAAAGTGCAATCCAGTACTGACTCTAGCATCATGAGAGGTCTGAAGAGAGTAGTTAGGGAGAAGCTATTCCTGTTCGAGAAACAGAAGACACCAATTATCGATGATTGGAAAAAGAAGCAAAAACTTCTTTTTGTAGCACATGGTTGAGATCTAGATTGTTTTGTCTGTGATTATAGTGGAGACACATTCAATCAAGACACGATGAAGAGAATTGGATAATTATCTGAAGTGAAAAAGATTTGCAGGTTGGTTGAGTGTGACTAGGTGAGTTGTTCTTCCAAACTGCTTGCAAGGGCACAATGAAATGAATTACCTCCTTCTCTGCTGTAACTATCCTATGATTCAAAGGCTAGGTATCATTATGTAGCATTATTATGTATCCATGAATTATCTCATGTATTATGTGCTGCCAACAGTTGCTAGGCTTATGTAAAAGAAAGCAACTCTTCTCCTCAATGCTGTCAATGTCTAGAGTATTTATTTTACTCTCAGTGGGGAATCTTGTTTTATACATTTACTCAGAGTAAGAGATTTCAAATTATTCATGTGAGCCCTACCCTGTGTCGATTTGTGAAGCAAAACAATATATTGCACATCAAAGAATTTGCAGCATGTGTCATCCTTTCCTCTGAAATTAACAGTGATTGACTGCTTGTCATAGTAAGATTTGTTTATTTTTTTTACCAGGGCCATGGATTTTCCTGTGTATCTGATGTATTCACCTATTACTCTACACTGCTACTGCAGCAAGCCTCCTGATCACAGCTTAATGAGAGAAAAAAAATGAACAACGTGAGAAGTAACTTGGATGATGCACAGCAAATCTGAGCATTCGCCATTTTTATTTTACATCACAAAACCAAAAAAATGCCAGAAGGAGGTCATTCAGCTCAATGTCAAATAAGCTTACTCATGTTTCTCTGTTGCACTTCCTTATCTTTAATATATTTCAAATCTTTATCTGATTTTATTTAAAATAGTGCGATTAGTTTGACTTCAGTAGCACCTTGAGATAAAGCATTCATAATTGAACAAACTTTGGTCTGGGAAAAGAAAATCTCCTCAGCTTTCCCTTCCACTTTACGTTTATTTGTACTTTTTGAAACAATCTGTCCATCGTGTTTGTTTTGTTTCACTTCTATTCTTCTCCTCGAAAGTATAGAGTTAACAAATAATTTCCTGGCTCAAGCCTAATCCACCTTCTATTTTCACATAGCAACGTAAATTCAGAAAATGTTCATATCTTCTCAGCATCACCAGTTTTGAAATTATGACTTATCCATTGTCTCTCACTTTGTGTCATTTCTTTGCAGGCTTTTCCCAGCTATGGACCTCTTTTAAATTTTACAACCAAAATTTACGTTTCAAATAATTAAATTCACCTCCAGAAAGAAGCAGTATATAAAGGAAGTATGGGCCAGAAATCCACTAGAAGTAGGGTCCCTTTAAACACTGCTACTGGGAACATAATATCAGTGAGTTTAACCTTTCAGTTTAGGTATGGAATTCCAGATCTAATACATATTTAGTAAGTCCATAAGTATGGTTAATATAATACAACTCTCAACCTGGAACATCTAAAATGTATTAAATGATATCAGGCAATAAGCTGAGGGGTAGGATTCAAGGCTATTTTCTTAAGGTGATAGTAAAATCTCGAAGAGGGTATGGGTCACTGGTTTATAATAGGAGTTAGTTAAGGGAAGGCAAGTTGAGAATCCAGTAATCTACCTGCCTGACTAATGGAATTCTTGACTGTCTGGGATGTACTTGGCAGTTACGCAGAAAGGAGTGAGCTCTTGTCATTGAACTTCATCTCACTGTTCACTCTAAATTGGGCTACTCCTTCAGCATGATAGCTATATGTGTATTCTGGCTTCTATTTTGAGAATGTCTGGATCTCAGTTGCATCTTGTCAACTTCAATTGAAACTGCTCCCCCTCCGTTCCATCTCTGACAAAATGGGTAGCAAGAAAAAAACACGTATGCTCTTTGACTTAGTCATTAGAGGTTTCTTCAAAACGAATCCCTCTTTGAATCTGTGTTAAATGAACTGACCCAAATATCCGTCCTCTCCCAACCCTCACAGCACACTGTGTCAATTTTGTGGGTTAATAAAGAATTCTAATCAGAAGCTTTTGTTTTCAATTTAGCCCATCCTATCCATGAGTTCTGTGATTGCAGCCTGATCTGAACCATCTGCTGATGTCTATACTGCTCACACCTCAAGTCATTTCACTGACCATAGCTGTGCTTTACAAATAGCCCAGTAAGTTTCTTTGAAAAGCTGTTGGCAGATTCACTGTCAGATTAAGTTTTTTTGTTACATAAATTACTTTTGTGCTAGTTTTCAGTACAGTAGCAGGAGGTGACCTAATTGTTTCCTTAAAAAGTGTTAGCTGGACTTCTGTCATGCTTCTGTTACACATCTATATCTAGGCTTGCAGCTTACGGTACTCCAAGATTGAAAATTATGTTCTTTTACCTTCATGACTTTTACTCGCAGTATTAGAAGTAACTGGTGTTGGTCCCCAGTCCAACAACCTGTCAACATTTCTGCACTTTTCTGCTGATGATTTCTTGCGCATGCCTGATTTTCATCACTTAGATACTAAACTGGAGAATGCTTGTCCTAATGCTGTTCCCCTCCTCACAGGTGCTGTATAAATCTACCTCTTCAACCATACCATTGGTCATCTGTCTTACTAGCTCCTTGTTTGTCTCAGTATCAATCTTTGTCTGATAATGCTCCAGTGAAGCATCAGAGGATGCTTTACAACATTGAAATCATTTCAATAAATTCAAGAAATTGTTGAACAGCAATTGAAAGTCTTTCAGATACTTAAGTCATAAATAAATTTGCTCTATCTATTATATCGTCTGTGAATATAGTGTGGTTGGACAATTATACCTTGATTCAATGACTTTGAATGTTCTGTGGGGGTGATTCCTTTTATCAGGTCCACACAACTGATCAACTGAGTGATTACTAATTTAGGAACAGAATGTGAGTGTGTTGCTGGAAAAGCACAGCAGGTCAGCCAGCATCTGAGGAGCAGGAAAATCGATGTTTCAGGCCGGAGCCCTTCATCAGGAATTACAAATAGTCCAGTAAGTTTTCTTTGAAAAGCTGTTGGTAGATTCACTGTCAGATTAAGATCAGCCATTTCTGATGAAGAGTTCTGGCCTGAAACGTCGATTTTCCTGCTCCTCGGATGCTGCCTGACCTGCTGTGCTTTTCCAGCTCTCAACTCTGATCTCCAGCATCTGCAGACCTCACTGTTTCCGAGGAACAGAGTGTGTTTAGTGCTTGAATAGTAGGTGAAGTGATTCCTTAGAACTCAATGAAATCTATTACTATCTCCCTAGAAAAGCTTGTAGATTATAGCAATCACACTCTTTACCTTTCTGCGGCTGCTTGGAACCTGTCCAAATCCTACACTCTTCAAATCCAGCAGATCAATTTTATATTACTGAAGATTCCCATATCACTGCATTTGCTCGATGTCATATTTATATTCCTTGTCAAACAGTTTGCAGCATCCATTCATGTTTCATGATAAATCACTTTAAGTACCTGACTATATGAGAATCATTATTCCTCATTCACTGCACTTGTTTCCTCTGTACATCTATATGTACAAAATTAGTTATGTGAATAAAATATGCAAGATAAATATACTTACTAAAATTACTTAACACATTATTTGTTGTAAACTGTGAAACTAGATTATATTGTCAAAGATGATTGATTTGCACTTGGTATTCTTTTATAGATCATAAAGGTAATTCTCTGAGTATATATTGGATTGTCAGCTTCCACTGTGCCAGACCTTCCAAACATTTGTTAACATGGTTTGAAAATTCAACATGAACTGAGTTTTAATTTTCATTATAAGATTCCATTGGACAAAACTCCATGCAGAAACCACAAGGTAGAACATTAGGCTTTCTTTGTTCTTGTTCAAGTCCAATGGTCTCATAACATTGTAAAGGTCTATTTGTGACCTTTGTCCCTGCATGCCTGCATCTACCAGACTGAGTGCTCTATATCCTTTGGGAGTTCTCTGTCCAGAAATAAGGCTGCTGTTGGGACTGGGGTGTATGCACTTCCATTGTTATCTCAGGGCTTCACAATAACAAAGGTAAACAAGGTAGTGTGAGGAGAAGAGGAAGGGGACCATGGTGGAGGCACTGTAATGGAGGGCAAGTGCAGAGGAGAGTGGTGGATGCAACGGGATGATTTGCAGGGTGAGCCAGCAGTTGGTGGTAGAGTTTAGGGTGGTAGAGGATAGGATGGTAGAGAATATGGTGGTAGAGTATACATAGTAGGGTGGAGCTTGGTGAAGAACACAACAGGTAAATGGAAAAGAGGTTGTCATGACAATGGGCAAAATGTCAACCACTTTCTTTCCAATGCTTAGCTTGTTTTGTATACACATCACAAACATTGTGACTCCTCACAAAACAAATTTTCAAAAGTGCCTTTCAATTTAGTAATAAATTATGCTCAGGAATCTTCCTTAGTTCCCAGGACACTGTGTAATTCAGCATGAAAGCTGAGTCCCATCTGGCTTCCTTTGGACATTTCACCATTAATATTAACAGTTTCTCATTCTTGATCTCACATGGTCACCTCTGGCCTTTTTTAAGCCTCTCTAAGGATACAGGATAGGCCATTTAGGGCTGAGATGAAGAGAAACCTCTTCACCCAGGGAGTGGTTAGCCTGTAAAATTCATTAGCACAGAAAGAGGTTGAGACCAAAGCATAGAATGCTTTCAAGAAGAAATAGATATAGTTCTTAGCACTAAAGGGTATGAAGAGAAAGAGGGAATAGGGTACTGAGTTGGATGATCAACCATAACCATAGTGAATGGTAGAGCAGGCTTGAAGGGCTTCCAAAGCCAGTTCCTACCTTCCATGTTTCTACGCTTCTCCTCATCAAACCCCACCCTCTCCACTGCTCCTATTCCTTTTCTGTGTACAACATCATGGGTTCCAAATAACTTTTTAGAAATGAACATTTGCCAGACTCAGCTCACCCTCAACAGCATCTGGAAGAATGACTTGGAATTAATTTACAAAACATTGATTAGTGCAATATTCTGTTTGGAATGATAATTATTGAGAAACACATTTCAGTGGCTGAGAGATACAACAAGGATGTTCAGAATTTCACAAGTTACCACACTGAGCCCGTTAATGTGCATGATACTGTGAAATGATCCTCAGTGAATGGTCATAAATAGACCTTCAGTTGATCAGATACGTTGATTTTTGCTTCAAAATGGATTTTACAAGCATGTTTAGGATTTATATCAAGAATTAGTTACAATATTGATTAAAAAGACATTCTCACTCATTCATTCGGATTCAAAATGTTAGCAGTGTACCAGCTCCATCTATATTGGTCCTGAATCAAATACCCTCTTACAGATTATGTGATCTTTTAGCTTTACTTGTTATATTCTTCCATTTCTACCATTTGTTTTAGCTTTACTTGTTACATTCTCTGTTATCAAGTCTTCTCTCCCCTCTCCCCGCTCGAGTGGACTGTCTTCTCTTTCCATTTTAACATTCACTTTCTACTGGTTGATTTTAACCAACTGATCGTCAGCATCTACAGTCCTCACCTGCTACTGTCTTCTCTTTTCAGACTGGCAGATAGGCACACCATTGTTCTGCCAATCTCACACTCCGGTCACTCAATGTGAACGATTAACATCCTTTCTCCCCCAGCACTCTACACCACAACACTAACATACACCACCCCCCCCCCCCAACTCAAGCACAAATGCTGCCCCCTGCACACTTCACTTCAGCTCTGATGAAGAGTCTTCTAGACTCAAAACGTTAGCTTGTTCTCTCTCCATGGATGCTGCCTGACTTGCTGTGATCTTCAGCATTTGTTGTTTTCAGTACAGATTCCAGCATCTGCAGTAATTTGCTTGTGGATTTGCATCCATGTTTCTTTTCCTTGACACATTCTTGGGATATTGATGGCAATGGCAAGCATTACAAATTATCCTTGAGAAGGTTGTGAAATCTTTCAGCTGTTATGATTCATGGAATGATTTGTCCCAGGTAGGACAGTGAGATGATGATCCATTTTAACTCAGGAAAGTGAGTGACTTGGAAGGGGAAATCTTTCAATGGAAATTAAGAAATCAAAAAGGAGAATGTATGGATAGTGGCAGGTAAAAGAAGGGAAATTATATTTTTTTTACACATACATTAATGGTAAAAGTATAAATAAGGAAAGCGTAGAGCCCATTAAGGGTCACAGTGGTAATCTGTGCATGGAGCTGGAGGATATATGTAGGGACCTAAATGAAGACTTTGTGTTGGTATTCACCAGTAAGACAGATAATTGAAATCAGGAAGAAGGACTGTGATATAATTAAAGTAATTGGCATAGAGAGAGAAGAGGTTCTGAGTGATCTGGCTGATTTAAAAGCAGGGTCAGACAAAGTGAATCCCAGGCTATTGAGGGAGGCCAGAGAGGAAATAACGGGTGTGCTAGCAATAATTTCAATTCTTCTCTGGCCACAGGAGAGATGCCAGACAATTGGAGGACAACCAGTGTAGCATCATTGTTCATAAATGGAGCAAGGGATTGACTTGGAAATTACAGGCTGGTCAGTCTATTCTCGGTGGTGGGAAAACTATTGGAGGAGAAAGTGAGGTCTGCAGATGCTGGAGATCAAAGTTGAAACTTTATTGCTGGAACAGCACAGCAGGTCAGGCAGCATCCAGGGAACAGGAGATTCGATGTTTCGGGCACAGGCCCTTCTTCAGGAAAGAAGGGAACAGGCACAGAAGAAGGGCCTGTGCCCGAAACGTCGAATCTCCTGTTCCCTGGATGCTGCCTGACCTGCTGTGCTGTTCCAGCAATAAAGTTTCAACGGAAAACTATTGGAAGCAATTATGAGGGTTAGAATTATCTTGCAATTAAGAGGCAGGGATCAATCAAGAACAGTCAGCATGGTTAAGGGGAGGCGATGTCTGACCAACTTGATTGAATTTTTCAAAGAGGTGACTGTGTGTGTAGATGAGAGCAATGCATTTGACATAGTCAACCTAATAAGGTACAACATGAGAGTGATAGCGAAGATAAGAGCTCATGGGATCCAAAGAAATTTGGCTAATTAGTTCCAGAATTGGATGAGTGGCTGGAAGCAGTCAGTGATGTTGGAGGAGTGTTTTTGTGACTGGAAGCCTGTGTCCAGAGAGATTTGCATAGGGATCAGTCTTGGGGCCCTTGTTATTTGTGGTATATATAAATGATTTAGGCTCAAATATAGGAGGGCTGATTAGTAAGTTCACAGATGATACGGGATGGCAAATAGTGAGGAGGCTAGCCTGAGATTATAAAAAGGTATAAATAGGTTGGTCAGATGGATTGGTTAGTGACAAATGGAATTCAATCCAGATAAGTGTCTAGTGATGCAGTTGAGCAGGACAAACATAAGATAGGAATGCATGATGACTGTTAGGTCCCTGGGACGCATAGGTCTCGGTGCGCACGTACACCGGTCATAGAGTCATAGAGATGTACAGCATGGTCCAACCTGTCCATGCTGACCAGATATGCCAACCCAATCTAGTCCCACCTGCCAGCACCCGGCCCATATCCCTCCAAACCCTTCCTCCCTTCCTAGTCATGTACCCATCCAAATGCCTATTAAATATTACAATTGTACCAGCCTCCACAACTTCCTTTGGCAGCTCATTCCATAAACGTACCACCCTCTGTGTGAAAAAGTTGCCCTTTAGGTCTCTTTTATATCTTTCCCCTCTCACCCTAAACCTATTTCCTCCAGCTCTGGACTCCCTGACCTAGGGAAAGGACTTTGTCTATTTATCCTATCCATGTCCCTCATAATTTTGTAAACCTCTGTAAGGTCACCCCTCAGCCTTCGATGCTTCAGGGAAAACAGCCCCAGCCTGTTCAGCCTCTCCCTATAGTTCAAATCCTCCAACCCTGGCAACATCCTTGTAAATCTTTTCTGAACCCTTTCAAGTTTCACAACATATTTCTGATAGGAAGGAGACCAGAATTGCACACAATATTCCAACAGTGGCCTAACCAATGTCCTGTACAGTCACAACATGGCCTCCCAACTCCGGTATTCAATACTCTGACCAATAAAGGAAAGCATACCAAACGCCTTCTTCACTATCCTATCTACCTGCAACTCCACTTTCAAGAAGCTATGAACCTGCACTCCAAGGTCTCTTTGTTCAGCAACACTCCATAGGACCTTACCATAACGTGTATAAGTCCTGCTAAGATTTGCTTTCCCAAAATGCAGCACCTCGCAATTATCTGAATTAAACTCCATCTGCCACTTCTCAGCCCATTGGCCCATCTGGTCCAGATCCTGTTGTAATCTGAGGTAACCCTCTTCCCTGTCCACTACACCTCCAATTTTGGTGTCATCTGCAAACTTACTAACTGTACCTCTTAAGCTCTCATCCAAATCATTTACGTAAAAGACAAAAAGTAGAGGACCCAGCACCGATCCTTGTGGCACTCCACTGGTCACAGGCCTCCAGTCTGAAAAACAACCGTCTTCCACCACCCTCTGTCTTCTACCTTTGAGCCAGTTCTGTATCCAAATAGCTAGTTCTCCCTGTATTCCATGAGATCTAACCTTGCTAATCAGTCTCCCATGGGGAACCTTGTCGAACGCCTTACTGAAGTCCATATGGATCACATCTACCGCTCTGCCGTCATCAATCTTCTTTGTTACTTCTTCAAAAATCTCAATCAAGTTTCTGAGACATGATTTCCCACGCACAAAACCCTGTTGACTATCCCGAATCCCTGTTGACTACTGAAGTCCACATCGACCACTCTGCCTTCATCAATCCTCTTTGTTACTTCTTCAAAAAACTGAAGGTTGTGGGACAAGTGGATAAGATGGTTAAGAAGGCAGGTTGGATACTTGCCTTTATTCAGTGAGGCAGAGGATTAACATTTAGGCAGGTTATGCTGGAGCCATATAAAACATTGGTTAGGCCACATTTCCAGTATTATGTGCAGTTCCAGAATCCACATTTTGAGAGGAATGTGATTGCACTTGACACGGTGCAGAGGAGATTTACCAAGAAGTTGCTTGAACTGGAGAATTTCAATGATGAAGAAAGACTAGATTGACTCAAGTTGTCTCCCTTGGAGCAGAAGAAGTTGAGCGGCAAATGTTTGAGATGTAAAAAATCATAAGGAGTATCAATAAAATAGATCAGAAGACATTTTTTCCCTTGGTGGAGGGATCAGTGGTAAGGAGCAGGAGGTTTAAAGGAAATTTGAGGGAGACTTATTCACTCAGAGAGTGGTGGGAATCTGGAACTCACTGCCTGTAAGAGTGGTAAAGTCAGAAAACCCTCATCATATTTAAGAAGTTTTTAGATGCTCACTTGCAATGCTAAGGCATTCAAGGCTATGCATTAAGTATTGGAAAGTAGGACCAGAATCATTAGGGGCTTGACTTTGACTTGTTCAGGCTCAGTGACAGGAAGGTCCTTTTTTCCCTGTGCTGTAGATCTCGAGACATTTGTATCCTTTCAAGAGATTAGATTCTCATGAAACTACCATCTTGATCCCTCAAGGTGGAGGAGGTCATGGCTTTGTGACATCGAGCAGAATCTTCTGGGTTCTGAAAAAGGAACAAAGAACAATACACCACAGGAACAGGTCCTTTGGCTCTCCAGGCCTGTGCTGACACATTTTGCTGCGCCGTTGTGGGCATTGGTGGGAAAGTTGAAAAATCGTGCGAAACGGCTGATAAGGAGCTTCCGGACTTCAAGAGTCAACTGTCTCAGTTTCCAACCAAATGTTAAATGGTTGGGTGAGATTCTCTTAGTGAACTGTCTATTTGCCAGCTTTAGCATGCATTGCCATCTCATTATTACCTAATCTTACCTCATTTAAACACAGTTTCCACTCTTCCACCTAGATGGTGCCAACTCCCAACATGAAAGTCAGAGTGATTTAACTGATTACCCCAGCCTGCCACTTGATTGTCTAGAGTCCATTTGGACACCAGTTGCTAATTTCTCAGGGCACACTTTATGGGCGGTGACCAGACACAGCCTCATACATGAGTATCCAAAACACCCAAGCCTTACAACACCCTCATGGTTCATCTGTGATCCACTTACCATCCAGTCTTCAACACTTTGGAGAACACTGGCACCTTCTGTCGCATTGCTGCCAGGACAATTTGCACGCAACCATCTCATGGATTTGACACTCTAAGTGGTACAAAACTAAAACAGCATGAATTTATTTCTTCACTGCAGCCTCACGTTATCATATTGAAATGAACCAATGTCACCAATTACGTTGCAGATCTTGCAACATTGTCATAAGAAAAGGAGTAGATCATTTAGTCTTTTGAATCATCTGCCATTCTGTCAGATCATGACTGGTCTGTATCTCAAAGTCATTTACCCAGCTTTACTCTAACATTCACTGATTTCAGACTTGAAAATTTCAATTGCTTTGTCTTCTGAAGCATTTGGTAAGGGGTTCCAAATTTTCACTATACTTCATGTAAAAATGTATCTTCTGTACCTTCAGAGTAGTAAGTTTCTGTCACTGTGTCTCTGCATCTACTCTTCAACCTACTAAACCCAAGGGAATATAAACCAAATACATACAAATAATTTAACCCTTTAAACCCGTATTTTACTAACTTTTGAAAAACGAATAATTTGACATATATAACACTTTTCTCTCAACTGTAGAATTAAATAAAGAATTGGATAAAATCCTGATCTTTCCAATGTGAATACAATTAGGAGTGAGTAAACACCTTGGGATATTTTACATACATTAAAGGCAGGATACAATCCAAGTTATTGTTATTGAATGCTTTGACTTTTGGCAGTGAACACAGAAAAAGACAGAAAAAAAACATATGTGTGTGATGATTGACAACTAATTTACATTGAATTTACAGTCTAGCCATTCTATTCAACTGTTAAAATTTGGATTCTTTAAAATAAGTCTACATATCAATGTGAAAATAAGCAAAATAGGATGGGATAAAAATGGGCCATTTCTAGAAGCTACACATGTAGGTATTTGCATAAATCCAAACTACTTACCAGTTGGAATGACTGCATTAGGAAAGTGCTGAGGGGTCTGTTTCCTGAAACAGCCAAAGCAAAGAAGTAATAAGTTACTTAAACCCTAATCCAGTATTAACAATCGTCTGTAAGATGCATGTAAACCTGCTGTATGGTGGAGTTTTATGTTAGTCCATCGTTAAACCAGACTCTCAGCTATGTGCAAAGTTTATGGTGCCCAGATGCTATTAAATATATGCATGTGTTTGTCAGATTTACGAGGGGCCACTTGATTTAATGGCCTTCTTAAATCGCTAGTCTTTTACGCTGGAAATGATACAGGAGGCAAAGAATAAAAGGAAGTGAATTATTTAAAAAAATGCAACTATAGGTGCAAAAGTTTTATGTTTGCTGTCACTAAAAGATTTGCTCTGGGTTTTACATTCAGTAGTTCTGAAATTACAGAGCAGTACCTCAATCGATGGTAAATTCTCTCTCCACACCTCCCCCACTTTGCAAAAAGTTACCAATGGGCCAACTGTTACTCCTTCATGAACTAGCCTACAGTATTATATAGCACCTTTAATGTAGTGAAATGTCAGAAGGTGCTTCATAGTATCATTATAAAACAAAATATGAGAAACATAAGCAGGTATTACCATGACTAACCAAAGACTTGACCAAAGAGGGAAATTTTAAGGAGAGTCTTAATTGAGAAAAGTGAGGTAGCAAGGCACAGAGATATGGGAAGGGTATTTCAGAGCTCTATGTCCCGGGCAACTAACACACAGCCAAAAATTGTGAGGCAATTAAAGTTGGGTTATTCAGGAGGCCAAAATTAGTTGAATACAAAGATATCAACGGTTATGGGGTTGGGTGAGAATTTTAAAGTCAGGACCTTTCTTGACCATGAGCCAGAGTTGATCAGGTTAATAGGGGACTGGGACTTGGTGCAAGTTGGGAGATGGTGAGGAGAGTCTTAATCAAGGAAAGATTACTTCAAATGTATGGAATATAAAGACCACGTATTTTCATTTTTGTTTTTTTTAAACTAGAAAGAATAAATGAATACAAAGGGTTTACAAGAATGGATATATGTTTTGATCCCTATTGTTAACCCTTTTTGTGTAACTGTGAATTTCAGCAGGGTGATTTGGAGCTGATGAATTGATTACATTGAAGCTGATTGGTTTGTGGACCGGGGCCAATTATCAATGATATAACTGCCCTGCCTGACAATAGCAATTGGTTCACAGTATTATTATGAAACAAAGTATGAGAAACATAAGCAGGTATTACCTCGAATAACCAAAGGCTTGACCAAAGAGGGAGATTTTAAGGAGAGTCTTAATCAAGGAAAGTGAGGTAGCAAGGCACAGAGATGTGAGAAGGGTATTTCAGAGCTTGAGTCCCGGGCAACTGATGAACGGCTTTTGTCCGAAATGTACATTTTCCTTCTCCTTGGATGTTGCCTGACCTGCTGTGTTTTTCCAGCACTGCACTCTTGACTCTAATCTCCAGCATCTGCAGTCCTCACTTTTGCCTAATAGCAATTGATTGTCAGGCAGCTAAACAGCTTGGGCAATGGGCAAGACAGAGAGATGCTAGTTAGACCAGAAGAGAAACTAACAGAAACAAAGGCAGAAATTGCAGAAAAATCTCAGCAGGTCTGGCAGCACCTGTGGAGAGAAATTAGAGTTAATGTTTCAGGTCCAACGTTCCTTCTTCACTTTGTGATGATGCTGTCATTTTAAATAAGTTATTTTGTTCAGGGTTTTTTCTTGAAGTGAAGTGTAAAGGCAGAGGGACCGAAATGGCTACTGAAGATGACTTAAGTCATAACTTAGGAGGCCTTTAGGTTTTTTTCAAAACAATTGTAACATTGGAAGCAGAGTGGCCAGTTCTCCCAGATCGGGCTTTCTAGAGTTTTAGCTGTAGCAGTCAGAAGCTGTTTGGATCCCAAAAGAGTTGGAGCTTCAGTAAATGATTCCTAGCTACTTGTTTCTCTGAAATCTCTCTTGATGTTTTTTTCCTGGACTGAGAACTGAATGTAAGAATTGGTGTCTAAATCTACCTTTTTGCTAAGGGCTGTGTTCAGGGGATGTTCATATATTGGAACAGTTAATTAGTATTAGGCATGGTATCTATTATTTGGTTAAGTTTTCCAAAAGTTACGATATTCTAAATGTCTCTTTCTTTTCTTTGTATTTTAACTATAGTGTTTAAATGAATTGTGTTTTGCTTAATCTCGAGTGGTTTGACCAGTCGCATCACATCTAGAACGTACACTTGCTTCTGCCTTTAAAATAAGAAAAGTTAGGGGCTCAGCTACCTTCTTAAAATATCTTAAGGGACTGTGTTCCACAACAGATTTATATCTACAGATGCTGCTCGACCCTCTGATTTTCCAGCAATTTCTATTTTTGTTTCAGATTTCCAGCATCTACAGTTCTTTTAATCTTTGTGATCTATTGAGAAACTGGTGGTTCAGTAGCAGCTAAACACACTCTGTTTCAGCTCTCTGCAGTAAGCCACTTTAAACCTGAAGAAAATGTTATTATCGTTCCTTCAGCAGATGCTGCAAGTTGTGACTAGGATTAGTCACAAATGAAGCAGCCACCCTGTGCCTCTTGCAAACCATCAGAATCATTCAGAAAAATAAAGATCAAGGAGAAATTTCCAGGTCACTGAGAATCAACCAGGTTCTTGGGAATGAAGTCTAGAAATCTGTTTTGCCAGTTAAGTTTCCCTCCACCCATGTGTTTTTTGTCCCCGTTTATGTTTTTCTGTCTGTGTATATATGAGGGATCACTAATATAAGGTTTAGGGGTTTAATTTGTAGAATTTACTTAACTTATTTACATTGTTTACCTGTATCTAAAATCTAATCACTTGTAATAATTTGTGATTTCATATTAAGTACAGAAATCTGGCAATACTTTCTATCTACCTGGGCCTTTAAATCAGGTGAAGTTTCTAAAATCTTCAACTTTTGTGATGACTTGATAGCTGGACTTGATTTCCAGTACATTATCCCAGTGAATTATAACAGGAGGTTGGAATGTGAGTAATCAGCCAACAGCGTGATAGAATAGTTGAGTCTAGAGGTTATAAAAGCATGAACAAGAGTTTCAGAAGCAGATGAATTTGAAACAGGGCAAAGACAACTGATGTTGCGGAACTGAAAATGGGCAGACTTTGAGAGGGCATGAACTTGAGATCAGAAATTCATCTCCAAATCAAATGTGATATCCCAATTATGAAGTGACAGCAAGGACTGTGTATCCCAACAGTTGCTGGGTGTCATGGATGAGTTGAACTCAGAGAGGGCATGGATAGAGATGGAGAAAAACTAGAGAAAGATGAGAGTTAAGTGTCAGGGCAAGGCAAGGCAAAGCATTCAAGGATACTGGAGCCAGTAAAGGAGTTGACAATGACCTGGAGCTCAGTTTCTGAGTGAGGACATGTGCAAGCTTTAGCTACAAACTGAAACTCAATGTTGAGATTAAAATGATTAGATGGAGGAAGTCTACAGACTTTGTCACATAACCTATTTCCTCCTCTACATAACCTCCTCTACATTGGGGAGACTGGATGCCTCCTAGCAGAGCTCTTTGGGGAACATCTCTGGGGCACCCGCACCAATCAACCACACTGACCTGTGGCCCAACATTTCAACACCCCCTCCCACTCAGCCGAGGACATGGAGGTCCTGGGCCTCCTTCACCACTGCTCCCTCACCACCCGACGCCTGGAGGAAGAATGCCTCATCTTCCGCCTTGGAACACTTCAACCCCAGGGCATCAATGTGGACTTCACCAGTTTCCTCATTTCCCCTTCCCCCACCTCACCCCAGGTCCAAACTTCCAGCTCAGCACTGTCCCCATGACCTGTCACACCTGCCTATCTTCCTTTCCACCTATCCACTCCAACCTCCTCCCTGACCTATCACCTCCAACCCCACCCGCATTCACCTATTTTCCTCTATGCTACTTTCACCCCACCCCCACCCCCCTCTCCAGCCTTCAGGCACTCTGCCTGTATTCCTGATGAAGGGCTTTTGCCCGAAACATCGATTTTCCTGCTCCTCGGATGCTGCCTGAACTGCTGTGCTTTTCCCGCACCACTCTAATCTAGAACCTATTTCAAGAACCTCATGCATTCAGTTTTGACACATTCTACAACTTTGAGAGTAAAGTTTATTCATTTGTGGTGTTTTGATAATTGAAAGACAAGGCAGCTGGTGGGGAAGGGGCAGGAGTTACAGAGGCACAATTGCTCAATCCACTGTCTTGTTCCAATCAACAGGCTCAAATTTATTCATAATATGCTTTGAAGTAGTCTCTTTTTTTAGAAAGAAAGACACTTGCATTTATCGAACATTTTTTGCAACCTGAGGAGGTACCAAAGTGTTTTGTAGCCAATGTCTTACATTTGAAATAAGCCGGGGTAAAGCCAAAATATATATAGATGAGATTGAATAAATATATTGAGAAATATGTTAATAAGATTCTAAACTGCATATCAGATTTTCGAGGGTGCAGAATATTCTCAAGGGGGAGAGGGGCCAGCAGGAGGTCATTGTACACATTGGAACCAATGATATAGGAAGGGGAAAGTTTGAGATTCTGAAAGGAGATTAGGGAGAGTTAGGCAGGAACTTAAAAAGGAAGTCCTCAAGGATAGTAATATCTGGATTACTTCCTATGCTACAAGATAGTGAGGGCAGGAATAGGAGGATAGAGCAGATGAATAAATGGCTCAGGAGCTGGTGTATGGGAGAAGGATTCACATTTTTGGATCATTGGAAGCTCTTTTGGAGTAGGAGTGACCTGTACAAGAAGGACAGATTGCACCTGAATTGGAAGGGGACTTAATATACTGGCAGGGAGATTTGCTAGAGCTGCTCAGGAGGATTTAGACTAGTAAGGTGGTGGGGGGAGGGTGGGGGGACCCAGGGAGATAGTGAGGAAAGAGATCAATCTGACACTGGTACAGTTGAGGACAGAAGCGAGTCAAACAGTCAGGGCGGGCAGGGACAAAGCAGAGAACAAGGTAGGACTGATAAATTAAACTG
Organism: Chiloscyllium plagiosum; assembly: GCF_037043375.1. Taxonomy (NCBI): domain Eukaryota; kingdom Metazoa; phylum Chordata; class Chondrichthyes; order Orectolobiformes; family Hemiscylliidae; genus Chiloscyllium; species Chiloscyllium plagiosum. Next base: position 13,428,226 of record NW_028270175.1, read on the forward strand.
CATTTAATTCAATGCAAGAGGCCTAACAGGGAAGGCAGATGAACTCAGGCTATGGTTAGGAACATGGGACTGGGATATCATAGCAATTACAGAAACATGGCTCAGGGATGGACAGGACTGGCAGCTTATTATTCCAGGATACAAATGCTACAGGAAGGATAGAAAGGGAGGCAAGAGAGAAGGGGGACTGGCGTTTTTGATAAGGGATAACATTACAGGAATAATCACCTTATTGGGATCATATTATCGGCCCCAAAATAGTCAGAGGGAAATTGAGAAAAAAATTTGCAAGGAGATCTCAGTTATCTGTAAGAATAATAGGGTGTTTATGGTAGGGGATTGTAACTTTCCAAACATAGACTGGCACTGCCGTATAGTGTTATGGGTTTAGATGGAGAGGAATTTGTTAAGTGCGTACAAGACAATTTTCTGATTCAGTATGTGGATGTACCTACTAGAGAAGGTGCAAAACTTGACATACACTTGGGAAATAAGGCAGGGCAGGTGACTGAGGTGTCAGTGGGGGAGCACTTTGGGGCCAGCGACCATAATTCTATTAGTTTTAAAATAGTGATGGAAAAGGATAGACCAGATCTAAAAGTTGAAGTTCTAAATTCGAGAAAGGCCAATATTGATGGTATTAGGCAAGAAAACTGATTGGGGGCAAATGACCGCAGATAAAGGGATGGCTGGAAAATGGGAAACATTCAGAAATGAGATAACGAGAGTCCAGAGAGAGTATATTCCTGTTAGGGTGAAAGGGAAGACTGGTAGGTATAGGGAATGCTGAATGACTAAAGAAATTGAGCGTTTGTTTGAGAAAAAGAAGGAAGCATATTTTAGGTTTAGACAGGATAGATCGAGTGAATCCTTAGAAGAGTATACTTAAGAGGGAAATCAGAAGGGCAAAAAGGGGGCATGAGATAGCTTTGGCAAATAGAGTTAAGGAGAATCCAAAGGATTTTTATAACTACATTAAGGACAAAAGTGCCTTTGTGTGGAGCCGCAGAAAATGGGGAGATACTAAACAAGTATTTTGCATCAGTATTTACTGTGGAAAAGGACGTGGAAGATATAGAATGTAGGGAAATAGATGGTATCATCTTGAAAAATGTCCATATTACAGTGGAGGAAGTACTAGATGTCTTGAAACGCAATAAGGTGGATAAATCCCTAAGACCTGATCAGGTGTACCCTAGAACTCTGTGGGAAGCTAGGGAAGTGATTGTTGGGCCTCTTGCTGAAATATTTGTATCACTGATAGTCACAGATGAGGTGCTGGAAGATTAGAGGTTGGCTAATGTGGTGCCACTCTTTAAGAAAGGTGGTAAGGACAGGCCAGAGAACTATAGACCGGTGAGCCTGACATCGGTGGTGGGCATGTTGTTGGAGGGAATCCTGAGGAACAGGGTGTACATGTATTTGGAAAGGCAAGGACTGATTAGGGATAGTCAACATGGCTTTGTGCATGGGAAATCATGTCTCACAAACTTGATTGAGATTTTTGAAGAAGTAACAAAGAGGATTGTTGAGGGCAGAGCAGTAGATGTGATTTATATGGACTTCAGTAAGGCGATCGAAAAGGTTCCCGATGGGAGACTGATTAGCAAGGTTAGATCTCATGGAATACAGGGAGAACTAGCCATTTGGATATAGACTGGCTGAAAGGTAGAAGACAGAGGGTGGTGATGGAGGGTTGTTTTTCATACTGGAGGCCTGTGACCAGTGGAGTCGGTGCTGGGTCCACTACTTTTCATATTTTATATAAGTGATTTGGATGTCAGCATAAGAGATACAGTTAGTAAGTTTGCTGATGACACCAAAATTGGAGGTGTAGTGGGCAGCAAAGATTACAAAGGAAACTCGATCAGATCGACCAATGGGCTGAGAAGTGGCAGATGGAGTTTAATTCAGATAAATGTGAGGTCCAGCATTTTGGGAAAGCAAATCTGAGCAGGACTTATACATTTAATGGTAAGGTCCTACAGAGTGTTGCTGGACAAAGAGACCTTGGAGTGCAGGTTCACAGCTCCTTGAAAGTGGAGTTGCAGGTAGATAGGATAGTGAAGAAGGCATTTGGTATGCTTTGCTTTGTTGGTTAGAGTATTGAGTATAGGAGTTGGGAGGTCATGTTGTGGCTGTACAGGACATTGGTTAGGCCACTGTTGGAATATTGGTCTCCTTCCTATCGGAAAGATGTTGTGAAACTCGAAAGTGTTCAGAAAAGATTTACAAACATGTTGCCAGGGTTGGAGGATTTGAGCTATACGGAGAGGCTGAACAGGCTGGGGCTGTTTTCCCTGGAGCATCGGAGGCTGAGGGGTGACCTTATAGAGGTTTACAAAATCATGAGGGGCATGAATAGGATAAATAGACAAAGTCTTTTCCCTGGGATCGGGGAGTCCAGAACTAGAGGGCATAGGTTTAGGGTGAGAGGGGAAAGATATAAAAGAGACCAAAGGGGCAACCTTTTCACACAGAGGGTGGTATGTGTATGGAATGAGCTGCCAGAGGAAGTGGTGAAGGCTAGTACAATTGTAACATTTAAAAGGCATTTGGATGGGTATATGAATGGGAAGGGTTTAGACGGATATGGGCCGGGTGCTGGCACGTGGGACTAGAATGGGTTGGGATATCTGGTCGGCATGGACAAGTTGGACCAAAGGGTCTGTTTCCGTGCTATACATCTCTGTGACTCTATAAAATGATCACTGCCCTAAAAGGCCATGTTAAATTATGCAATTGCTTGTTCAAAAATATGAATTTTAATTAGCTCCTTAAAGGAGAGAGAATGTTGGAGAGTTGGTAATGCTTAGGATGGGAAGAGTCTCTGAAAAGTGTTGGAACCACACCTTCGGCAAGGTTTGCCAATTGTTACAGCTCATGAGTTCGAAAGGATGAACTGGCTACACTTTGGTTGTTCAGCTATCTCCTCACTTGGTCACAGCAATGATGATTAGAAAAGGCCTTGTGAATGCTTTTCTCCAAAACCACAATGAACTAATATTTAAGTAGGAGTGAGACTTAACAGGCTTTCTTGAATCAACAAGAACAGTGACTTTATTATTTACCAAACACAAGAAGAAATAGGAATGAAACACAGAGTGTGGTCAGTCCACAAAAATAGTAAAAATAAAATATACAAATCATGCTCTGAATTGTTTATGGGAAGTAGATAATTTGATGCTGCGGCCATTATTGGTTGGCAACAGTACTGTTAATGTTAGCAGGTCAGCAGTTGATTCTGAGATTGCTGATTTTTCACATTGGGGGAATAGTGTTGTTCTGATTTCTTTCAACTGTAACTGAATAAGATATTTCTTTTTTCTGCTCTGTTTTGTCTGAAGTGCAAGGGTTTTTAAAATGCCTGTTCCCAAAACTGTAGCCTACACAGTCCCCCCCCAGGACATTCACCCAATAACACACAGAGACGAGTGTTGCAGTCAGTTTTAAATTACAGTTTTTGTACGGGGGCATTGGTTAGCTCAGTTGGCTGGACGGTAGGTTTGCAATGCAGAGTGATGCCAACAATGGGCAATTCAATTCCTGAAGTCGCTAGGAAGAGTGACTTCTCATCCATGTCTTCAATTGTCTCTATGGCTCATCAAATTCTAGCCTCTTGACCATACCAGGCAGGAAAGTCACCACTTGCAAGTTCTGTTCCAAGTCAAATAACCAGCTTGAAATGGAACTTTGTCCCTGTTCCTTCACTGCCTTCTGCACCTCACTTCTTGCTTAAGGTGCGGTGATCCTCAGGTTGAACTCCCCATCAGACATCGCTCTATAATGAGAAAGCAGGAACATCATGACTTTGCCTTTTACAGCTTTTGTCTCTTATCCCCTTCAGCAATATGCATGTTGGCAAGAGGCAACTTTCTGTTGAGAGGGGGATTGTCAGCTTCACACAGGACTTTGCCAGTCTTCCATGGAATTTACTTACACAGTTTAGTTTTAATTTAGTTTTAAATTAAAAATAAAAATGTCTATAAATACTTTGGGGTCCTAATCTATCATCATAACAATTATGGAAGGTACCAACAACGGATGCACATGATACAGGAGTTAGATGAAAGCAGAATTTGAGGGAATTGTACAAATTCATAGTTTAAAAGGGGTAAGGCTGTGAAGTGATTTAAATGTAAGTATGAGGATTTTAAATTGAAGACATGGATATAAGGAGCCAGTTCAGGTTAGGGGAGTTAAAATTCATAATTAAGTTATTAAATGTGTATGGAGCAAATCTAGCCATGTAGCACAAGCAATAATTACTTTTCAAAAGAGTAGAAATATCATTCTGTGTAAACATGGCTGTGTACAAAGCCTCATTTATAGTTAGAAGTGAGACTGGACTACAGTCCCTTCAATGTTCCAATTAACCAAATCCAACTATAACTAAGTTAAATAACTCAGAAATTATATTATGAGATACTAACACAACTTGAAATCTACTTATTTGCTGTCTTTGGAGAAGCATTCAGCAGTTTAATGACTCCTCAAAAAATAATAGTATAATTTCAGATATATGGATTAATGTTTATCTACCCAAATCTCACAGTGTAATTTGCCATCAACTACAGGGCCGACATATGTGCTGACAATAAGTGTGGCCAGAACACGTTTATCTACTATTGAGATGTCAGCCATGGTTCAGTGGTATTAGCAATTTTAGCTGTGAATCAGGACATTTTAGGTTTGTGATCCACTTCAGAGTCATATATAGATTGAGCTAGAAAATCCAGTGAAGCCGAAGGTGTCACCTTTTGGAGGAGACATAAATTAAAGTTCCTTGGTTTGTTATCTCAGGTGTAGAAATTCGAGGACACTATTCTAAGACAAGCAGGACAGCTTCCCCCATTTTCTGGACAATATTTAAACCTCAAACAATCTCACTAACGCAAATTAACTGGTAATTTTCACCTAATAGCGGTCTGTGGTAACTTGTTGTGAGTAAATCTATTGTCATATTTCTTGCATTATTACTCCAGCACACTCCTGACAGGAATCCCAAATTCCACTGCAGTAAATGTGAGGTCAGCCAAAACTCTGTTGCTTGCCTTAGCATGCACCATGTTTTGTTTACCTAGGCACTCTTGTGTTTGATAATGTGCATTAGTTCCCGAACAAACGTCTTGATCTTAAAATTCTCATCCTTGTCTTCAATTGTCTCCATGGCTCATCAAATTCTGATCTCTTGACCACCCCAGAAGGGAAGATCACTGATTGCAAGTTCCCTTCCAAGTCAAATAACGACCATGAAATGGAACTTCATCAGTGTTCCTTCAGTGTCATTAGGTTACATCCGAGAATTCCCTTCCTAACAACATGGTGGTGTTATAATAAAAGATGTGAGATTTGCACTGAGTGAGTATAGTACTTTGTGGAGTCTCTGTCAAAAGGTTTAGTTTGTGCAATTTCCAAACCAAGAAGGCTTGATTCGAAATATTCAGGGTATTAAATTTGAGAAAGTTTAATCTTTCAGCTTTGTGAGCATTCATGTAAGAAGACACCACTTTTTCATAAAATAGGAACTGGAGAGAATCAGTTCAGTTGAAGTTAAAGATTTGATATAGAGGGCTAATTGTTTTCGGATTGATGTCTCTGTAACAGATAGTGTTAGTGGAGTGATTGGAACAAGGTCAGTGAAGTGGACCGCATAGAATATGAGTTCCCTTAATGAGGCTGTTAACGTGGTCCAATCAGGGAGCCCTGGCTGACAGATATAAGCAGGAGACTCTGGGCACTGCAGGGAGTGGAGTGTATTATTTCCCCGTCCAACTCTATTTTGATTTAATCCCTACCCTCCCCTTCACTGTTTTGATCACACAGCATTGTCCTTTTATGTGAAGAGCAGTGTTTGTCACTGGCCACTTGGGTGTTTTCCTTCCTGGTGGTGGAAATTGAATAAATATTCGTGCACTTTGTGTCTTTCACTGTGTCTCACACCTGCATATACACACACACCATGGGTGCTGGGGAAAAAGGAAAAGAGAAAAAAAAACAGGAGACTCTGGGCACCGCAGGGAGTGGAGTGTATTATTTCCCCGTCCAACTCTATTTTGATTTAATCCCTGCCCTCCCCTTCATTGTTTGATCACACAACATTGCCCTTTGATGTGAAGGGCATTGCTTGTCATTGGCCACTTGGATGTTTCTTTTCTTCTGGTGGTGGAAATTGAATAAAGATTTGTACATCTTGTGTCTTTCACTGTGTCTGACATCTGCACACACACACATGGCTGCTGGAGAAAAATAAGCACTACCGCAGTTAGGTGGTAGTGTGGGGGTAATAATAAAAAAGAACAGGAGACTCAGGGGTTCTCCTCACTCTAGGAGCAGCTCTGTGCTTGCTGGGTCCATGACACATACTAAGGACGCTTAAATAAAGGGTGACGGGATACCAGCCTTTGTGGAGTTATTTCAATTAAAAAATATGATGAAACTTTATTTTGTTTCTTTTTATATAATATCTTTCTAGCATTAATATTTATTTAGTTAAATTTGTTTATGTATTTGTCCTTTTATGTAACAAACTCTGGAACCATGTATGATTATATTTCATAGACTGACCAACATGATAACCAAAATGTTTAAAAAGTTCAAGCAAACTGGTTTTAATTCTGGGTTTTGACTCATCCAGTTGTAATATCAGCTGGAATCATAAAGGTGTACCTACACTCCATAGACTGAAGTGGTTCCAGAAGACAGCTTAATGCCACCTTCTCAAGAGCAATTAGAGATAGACAATCAACTCTGACATTAATAGATACTCATGAACTATTAATGGTTTGAGAAAAAGGATTGGTTGCTACTGATGAGTAATCATATTGTCCAATAATCCAGTGAAGCCACCATTAACAATTTTCCAATTCTTCTTCCATGTGAGAGTAGTGCCAGAGGGCTGGCGAATTTTAAATGTTAATCGTGGTTCAAAAATGGAATAATGATGAACCAGCAGCTGCAGGTCATCAGTTTAACATTGGCGGTGATCAGGTTTATAGAAATGATGACTCAGGTCAAAATTAATAGTCAGCTATTAATGTGGACTAATTAGGGAAAGGTCAATATTTGTTTGTTAAGGGCAAAGTGTATTCAACTAATTTGCCTGAGACTTTTTATGATGTAACAGAGAGCATGATGAAGGTAATGCAGTTAATGCAGTGTAAGTGAACTTCCAAAAGGCTTATTATGAAATGCCACTAAACAGACTTGACAGAAAAATGAGGGTTATGGAATAAAAAGGACAGTAGCAACATGGACCTAAAAATGCCTGATTGACAGGAAACATTGAATAGTCATGAATGCTTTTATCAGTCAATGAGAGGATAGAATCATAGAGTCACACAGCTAAACAACACTGAAACAGACCTTGTAGTCCAACTCGTCCATGTCAACCAAGTTTCCAAAGCTAATGTAGTCTCGATTTGGAAATGCTGGTGTTGGGCTTGGGTGTACAAAGTTAAAAATCACACAACACCAGGTTATAGTCCAACAGCTTTAATTAGAAGCACTAGCTTTCGGAGCGTCGCTCCTTCATCAGGTGGTTGTGGAGGATCAAGGTTGTGGAGGTTGTCCCTTACAATTGTGTCCTCCACAACCACCTGATGAAGGAGCAGCGCTCCGAAAGCTAGTGCTTCCAATTAAACATGTTGGGCTATAACCTGGTGTTGTGTGATTTTAAACTAGTCTCATTTGCCTGAGTTTGGTCCATAACCCTCTAAACCTTTCCTATTCATGTACCTATCCAAATGTCTTTTAAATGTTATAACTCTACATGCATCTATCGCTTCCCCTGGCAGTATATTCCACCTATTAACCACCTTCTGTGTGAAAAAAGTTGCCCCTCAGTTCTCTTTTAAATCTTCCTTCTTGCATCTTAAAATTATGCCCTCTCGTTTTGAGCTCCCCGACCCTGGGAAAAAGGCTTTTGCTTTTCACCTTACGTATGCCCTCATAATTTTATAAACCTCCATAAAGTCACCCCTCAATCTCTTTGGCTGCAGTAAAAAGAGTCCCAGCCTATCCAGCCTGTCCCTATAACTCAATACTCCAGTCCAGTTAACATCCTTGTAAATCTTTTCTGCACCCTCTCCAACTTAACAATATCTTTCCTGTAGCAGAGTTACCATAATTATACACCACTCCAAAGATGGCTCATTGGCATCCTGCATAATCGCAACATGCTGTCCCAACTAATGGGGTTCATGAGGATTTGTATTCATATATGCTAGTGACCTAGATTTGTGTGTACACGATGCAATTTGAAAATTTGCAGATGACACAGAACTTGGAAATATTGTGAACTGTGAGGAGGGTCATGTTAAACGTCAGGACGATATAGACTGGTGAAATGGACAGACATTTGGCAGATGTAATTTCATGCAGAGAGGTGGTAAGAAGAATGCTGAGAGGCAATATAAAGTGCAAGTGCAATTCTAAAGGAACCTGCTGGTATGCAGCAATTAAATGATCCTGACAGTATATCTAAAAAGCTTTACCAAAAGCAAATACAGCCACAAAATATAGAAGAGCAGATTTTCACACCCACTGGGATTATCTCGGTCTGGTTGGTTCTGACATTTTTTTTCAAATTTGTATCAAAAGGCAAAAAAAGATGCCCATGTAATATGACTCACTTCTTATTTGGTATGAACGCTTACAGGCAGAAACCTGGGACCACCGGTCTGGAACTTTTAAATAACAAACTTACAGTTCTTATAGCATCCCTCTTAAAGAGACCAAGGCCCAGTTTAGGAGCAGCAACAAGAAAAATAGAGGGAAACCGGAGCAAAAAAAATGAAAAATAAAAGGAGAGAGAAGCAAAACTAGTTAAAGAAATATACAAACAATGCACAAATTGAAAGGCAAACACTTAATTATGAACTGGATACCCAGTGTCACCTTTACTAAAGTACAGCAACTCAAACAATATAAGCAGTTCTATTTTACAAATCAAATGATAGAAAAGAGTTCTTATGCACAGTATGCACCGAGTTCAATATAGACACAATTGATGAGGTTCAAACTGCATCTAATATAGCGAAACTGACAACCTGTGAGGCAACTGAAACAGGCAATGATCTCCAAGGATATGACTTTGAAGTCAGATATAAATCAAGTACTAAGATGATTTTGTTGTACATGCTGAGCAGATGAACCAATTCATACAAAAGTCAAGATAATACTTTTAATCTACATTTTGATGCTGTGGAAAACAAAGTTGATGAGGTTCTTAATGTTGGTCTGTTACATTTTGGCCAGAGCCAGTGTGAACAATTGTAATCAGAAACTGCCAAGCTGAACCTCTACAAGAGTTACAAAAGGCCATTATTCGTTGTCGGTCTGGCTGTATTAAAGAAGCATATGTGAGGAATCATTCATTTTGACAATACTGAGATAAATTTACTACATCACAACAAATAATTTTCAAAGACTACCAAACCAAACCACCAAAAACATTGTGCCAAGTTGTCATGTCCACGTTAGACCAGGAGGGAATCAAGCAAACCACACAGCTAGCATATGAGTCTGTGTACTGACCAGGATGGAATCAGGATGTACAATGACTCATGAATGTGTGGGTGTGCTGAATATATCAACCTCAACAGCAGAGACAACCTCTACATTGGCAAGATGTTCCACTCCTTGGACCAAAGTACCAACAGACCTGTTCACAGTGCATGGAAAAGATTACATCCTTGTGGTGGATTATTTCTCTACATTTTCCAATGTTCAGTGCAACATAACAAGTGCTTACATTGTTGACATGATGTACATTATTTTCAATCTTTTCGACTGGATTGGGTAATGTCAGACAATTGCACTGGCAAACCATTTGAAGACATAAGCAACCACAAAGTAGGCAGGAGAAAGTGAGGACGGCAGATGCTGGAGATCAGAGTCGAGAATGTGGTGCTGGATAAGCATAGCACCACACCCTCAACTCTGATCTCCAGCATTTGCAATCCTCACTTTCTCCTATTATCATTCACCTACCTGGGATAATTCTTTTTTTTGGAAATAAAGGGATTATATGTTATAGCTCAGTAAGAATGTCAGTTTACCAGGGTATCATCTCTGTATCAAAACATGTGACCTGACGGAATAAAGATCTCGGACATCATCATATTGGGGATCAATTGAAATGTGACATGCCAATGTTGTTCAGTATAACTTCATCGCCTAACTTCAGCCCAGAGATTGATTTGTTATCTTTTTATATTACAATATAATAAAGGGCTCAGAAACTGACAAAGAAAAGAGAAAGCAACAAAAAAGCAACAGAACAATTCTAAATTGGCCACTTCCAGGAAGCTAGGTGCCATGACAGATACAGCAGCATTGTGATCCAAAACTGGCCTTGGCTATTAGAGCTTAAAAGCAGTTACTCCATTCACGACCTGAAATGGAAGGCAGTATTCCCAATATTTGACTTCTTTTTGAGGTTCTTCTTTCTTTCCTTCATTTTGTTCCACTTCTTAAAATGATTTGTTTAATCCCAAATCTGACAAAGGATTAACCACCTCAAACCTTCAGTCTTTTCTTTCAGTCACTTGCACTGACTCTCTCATAGTATTTACAGAATTTTCCCTTGATTTAGCCTCTAGAATTTTAGCTATGTAAATATCACTTTGCATACTCAGGCTTTATATAACAGCAAATTATTGCTTCAAACTTGCAAGCAAGTGAACTTCTGTGCTTTCAAACGCTGTCTAATCCATCAGCAGGCTCAGATGGAATAAAACACATTGTGCTTTATATAAGTATATATGTATGTAGTGAATTAATGGTGTGTCTTCTGCTGTGTCCAAGAACCAGGATAAAAGAATATTACTCTGTTAAAGGAAACTCGTGTTTGAATGGAATCTTTGCAGAAATAATGTTAGCATAATGACCATCACAAGAACCTTCACGCACTAATGACAGCTCTTGAAATGTTAAGGGAGACTCTTTTATTGAACTCTCCCAAGTACAAACTTATACATGAAGTTAGGATCATATTTATGAAAGGTGACGAGCATTCAATCACAGAGAAGGCCATTTTAAATCTGTCATTTGACAGCCATTTCTTGCATGTCCAATCCTACTTACTTCTCCATGCACCCTGAAAAAAACTCAGTTGCAACAATACTTGAGTCTCCACAAAACTATTGCTCTCCCTCACCCTGACCATTGCCCTACTATGGTACTTGACCTAACTGAAGTGTACACGATTCTGAATAATCTTGACAAGGTGAATAGATGTTTCCTCTTGTGGATGAGTCTGGAGCTAAGAGGCACTGGTTTAAGATGAGGAGTAGCTCATTTAGGACACAGAGAAGGAGAACAAAGGTCTCTCGGAGAATTGTGTGGCTTTGGTACTCTGACTCAGAAGGCAGCAGGGGGCAGGATTGTTGAATATTTTTAAGACAAAGTAGATAGATTGTTGTTAGGCAGGAGCATGAAAGTTTAGGGGAATGTATAGTGTGAATCAGGCATGATCTTATTGAATGGCGAAGCAAACTAGAGGGGTGGAATGGCCTTCTTCAGTTCCTATTTCATTAGTTCATATCCCTTCAACTCTATTCCCTTAATACCATAAAATACAGGCTTGAATGGATTAAGCAGATATGGTTGTTCATTGCTCGCTCTGGCTGGATCAGATAGGGCACTATTTGTTTCTCATCTTTGTTGCCAAAACTGCTTACTATTTCGTGATATACAGTAATAACTCCAGGCCTCATTTTTCATCAATAAACCATTGACTTCACCCCTTCTTTTCCATCTCCTCCAGTTTCACTTCCAATAGTGCACAAAAAGCTCATGTGTACAAATGTACAAAAAGCTTTTTTTGACTCTAAGATTGAAATAATCTAGTCACCTACTCTAGTCACTTCCCTTTCTTTCACTGTTATCTAAAGCTCACTCTTGACCGAGCTCCAAATTCAGATCTTTCTTTCATTTCTTTCCAAGCTCACCTCATGTCCGCAAAATTCAACTTGTTCATGAGACTCACCTCCTGCTTCCTCGATCCCATTCTCAAAACTGCTGACTTCCCAACTTAATTCCTTCTTCCTGTTTTGGCTGATATTGTTAGCATTTCTCCCTCCTTGAATACTGCTTATCTCCTTCTCTATCCTTGCAAGCTACTGGTAATCTAAACCACAAATACTCTCATCTTTTCCTCTTCAACGTCCTTGAACATGCTGTCAGTTCTCAAATCCATGTTTTTCTTTCATGCAATGTCAATCAGGTCTCTGCATATGTCAAAGGACCTAAAGACCCTTGTGACTGTGATAAAGGTAAACCATGTTTCCTTGTCCTTTTTAACCTCTCCGCAGCCTCTGGGCAATTAACCACGTCATTCCTCTCTGATGCCTCTCCACCCATTTTGCAGATGAGTGGATCTGTATCTGTCCAGTCCATTGTTATCTGCACAATTGTAACTAAAGAATTACCTGCAATTACCTCTCTTCCCGCTCCTGCATAATGACCTTTGTTCTTATCAAAAAGCCATTCTCATCCCACTCTTATTAAGGGGTCATGGTGGCTCAGTGGTTAGCACTGCTGTCTCACAACACCAGGGACCTGGGTTCGATTCCCGCCTTGGGTAACTGTGTGTGTGTGTGGACGTTGCACATTCTTCCTGTGTATACATGGATTTTCTTAGGTTTCCTCTCACAGTTCAAAGATGTGCTGTTCAAGTGAATTGACTATGCTAAATTGTCCATGGTGTTAGGTGCATTAGTCAGGGTTAAATATGAGGGAATGGGTCTGGGTGGGTTACACTTCAGAGGGTCGGTGTGGACTTGTTGGGCTGAAGGGCCTGTTTCCGCACTGTAGGGAATCTAATCTAATCCTATTTCTCATGATGCACTGCCTCTCATTGACATGAATCGAAACATATTTTCAGTTTGCACACTTACAACATCAAACTTCACTACAACACCACATCTCTTGACCGAGAAGAAAACATATTGCAACTACTAAATAAAGCAAATTTTATTTCAGACTAACAAGAGAAGTCATAAATTTAATCATTGCCTTAAACATTGATCTAGTTCTGAATGGTTTTTGCACTTAAAATGAAATGAATCTTCACAAAAACCCAGGTAAGGCTTACATATCCACATGTATGATGTTATCGTCCAACTTGGGAACTGGATGAGATTAGTCTCCTCTTCAGAAAGTTAGATCATTTCATAATTCACTCACTCGGTGGTTTATAAACTAAACTCCATTAGACGAGTGCAGATTTTCTTTCTCCAGCCACACTATAAAAAAGATGGATAGCCGGGGGAGGGGTGGTTCATGAATACAGATGCACGCTAGAAAAATAATGCTTACTATTTTATGAGCTCATATATTACGTAATATTTTCCCAGGCTGCCTATTGCAGGGAGGGGACAGCAAGGCAAATGAAAAAGAATGTTAAAAATTATTTAGCTGCAAATTGGTTACAGTGCAGCAAGGATCTGGGGGGAATAAATATTATAATTTCTTGTGCATGTATCTTCTCTTGCAGCGGTTTCATGTTTACCTTTGCTGTCAAGGTGCTTCATTCAGTTTTGTTTTAAAAGCAATAATGCATCTTGCTCAGTGTACTTTTGTTTAAAAGGTGACGGCTCCTAGTGCTCCCAGTGGCATATTGGGCAATGTACCCAACCTGATGTTCTGCTGAGCCAGCATAAGGTTGAGAGGTACAATGTCTCATTGGAGCTGAATTTTCCGATTGCAGTTTTCTGGTGTGTCTGCAGGGGTGTTAAAATTGACCTCAACAATTCCTCAACAATGAAACAGGAAGGGAGGGGGTAGGACATGGGAAAAGACAGAAAAAAATGATGCTTTGCTGCTTCTGAAAGCTATCCACCAATTCCTGTTCGATAGCGTGCATCCACATGTTGGAGGACAAAATCAGGCTTGAGTGTGCTGTTCCTTGTGGTTCAATAGCCTACTGATAGGAAACAGGAATAGGAGTAGGCCATTCAACCCTTTGAGCCTGTTCTACCATTCAGTATGATCATGGCTGATTATCTAACTCAGTAACTGCTCCTCCATTCTCCCTAGACCCTTTATCCCTTTAGCCTGAAGGATTTTATCTAACTCCTTGAAAAAGTGCAATATTTTGGCCACAACAGCTTTCAGTGGCAGAGAATTCCACAGGCTCATCATGCTCTGGATGAAGAAATTTCTCCTCACGTCAGTACACAGTTTATCTGTAGAATGGGTCATTTGATTGGGGTATGAAGAAATGGCCAGGTCTCATTGAAGAGAGATGAGTGAAGGAGTCACCATGAGAAACGTAAACAGTGAAAATTGACAGCGATAGAATTAACTATTTCCTTAAACTTCCAGTTCATAGTGAAGTAAATTAATCAGGAAAGGGGAAACAAAATTTGCTTGTCTCTCAGGAGCAATTTAAAACCTCTATGTATAATGAATTATTTTGAAGAGGAATGATTTTCATCATGTTAGCAAACAAGCATGTTGTACTCAAGAATGGGATGAGCAATCAAATCAAGTGTTTAAGGCAGCATCAGTTAAAATGAGAGACTTGAACTGGATGCTGGGAGAACTCCATACTCTTTGCATAGTGCTTGTGATCTTCATACCTATCTACAACTGACATGGCCTTGGTTTAGTACCTTACCCAGAAGACAGCACTCACAGCTATGTGGAAAAGTCTCTGTTCTGCACTGAAACATTTGCCTAAATTAGGTGTTTCAGTTCAAAAGTAGAGCTGTTGACAGCACTCTCTAGTTGCAATTCCTTTGGAACAGCAAAGCTTTTATATGCATTTTATTTTTGTTTGGCTGCCAAATGCCTGGTAATCCTGAGTTCAGTTCTGATTTCCTCGGCCTTCCCATGTGGACCATTAGTATTGTGTTGGTAATAGATTTGATTAGCTGAAGCTAAAGTGCTGAAGTGATGTTTAAGAACTCAGAGTTTTGTATAATTCTTAGAATTTCAATGCATCAGTGATGAGATTTTGTTTTATCTTGTAAATTAATTTTATACAATAATACATCACCTGGTCCCGAGCTGAGAAGCAGATAAAATGTGATCCTTTTGTGATCTTACAGTCTAGCTTGTACGAAAGGCCCCATGGTTGTTCACTCAATGCAACAGATAATAATTCACTTAAGCACATTGACTAAGAGAGTGAGTGCAGTGTATAGCAGCAAGATCAGAGTTGTCTTCAGACATGTTTCAAATTCCTAAAGAAGTCAATGAGGATTTTTTTTTAGATCTTTAAATAGCATTTTCAACTGTTGGTCAAATCGTATGAGGTTCACGTTCCACTCAATCGAGTGGAACACAAAATCGAGGTTGACTCCAGTGTAGTATCGAGGAAGCATCATAATTGCTGGAGCTGTTGCGTTTCATCTGTGACATTAGTCTGAGGCTGGTCCTCCCTCTCAGGTGGATGTGAAAGATTGCACATCACAATTTGAAAGGAAAGCAAAAGAACCGTTCCATGTCTGACCAATATTTATCTCTTGACAAATGCAAAAACATTTTCTTATCATTTCTCTCATTGCTGATTGTTGAATCTTTCTGGCTGCTGCATGTCCTGCAATAGTATTTCAAAATTAGTTCATTGGCTGCACGCACTTTGAGATATCCTCAAGTCATGGAAATGTATATAAATACAAGTCTCTTTTCTTTTTAAATGGCATTTGGTTTTTATCTATTCTTTTAAACTTCCCCGGATTTGGGGAGAGGGTAAGGGAATATAAAAGGCTGACTGGTCTCATATTGCCAATTTTGGATATTCATGTGACTATGATACACTTAGTGGGTACCAGCCTTTACTCAGCCTGTGGTGACATTACTGATGTCAGATGTAGTGCCATGAATGACCTCAGAAACCATGAGCTATTAAGGAGCTGTTGAGCATGAAATCCAGCAGGGAATCAAATGCTGAGCACCACTGTTTGGGAAAGTTGTGTGTTGATAGTTGGAGACAGCAGGATGATCTACACTCAAATAATTAGCAGATACTCGCGATCTGGGTGTATAGGTGAATGTAGCCGTTGGAGATATTCAGGGCAGCAGTGGAAGTCATTGGGGGGGGGGGTGGCGGTGGTGGACAAAAATTAAAATTATCATCTCATCTTGTATGTCCCCTTGTTAACTTCAAATTTAATAGTTGGTTAACGCAGCAATACACTTGAGTATTCCTCAACTCATGTGAGCTGCAATTCCCACCACAATCCGGTTCGTTTTTCATTCATTTTAACGGCATAAAGCTAACATTTGCAACAGGGGGGAAGTATCAACTCCACATGTTTCAAAAAAATGTTATTTTCGGATTGTGGATGTTGCTGGTAAGGCCAGTAATTATTTCCCATTCCACGAGGTGGCTGATTGATGGAGGCATGTCCCTCGTTCTCAGGGAGAAGCATGACTCACTATGTGTTCAGTCCTCGCTTGCAGGATAAACTACTGATGACTTTTCTGAGATCTCATAACCTCTTTTTCTCCTTCTTCACCTCATGTCGGCCATTTCCACCAGTCCTGTGCACTGTGGTTGGTGGGAGGTTGATCACTGCGGCTGCCTACCTAAGAAAGTGAAGGCAGATCAGGACCACCATGAACTCCATTGGCAGCAGCAACAGCCCACCACTGTGGAGGAAGGGGCCATTGGTTCAGGGCTCCTCCTGGAATGGGCGGGAGGTCGCAAGGTAATTCATCCTGATTCGATGACCTGTGGTTGAAGGAGGCCATCCTGTCCTCGGGTGGCTGTGATGCTGAATGCTGCTGTAAACCTCTTTGCTGCTGACTCCTCCCAGGAAGCAGCAGGTGACCTGTGTGACAGCTATCTGTCATGAAGCAGCACGGTGGCTCAGTGGTTAGCACTGCTGCCTCACAGCACCAGGGACCCAGGTTCAATTCCAGCTTTGGGTGATGTCTGTGTGGAGTTTGCACATTCTCCCCACGTCTGCGTGGGATTCCTCTGGGTGCTCCAGTTTCCTCCCACAGTCCAAAGATGTGCAGGTTAGGTGTATTAGCTATGCTAAATTGCCCATAGTGTTCAGGGATGTGTAGGTTAGGTGCATTAGTCAGGGGTAAATTCAGGGTAGGGGTGGGATACTCTTTGGAGGGTAGGTGTAGACTTGTTGGGCCAAATGGCCTGTTCCCACTCTGTGGGGATTCTATGAAGCCACAGATACTTGGACAGCGACCCATGCCATCTCAGCAAGATCACACCAGCTCATTTCATTGCTCATGGCGAGGTGAGTGCAGCACCCTGGGTAGTAGGATTATTCAGCTGGGATCCTTCAGGTCTAGGGTAGCATTGACTGTACATACGTGGTCCTGAGAGGGCTGTTGTCAGTCAAAAGGTATGGCACTGGAAAAGCACAGCCAGTCAGGCAACAGCTGAGGAACAGGAGAGTCATTGTTTCAAGCGTGAGCTCTTCATTAGGACTCCTGATGAAGGGTTATGCCCAAAATGTTAACTCTCCTGCTCCTCCTACTGAGAGGGCTGTCAATAAAGTGTGCTGCTGGAAAAAGTGCAGCAGGTCAGGCAGCATCTGAGGAGCAGGAGAATTGACGTTTTGGGCAAAGCCCTTCATCAGAAGTCCTGAAGAAGTTATGTCTAAAACATTGACTCTCTTGCTCCCCAGATGCTACCTGATCTGCTGTGCTTTTTTCAGTGCTGTGCTTTTTTCAGTGCCACACTTAATCGATTCTGACTCCAGCATCTGCAGTCCTCACTCTCTCCTAGTTACTGAGAGGGCTGTACACAATGCTGCAAAATTCATCAAAAGGAAGGGGTTCTACTCCATGAAGCCACAGATGCTTGGACAGTGACCCACACCATCTCAGCAAGATCACACCAGCTCATTCCACAGTGCCACACTTTATTGATTCTGACTGCGCCAGCATCTGCAGTCCTCACTCTCTCCTAATTACTCCTAGTTACACAATGCTGCAACATTCATCAAAAGGAAGGGGTTCTACTCCATTAGTATTCAGGTGATTTTTAATCACTATTACCAATGTTTAGATTTTTCCTATTGCTTGTCTTTATGTGATATTCCCCTACTGGACAATGACAGACTGAGGGTCAACAATGGGCATTGGCGCTTGGAAACCTGTTAGGCCTCACTGAGGAAATCCCTCCAAAACCTCACTGCAACTCAGACTTAGTCAGAAAAACAAGATTCAGCTCAGCTCTGGTCAGCTGAAAAAAAGGGTGGCCCTGTTAGCACTGATGCCTCATGGAGTCAGGGTCTCTGGTTCGATTTCAGCCTTGGATGACTCTCTGTGTGGAGTTTGTGCACTTTCCTCATGTCTCTGTGGGTTTCCTCCCACAGTCCAAAGATGTGCAGGTCAGGTGGATTGGTCATGGGAAATGTGGAGTTATGGGGTTAGGGTGGGGCACTGGGTCTAGATGTGATGCTCTTCAGAGGGCCAGTGCAGATCTGATGGGTCAAATGGCCTCTATCTGCACTATAGGAATTCTATGAATCTATGACAAACTGTGCACCATACCACTTGGTATTCAAGTTGCAAAACTCTTCAGATATTTTCAGCTCTTTGGCAGTGTCTAGCTTCCAATTTCCAGTTTTTAGTCCAAATGGAAAAAAAAAGCCCCTTACAGGCCTTCACCTGTAAAGAAGATTAAACACTGTTTTACATGCATTCCATTACCTGGTAAACATGTCATTAACATGTCACATTTACATTGTATGTTGAGCAATTCTGTTCTGTTTATCAAAACGTTTTCTCTATACTCTTATAGGTGTCTGTTAAATCTTGTGCTCCCTCAGATTCACCAAAAGCTTCAGATGTGCAAAAGAGCAGTTCAAATTGATTTTCAAATTCTCGAGCATATCAAGAATATATGGGTATATCAAACACATCTTCAGTCATTACTGATCCTAATAATCCTGGTGACTTGGTTTCATTGTAAATGGTATGGTGCAAAACTTAGTGCAGTTTGATTTGAAGTTATGATGTCACTGAACTTTATGCAGGAATCAAAGGAAGCATAGGTCATGCCTGTTAGAGCTTCACTTGGAACTAATGAAACAGTAAAATGTACTTCATCAGTTGGAGCCAGTTTTTTTTATCTTGTTCAGTGGTATCTTCAACAAGATCCTCCAAGTCTGCATGACCTGCTTTCCAGCTGCCTTAACTGCTATTGGGTCTTCGATTTCACATGGGTCCTTTGAAGCTTTCTGATCTTGAGCCACATTGCTCTCAGACTTATCAGTTACATTATTAATGGATTTACTGGTATCAGAATCAATAACAGCTGCCTGATTAATGCTGGACCAGAAGATTTGAGCTCGTTTCTCTCCTTTATTACCAAAATGTCCGCATATCAAAAGTTAAGATCACGTTTTTATAGTGTGCTTATTAGAATCCATTAACATGCCCTGCACCAACTGTTTTTCCTCAACAAGTTTTTCTAAGGGTAACATATGTACCAATTTACACCCAAATTATTCTTCACTTATTTGTGTTTCCATTTCAACTTGCCCGTCATCTGATAACTGATGGTATGTATTCCCATGACCTCTCTAATCTTCAATCCTCTCTTATCTGCTTTGATTTGTTCTGTTATTGATTCTTCAACCAAGGTGTGTAGTCCCTTTCAAATACTTCAA
Source organism: Chiloscyllium plagiosum (assembly GCF_037043375.1). NCBI lineage: Eukaryota > Metazoa > Chordata > Chondrichthyes > Orectolobiformes > Hemiscylliidae > Chiloscyllium > Chiloscyllium plagiosum. Next base: position 13,447,827 of record NW_028270175.1, read on the forward strand.
TTTGACTCGACACACTGACCAACTTCATATTAGATTGGACTTCCAACAACAAAGTCCAGTCTGCCTACCTGGTGACTCTTTAAACTTTAAGCTCCACTCGTACCTTTTCATCAACAGGAAGGACTTCTTCAAAATCATCTGCTGCGTTTTGTTATTGCATTTTCCATTAATACAAAAGATGTTTGTAAATCTGTGTTTATCAGAACTTGAGTCTGTGTAAGATTAACACTGCTTTTGTCAACATTGTGAATGCAGTTATAGAATCAGAAGAAAAAAAAAGGCAAAAAGAAAACAGGAAAGGGTTAACCAGGCCTGAGGTGCAGCATCCTGTATTCGATCTTACAAGTTGACAGAAAAGTCTGCTGAGGACTGCATTTGCACATTCAGCTACAATGAAAGGAGGAATAAAGGATTTGTCTGATTTTTATTTTTTCTGGAATTACTGAAATCTATGCAATATCAGCAGCATCAGCAGCAGCCAAATCTTTAGATGTTTCAGTGCTTCCAGCCACTGGTGGCAATTCTAGCAGCAGGAGCGACTATTTTCCTTATGGCACCTTCTCCAATGGGAGAAGGGAATATTATTTCTTCTACTTACTGACACATTGATGCTTGTGCTTCTTCTTACTCTCTCAGCATTTCTGCTGGAGCAGTATTGGTTTTGAAAATGTTTGTAACCATATCATTTAAAGCTTTCCTTACTTCTTCATTCCTGGGAAATGAGGCAGCACCTTGGGCTACATTTTTACTTGTGTGATCTCCAACTTCTCAGATTGGCCAACAGTTCCGGTTTTCATTTGATCACGCTCTTTCAAGTAATTTCCTGGAAATTTGTTCTGTAATGATGAGTGACACCCTTGATCATTGGCTGAGAAGTTGTCAACAAGTTAAATCAGACAAAGCTTGTTAAATAAACTGTCTGTCAATTGAATGACAATTGAAATATCCCCATTTGGCATTGTTAATGTAGTGTTCAGTCAAAGAATTATTTTGTAGAACTTTCCACTCATTGTTGTACTTGACAGTATTTCCTCATGCTTTCTAGTGGCTTAAGTTAACTTCTGTTGCACCTTTCACTGTAACCTTATCTGGCCTACTCATACTTCATCAGTTACAGTTTTAATCAGTGGTGAGATTTCAGTTTCATCTTGGAGTGAGAGAGTACCAAATGAAAGTTGCTCAGCAATGTTGGTGATCAGTTATAAAAGCCTTTATAACAGGTTCTATTCCAACTGTAGTAGCTCCCTCCCAAAGTAGGTTCAGATTTGCCAATGAGAATTTCATCTCCCACCTCTTCGATTACAATGTTTGTTCTTCCTCTATCTCAAGATTCCTCAAATGTTTTCTCACTTTCAAGCTGCTTTAACAGTAATTGGCTCACCACTTGGTTTACCTGGTCCCTCCAGCAGTTCCTGTGAAGTATATAATATAAGTTCTATATGTTTTGTCAATATTTCAATTTCCTCTGCCTTCTTAGCTTGAGCAGATGATTCTGCACCTAATTTATTTACCAATTCTATTACCTTGGTTTTTGTTAAGTCTTGAAAATCCGTCAGGGCTATCTATTCCAACTGCAGATGATTTTAGCTGCTATCAATGGCATCTCATTTTATAATATGTAAAACTTAGTATCTATCCTTTCATCTTTTATCAATTACCCTTTGTCCACACCATATATTACTTTAAAAATCACACAACACCAGGTTATAGTCCAACAGGTTTAATTGGAAGCACACTAGCTTTCGGAGCGTCGCTCCTTCATCAGGTGATTGTCACAATCACCTGATGAAGGAGCGTCGCTCCGAAAGCTAGTGTGCTTCCAATTAAACCTGTTGGACTATAACCTGGTGTTGTGTGATTTTTAACTTTGTACACCCCAGTACACTGGCATCTCCGAATCATGACCATATATTACATTGGCCATGTTTCAACAATCTACTGGTGAACCCCCAATCTCTTGTCATGGCTCAATTGGGAAGAGTGCACTGATAAATAAAGCCCAATATTTCACAAGCCATCTCAAATGTGTCACCACCAAGATAGTCAGTTCTGAAGAAGAGTCATACCAGTCTCCACACGTTAACTCAGTTTCTCTCTCCATAGATGCTGTCCGATCTGCTGAGTTTCTTCAGCATTCTCTGCATTTGTTTCAGATTTACAGCATCCAAAGTAATTTGTTAATATGATCTACTTGTGTGCCAGATTGCTATCCATTATTCACAATTAATTCACACCAGGTTTTGTCATTAATAGGAACACACATAAAGTCATAGAATCATACAGCATGGAAACAGATTCTTCAGTCCAACTCTTCCACACTGACCAGACATCTCAATAGGGTCAAGTCCCATTTGCCAGCATTTGGCCCATATCCCTCTAAACCCACCCTATTCATATATCCATCCAGGCACCTTTTAAATGTTATACTTGTACCCACCTCTACCACTTCCTCTGACAGCTTGTTCCATACATGCACCACCCTTGGATTGAAAAAGTTGCTCCTCAGATTCCTTTTTAAATCTTTCCCCTCTCACCTTAAACCTATACGCTCTAGTTTGGACTCCCCCATCCTCAGAAAAAGACTTTGGCTATTCACCCTATCCATGCCCCTCATGATTTTATAAACCTCTAATAAGGCCATGTCTCAGCCTCCGATGCTCCAGGGAGAAAAGTCCCAGCCTATTTAGCCTGTACCAATGAGCTCAAACCCTCCAGTCCTGGCAACATCCTTGTAAATCTTACCTGCCCCCTCACAGGTTTAACAACATCTTTCCTACAGAAGGGTAACCTATAGAATTGTATGAAATATTTGTTCAAGACAGAAAAAAAAGATGGCTCAATACAAATATTACAAGTGGAAGGTATCATCGACAGTTATTTGGATTGTTAATAATAATGTGGGCGGCACAGTGGTTAGCACTGCTGCCTCGCAGCGCCAGAGACCCGGGTTCATTTCCCGCCTCACTGTGTGGAGTTTGCACATTCTCCCCTCATTGCGTGGGTTTCCTCCGGGTGCTCCGGTTTCCTCCCACAATCCAAAAATGTGCAGGTTAGGTGAATTGGCCATGCTAAATTGCCTGTAGTGTTAGGTGAAGGGGAAAATGTAGGAGAATGGGTCTGGGTGGATTACGCTTCGGCAGGTCGGTGTGGACTTGTTGGGCCGAAGGGCCTGTTTCCACACTGTAAGTAATCTAATCTAATGTAGTGATGTCTGCAGAGGAATAGTCAATCTCCAATTCACTAACCAATTGGCTGGACCTCAGTCCTTTCCTAATTAGAATTCTTTCTCTTGAATCCCTTTTATTGTATGTCTTGCTTGGCTTGTAATTGTTCCACCTCTTTCACTTCATTCAGACTTTCTGTGATTGAGAAGAAAAGGGACAGAGATGATTCCTCTTTGTAGGCACTCAGATCAATAACAAACGATAGCTGAGCCAATCAGAAAGCAGTTGTTCTGCAGTTTTTCAAACTCTGCTGCATGTGTTTCTCAACTGGTCCGAAAAGTAATATAATCCTGTGGAGCTAAAGTGTACACCAGAGAATCTCATTTGATTTTTGAGTTGAAAATCTCTCCAGGTGTTTTGAACTATAATTCTGTATCTACTTTCCACTTTGTAGTTTATATTCCAAGAGAAAAAAAGTCCCTTACATGTCCCAACCTGTAAAGGAGGCTAATTGGTGAGGCAATGCCGTAGTGGTATTTTCGCAGAACTGTAAATTCAGGTGACATTCTGGGGCTTGGGTTTGAATCTTGCCATGGCAAATAGTGGAATTTGAATTCAATAAAAATCTGGAAATAACAGTCCGACGATAGCTATTGCGGGGAAAAGCCGATCTGGTTTACCAAAGTCCTTTTGGGAAGGAAACTGCCATCCTTAGCTAGTCTAGCCTAAATGTAACTCCAGACCCACAGCAATATGATTGACTTTTAATTGCCTGTGGGTAATTAGCGATTGGTAATGAATGCAGCAACAACCTCATCCTGTGAATGAATAAAAAAAGCCATCATTTTAAAGTTCCCTCACAACATGTCTTTCACATGTTCTAATGCTTTGATGAAGCAGAAGCACTCTTTATTCAAACCCTTAACTCCTCAGACGCCTCAAACCATATTCCTCTGACCAGGAACAGAACCATTTACAGCTCTGGGAGTTGACATCTCAATCTTTATCTATAAATGCAGGGAGAGCACTCAAGTACTCCTGCTAATAGCTCTTAATGTTTCTTTTTCTCTTCAGGAGAAGGAAGTGTGAATATGCACAAATGTGTGTGGATTTGTTAGGTGGGAAGGTTAAGTATATGTTTAAGGAGAAAGTGAGGACTGCAGATGCTGGAGATCAGAGCTGAAAATGTGTTGCTGGAAAAGCGCAGCAGGTCAGGCAGCATCCAAGGAGCAGGAGAATCAACGTTTCGGGCATAAAGAAGGGCTCATGCCCGAAACGTCGATTCTCCTGCTCCTTGGATGCTGCCTGACATGCTGCGCTTTTCCAGCAACACATTTTCAGCAAGTATATGTTTAACACAACATTCCCACCCACTTCAAGGTTCAGGCAGTAGAGCTGGCAGAAAAACAAGGGGCGTGTGTCTATGCTGAAGGGGAGATTGGATTTATAAACCCACCAAGTGAGGGAGCCTCCTCCTTCGGGTCCTCACAGCTGTACATGACACAACAATGTCCTAAAAACATCTGGAATTAGGGTGGCATCTCATTACATAACAAATGTTTCTATTTATTTCTCTTTTACCTCCAGATCACACTTTGCAATCCAGGAGAAAAAGAGGAAGAGCTCTATATCACAGCTGCATCTCTTTCAATACCACTAGCACCACCTCAGGGAAGGAAGGATTAGTGCCCTCTGAGGATGCACTGTCATAATGTTCCTCCTGACCCTTCATTAGCGCAGAGACCATCACTATGGTGGGCAATCTATCAAGGATAGGCTTGAGCCAGATCACTGGACTCGCAACATTAACTCTGTTTTCTCCTCACAGATGCTGCCAGTCTTGCTGAGTTTCTCCAGCATTTTCTGTTTTTGTTTGGCTGTGTTCTTCACTGCTCTTTATTCATTCACCTGCTGCTTTACTCACACTGACACACCTCATGAGGAGAATATGAGGACGGCAGATGCGGGAGATCAGAGCCAATAGGTGTGGCACTGGAAAAGCACAGCAGGTCAGGCAGCAGGAGAATTGACATTTTGGCCATAAGCCCATCATTATTCCTGATGAAAAGCTTATGCCCACAACATCTATTCTCCTGCTCCTTGGATGCTGCCTGACCTGCTGTGCTTTTCCAGCACCACACTTTTTGACGCTGATACACCTCATGACCTGGGATATCATAGCAATTACAGAAACATGGCTCAGGGATGGGCAGGACTGGCAGTTTAATGTTCCAGGATACAAATGCTACAGGAAGGATAGAAAGGGAGGCAAGAGAGGAAGGGGAGTGACATTTTTGATAAGGGATAGCATTACAGCTGTGCTGAGGGAGGATATTCCCAGAAATATATCCAGGGAAGTTATTTGGGTGGAACTGAGAAATAAGAAAAGGATGATCACCTTATTGGAATTGTATTAAAGATCCCCTAATAGTTAGAGGGAAATAGAGAAACAAACTTGTAAGGAGATCTCAGCTATCTGTAAGAATAATAGGGTAGATATGGTAGGGGATTTTAACTTTCCAAACATAGACTGGGACTGCCACATAGTGTTAAAGGTTTAAATGGAGAGGAATTTGTTATGTGTATACAAGACAATTTTCTGATTCAGTCTGTGGATGTACCTACTATAGAAGGTGCAAAACTTGACCTACTCTTGGGAAATAAGGCAGGGCAGGTGACTGAGGTGTCAGTGAGGGAGCACTTTGGGGCCAGCGACCATAATTCTATTCGTTTTAAAATAGTGATGGAAAAGGATAACCAGATCTAAAAGTTGAAGTTCTAAATTGGAGTAAGGCCAATTTTGACGGTGTTAGGCAAGAACTTTTGAAAGCTGATTGGAGGCAGATGTTTGCAGGTAAAGGGATGGCTGGAAAATGGGAAGCCTTCAGAAATGAGATAACAAGAATCCAGCGAAAGTATATTCCTGTCAGGGTGAAAGGGAAGGCTGGTAGGTATGGGGAATGCTGGATGACTAAAGAAATTGAGGGTTTGGTTAAGAAAACGAAGGAAGTATATGTCAGGTATAGACAGGAAAAATTGAGTGAATCCTTAGAGTATAAAGGCAGTAGGAGTATACTTAAGAAGGAAATCAGGAGGGCAAAAAGGGAACATGAGATTGCTTTGGCAAATAGAATTAAAGAGAATCCAAAGGGTTTTTACAAATATATTAAGGACAAAAGGGTAACTAGGGAGAAAATATGGCCCCTCAAAGATCAGAAAAGCGGCCTTTGTGTGGAGCCACAGAAAATGGGGGAGATAATAAATGAATATTTTCCTCAGTATTTACTGTGGAAAAGGATATGGAAGATATAGACTGTAGGGAAATAGATGGTGACATCTTGCAAAATGTCCAGATTTCAGAGGAGGAAGTGCTGGATGTCTTGAAACGGTTGAAAGTGGATAAATCCCCAGGACCTGATCAGCTCTACCTGAGAACTCTATTGGAAGCTAGAGAAGTGATTGCTGGACCTCTTGCTGAGGTATTTGTATCATCGATAGTCACAGGTGAGGTGCCGGAAGACTGGAGGTTGGCAAACGTGGTGCCACTGTTTAAGAAGGGCGGTAAAGACAAGCCAGGGAACTGTAGACTGGTGAGCCTGACCTCAGTGGTGGGCAAGTTATTGGAGGGAATCCTGAGGGAAAGTACGTACATGTATTTGGAAAGGCAAGGACTGATTAGGGATAATCAACATGGCTTTGTGCATGGGAAATCATGTCTCACAAACGTGGTTGAGTTTTTTGAAGAAGTAACAAAGAAGATTGATGAGGGCAGAGCAGTAGATGTGATCTATATGGACTTCAGTAAGGCGTTCGATAAGGTTCCCCATGGGAGACTGATTAGCAAGGTTAGATCTAATGGAATACAGGGAGAACTAGCCATTTGGATACAGAACTAGCGCAAAGGTAGAAGACAGAGGGTGGTGGTGGAGGGTTGTTTTTCAGACTGGAGGCCTGTGACCAGTGGAGTGCCACAAGGATCGGTGCTGGGTCCTCTACTTTTTGTCATTTACATAAATGATTTGAATGCGAGCATAAGAGGGACAGTTAGTAGGTTTGCAGATGACACCAAAATTGGAGGTGTAGTGGACAGGGAAGAGGGTTACCTCAGATTACAACAGGATCTGGACCAGATGGGCCAATGGGTTGAGAAGTGGCAGATGGAGTTTAATTCAGATAAGTGCAAGGTGCTGCATTTTGGGAAAGCAAATCTTAGCAAGACTTATACATTTAATGGTAAGGTCCTAGGGAGTGTTGCTGAACAAAGAGACCATGGAATGCAGGTTTATAGCTCCTTGAAAGTGGAGTCGCAGGTAGATAGGATAGTGAAGAAGGCATTTGGTATGCTTTCTTTTATTGGTCAGAGTACTGAATACAGGAGTTGGGAGGTCATATTGCAGCTGTACTGGACATTGGTTAGGGCACTGTTGGAATATTGCATACATTTCAGGTCTCCTTCATATCGGAAAGATGTTGTGAAACTTGAAAGGGTTCAGAAAACGTTTACAAGGATGTTGCCAGAGTTGGAGGATTTGAGCTACAGGGAGAGGCTGAACAGGCTGGGGCTGTTTTCTCTGGAGCGTCGGAGGCTGAGGGGTGACCTTACAGAAGTTTACAAAATTATGAGGGGCATGGATAGGATAAATAGACAAAGTCTTTTCCCTGGGGTTGGGGAGTCCAGAACTAGAGGGCATAAGTTTAGGATGAGAGGGAAAAGAAATAAAAGAGACCTAAGGGGCAACGTTTTCACGCACAGGGCAGTACATGTATGGAATGAGCTGCCAGAGGATGTGGTGGAGGCTGGTACAATTACAACATTTAAAAGGCATTTGGATGGGTATATGAATAGGAAGGGTTTGGAGGGATATGGGCCAGGTGCATGCAGGTGGGACTAGATTGGGTTGGGATATCTGGTCGGCATGGACGGGTTGGACTGAAGGGTCTGTTTCCATGCTGTACATCTCTATGACCTAATCTCTTCCCCACTCTCAATATCCAATTCTCATTCATCTTTATCTCCTTGGGCCAACCGCAATGACTCTCCAGCTATCTACCTGCATTACTCAGGATAATTCTGACTCCCCTAATAGCCACAACTTTTGAGTTCAACTCTTCCTATACATTCCCACCATTATTTGTAGATTTTCTGTTGAGCCTCTTCTGTGGATACCCTTTTGCTTTTAGACCCTTTGATTTTGCATCGCTCGTGGGTTTAAGGTGAGTGGAAAGATTTAAGAAGGATCAGAGGGCAACCTGTTCACGCAGAGAGTGCTGCATACATAGGATGGGCTGCCAGAGAAAGTGATTGATGCAGAAAACCCAGCAACATTTAAAAGACATTTGGATAGGTACATGGATGGGATGGGTTTAGATGGATATGGACCAAATGAGGGCAATTGGAACTAGCTGAATGAGCACCATGGTCAGCATGGACCAGTTTGGGCTAAAGGGCCTGTTTCCATGTATTACTCTACTCTACTCTATGCCATTCCTGGTCAGGTTTACTGTCATTGGCCAGTGTGCCTGCCTTGTTCGGGCAGGTTGGGAGCGTTGTACAGTTTGCATTCCTTACATATTTAACAACAATGCCTTCCAACCTTGTTACGAATGACCCTTCTCATGACTAGGCATCACTTACTCTGTTAGTGGTAGACAACAACTACGCCTTGCAAGACAAGTTATGTATGATACTTTTCAAGAGCAGAGTGAACTGGGCAGTCTGCATCTGTTATATCTGCATCTACACTGTTACAATTTAAACAAAGAGACACTTTAGTTATTCAAGACCAATGCTACAGAAGAAGTGTCTTCTCACCAGAGCTTCTAGGATGAAGCTTACCCTATCAGGTAAATGGCTTGTATAGTCAGATTTGTGTATGTGTATTTTTCTTCCTTTTGTCCAACAAAATTGCATCCATGAATGCTTTCATGGCATACTAATGAATGAAAATGTGGTTCCTGATTATAAGTTAGACCGTCTCAAAAGGTTCTCAGAGCTTAAAACCAAAATTTTAATCTGACATCGGGAATCTGAATTTTTGTCAATTTAGTTTCTCCCTCTCAACTTGCTAAATGAGCCAAGAACATTCCATCCTCTGTGTGAGTGAGAGATATTTTCTGTGTTGAGTCCCTGTGTATTCGTGTGAGTATCTGAAATGGACAGACAAATGCAGAGATGCACAGCCTCTCCTTTCTCCTGCGTTCTGTCAAAAAACCTGTCCGCAAACTGGGCCAGGAAGGAGGAATACCTAGGCTGCTAGGTAACCTGCTTCGATGACCGCACTTGTATGAAACTAATGTGGTTAGTGGTTAGTACTGCAGCCTCACAGCGCCAGGGACGTCTGTTCAATTTCAGACTTGGAATGTCTGTGTGGGATTTGTACTTTCTCCCCATGTGTATGTGCATTTCCTTTGGTTCCTCCCACAGTCCAAAGATGTGTAGGTTAAGTGGATTGGCCATGCTAAATTGCTCACAGTGTCCAGGGATGTGCAGGCTAGGTGGGTTAGCCATGGGAAATGCAGGGTTACAGGGATAGGGTAAAGGGGTTGGTCTGGATGGGATGCTCCTTGGAGGGCTGGTGTGAACTGGATGAACCGAAGGGCCTGTTTCCACACAGTAGGGATTCAATGAATATCCATCAATTCCATTTCAGTGAGTTTGGTACCAGAAACAAATTGAAGGTCAGTGTTGGTGAAATCCAAATTCTCAGCTTGACCCCATTCTCCTCCTCCTTCCCTGGTATTGTGGACTTGAGCCGAATGGATCTCTCTCCACCTTTGCTTCTGAGATGAAAAGACACAAGAGTTTTTATTAGTTCTACTGCTTGTCACTTTGTAATGGTCATCTTTGTTGATGCTTAATATTCCTTTTTAAAATTATCAATTCATTGCTTTGACTTTTTTCTTGCTCAAGCAAGTTCTGTTTCCTTCAAACTTTGACTTTTATTTTGAAGTTCGTGTTTAATATTGCGTCAAACTTTACCCTTCTAAATTTTCTCACTTTGACCACTGGAGGTGGCAAAACATTGAAATGTGGCGCCTGATGTGAAAAGGTTAAACAAACCAGACAAAATCCACATATATATCAATCTGCATGATCTATTTTTAAACTGTAACGTTAATACAAACTTATTAAGGCAAACGTACAAGATATGTACATCTGTGTAGAATTCTGTGTGTATTCCTTTGAAATACTGTTGAATTAATTTGCATGCTCACCAGGAACATTAATATATTTTGTTCTGTATAGTGAGAGTTAACAGTGAGTCTTTCCCAAGTCCAGAAACCAGCACAAAAGAACAATACTCGTTTATAGAGTGAGTTAATGTCAGTATGAATCCTCTGGAGTGATAATGATAGTAATATGACATCATAAGAATTCTCGTGAGTGGAATATTGCCCCAGGACAATATAAATTTTGACTTAGTGATGGCTGCCATTGCAAACTGAAACACACATCCTCTTAGTTTTCAATTTAGTCATACAAAACTAAACACAACATTGATATTCATGAAGGGTCACAAGCTTTCACTATTCCTATTGCATTGATAGTGTCATCACTTCTTTATGTCAATCTCAGTCCAGACCCTATTATCATGCCTTAATGTTACGTTCTGTATTCAGCCTAAATATAAGCAATCTCTCATTTAATTATAGCTAACTTCAATATAGCTTTGAAAATTCTATCCTTCCAGCTTTTAGCCCTCCATTCACCATATCTTTGAAACTATTGACCTCCACCTTTGATGCCATATTCTCCATTAAAACTATTACTCTCTCACTTCAACCATTGCCCTGGTAAAATTGATCTCTCTTTTCCCCTAGGTGCAGGAACATAGGCCTACATTTGAACTAGAAGTAGACATAGAACATTCAATAGGGTAATGGTTGATTTGATTGGTGCTTCAAATTCACTTCTCCATATACCCCCAATAACATCTACCTTCTTTGTTCATCAATCATCTTATTTAATGCTGCCTTGAAAATATTCAATGACTCTGTTTGCACTTTTCTCTAGGAAGAGAGTTGCAATGACCCGTGACACTCTGAGAGAAAATATTTCTGCATATCTCCTGCATAAATGCAAGGTCCCTTCCTTTAAAACGTGATTCCTGGTTCTAGTTTTTTCCAGAAAGAGAAACCTCTCCGTCAAATCCTCTGAGGATGTTATTTTTCTCAATAAGATCACATCATATTCTTATAAACTCCAAAGGATACATGCGTAAGTTGTCCAACCTTCCCCGTGCTGTACATCTCCATGACTCTATGACTTTCTAAGCTAGCAGTCTGGTGCCAGGTGTCAGATTTCCAGCATCCATGGTACTTTGCTTTCATTCTTCTTTAAGTACATTACTTATGAATGAACTCTGCATAATTTCATTGAGATTTCACACGTGCCCAACTCTATCTTTCTTAACAAAAGATTTTCTTTACTGCAGAGGCAATGGATGAGGAAGACATGATGTCACAGAGTATAGAACAACCATCAATTGGGCATGTCCAATGTCCCTAACAGGAGAAATGGATCAGCAATAATAGTTACCATAGCAACGCTTGTCACATTCCCAGAAATGAAAAATCATGCAAAGAATGAGCAGACACTGGATGAGCAACCAACAACACCTTCCATGCATACCTTTAGAAGATCTGAACATTTAAGATTTTGTCAGCAACATTTATGCAGGGACAGGCAACAGTGGGATATACTGGAATGAGCAGTTTTGTTCAAAGTGATACGTTTTGTTATAGACCATATTACTATCTCCACTAACTAGTCTAATTACATTCCCTCCACAATAAAGCCAGAAGTGGGGATGTTTGCTGATGATTGCACAATATTCATCACCATTCGTGAATCCTCAGATACTGAAGCAGCCCAAATGTGTCCAAATGCCGCAAGACCTGGACAATGTCCAGGATTGGACTGGAAGGTGGCAAGCAGAATGTGTATCACACAAATGCCAGACGATGACCATCTCCAATAAAAGACAATTTGACTACCACTCCTCAACATTCAATGGCATTATCATCACCGAATCCCCCCTCCTAATAACATCCTGGAGGTTATTATTGACCAGAAACTGAACTGAACTAGCCATTTAGGTATAGTGGTTAGAAGATGGGAATACTACATTTGTCCAGCATCTACAAGGCATAAGTCAGGAGCTGATGGAGGACTTCTCACTTGCCTGGATGAGTGCAGCTCCAAAAACATTCAAGAAGCTTTTCAACTTGACAAAGCATCCTTCCTGATCGGCACAATATCCACAAACATTCAGCCACTTACTGATCTACACTGTGCAGTAGCAGTGTGTATAAAATGCTTTGCAGAAATTCACCAAAGATTCTGAGTCAGCACCTTCCAAATCCGTTACCATAACCATCTCAAAGGATGAGGAAGGCAAATATATGGGAACAACATCATCTGTAAGTTCCCTTCCAAGTCACTCACTGTCCTGACTTTGAAATACACCACCATTTCTTCAACATCAGTGAATCAAAATCCTGGCATTCCCTCCTGAATGACATAATGGGTCTACCCACAGCACACAGACTGCAGCAGTTCAAGAAGGCAGCTCATCATTACCTCCTTAAGGGCATCTGGAATGGACAATGAATGGTGACCCAGGCAGAGATGCCCACATCCCAAGAGTAGGTAAGTTAGAGAACATACAATTGTATTTTGTTTGTAATGAAAAATGGGATATTTGAATAAATGCATTTCTACATGGTAGCTTGTTCATTGTGACTTACCATAGTCCAGTGTATTCTGGCATAGCTACTTTCTGCTCAGAAACCATCCCATCCCTAATTGCCCTTGAAAAGGTGGGGAATCACTGATATTTTAGGAGTGTAGGTATATTCTCAATATTGGAAGGGAATTCCAAGTGTTGGTGAAGGATCAGTGATATGGTTCCAAGTCAAGATGGTCTGTGGACTGTAGGAGACTTTGCAGGTGCTGCCACTGTCTTTCTAGGTGCTGGAGTTCATAGATTTTGAAGACGTTGCCGTAAGATTCTTGGTGAGTTATTGCAGTGCATTTTATCGATGGTATACTCTGCTGCTACTTAGTATCATTGATGAAGGGAGTGATTGTTAAAGGTGATGAATAGTATGCAAATAAAGCAGGCTGCTTTGTCCAGGATGCTGTTGAGCTTCTTACGTGTTGAAGCTGCACTCATCTAGACAGGTGGGGAGCATTCTATCACACTCCTGACTTGTGCGTTGTCAATGGTGAGCAGATACTGGAGGCACAGGGAATGAGTTATAACAGAATTCCTAACCTCTGACTTGCTCTTACAGCTACAATATTTATGTGGCTGATTCAGTTCAGTTTATGATCAAGAAAGTTGATTGCGGGGAATCACTGAACATTAAAGGGAAAGGGTTTGATTCTCTATTGTTTGAGAAAGACATAGTCTGGCACTTGCATGTCCCACATGTTACATTCCACATATCATCCAACTTTGGATATTGTCCAGGTCTTGCTGCACATAGACACTGGCTGTATCAATGTCTGAGGAGACATGAAAGGTGCTGAACATTGTGCAATCATCAGCAAACATCCCCACTTCTGACCTTATGATGGAGAGAAAACCATTGATGAAGCAGCTGGTAATAGTTTGGCTGAGGACACTACCCTGAGGAACTCCTGTAATGATATCCTGGGGCAGAGATGATTAACCTCCAATAATCACACCAATCTTCCTTTGTACTGGGTATTACTTCAACCAGAATGGAGTTTTCTCCCTGACTCCAAATGATTCCAGTCTTGCTGGGCTCCTTGATACCATACTCTGTCAAATGCTATCATGATGTTGAGGGCAGACTCATTCATCTTCATTTTGGTGTTCAGCTCTTTTGTCCATGTCTGGATCAAAGCTGTAATGAGGCTGGGACCAGAGCAGCAGAATCTAACCTGAGCATCAGTGACAAGGTATTCCTTAGTAAATGCTGCTTAAAACCACTGTTGACAATCTCTTTTTTCATTACTTTAGATTGCTTTAGAAAGTCCAAGTCTTTGGAGAAGAGAGGAAGTTGATATGAGCAAGAAAAGAAGTGAAAATTCAGAGTGATAGAGTTAATATTTCTTATATTTTAGTTCATAGTGAAAAAAAATAAGCTGGACAGATGAACCAAACTTCTTATCAATATTCACATAAATACTTTAAAACACTCCAAATTAGTTTGAACAGCAATAACTTTCATTATGACATGACAAGCATGTTGCATTGAACAAGTTTATGTGAACAGCAACAAGATGAACAATCAGTTTATATGCTTTTGGTGTTGTCAGATGAGGGAGGGTTATTGACCAAGATGCTGGGAGGAGTAAGCTCTTTCAATAATGCCATGCATCACCTTAACCACCGTAACAAACTGGGCCTTGGTGTCCAAAGGTCAACACTTACAACTGTGTGGAACAATTGCAGTCCGACACTGGAATGTTTGGCTAAATTAAGTTCTGGAGTGGGGCTGTTGACATTAGCTTCATTTCTAGGTACAGCACAACAAAGCTTTTTACATCTAATATTTTCATATTGATGCCAATAACTTAATAGTCTGGTTTTACAGGCCTTCCCATGTGTATCATTGATACTTTCTTTTGAGGCTGATTAATGTGAAGCTAAATTCAAATGCTGAAGTGATGATTATGAACCCAGACAGTTTTCTACAGTGCTTAATATTTTGACAGAGCAGAAATTAGATTTTGTTTCATCTTGTTTCATCTTAATGTTGTACAAAGACATGCTACCTGATTCAGTGTTGAGAAGCAAATAAAATGTGTTGGACAAAGGCCGCACTGTACCGCAAACCGTGCATTAAGCAACAAGTCAAGTCAAACTTCTTAACAATGTGGGTAAGTGCATTGTACAACATTAACCATGAACAGAATCTTACCCAGGTCAACTTCCTATACCTAAGAAGGTCAGTGTGGAATATTTCTGTGTCATATACTCATCTAAATGGTGTCAGCCATGGCTCTGTCAATAGAATTTTCACCTTTGAGTCAGATTGTTACAAGTTTCACTCCAATGTATTAAGCACAAATTCTAGGCTGACTCCAGTGCAGTACTGAAGGAGCATTGCATTGTCAGAGGTGCTTTCTTTCATGTGTGACGTTAGCCTGAGTTAGAAACAAAAAAACTGCAGATGCTGGAATCCAAAGTAGAAACGCAGGAGGCTGGAAGAACACAGCAAGCCAGACAGCATCAAGAGGTGGAGGAGTTGATGTTTTGGATGTAACCCTTCTTCAGGAGTGGGGATAAGGGGAGCTCCAGATGCCGGGGGTAGGGGATGGAGGGGGAAGGCGGTGTAGGGGAGGGTTTTGTGTGGGGGGGTGTGGAGTGGTGAGGTAGGGATAGGTGAACACAGGTAGAGGGTACGACCTGGTTGGTCGATGGGAGGAATGAATCCGGTTGGTAGCTGGAAGGAACGATCGGCCAGAGGAATGGAAGGGAGGGGGATGGGCTGGAAAGGGAATCAGGGGATGGGAAGGGAGATTATTTGAAATTGGAGAACTCAATGTTGAGTTCTATGGGCAGTAGGCTACCCAGGTAGAAGATGAGGTGTTGTTGCTTCAATTTGCAGTGTGCTTCATTGTAGCAATGGAGGAGGTCAGGGATGGTCATGTTGGAAAGGGAGTGGAAAGGTGAATTAAAATGGGCAGTGACTGGGAGGTCAGGTCTGCCCCTACTGTCCTGGCTGAGGTGCTCGATCAAAAGTTCCTTTAGTTTATATTTGGTCTCCCCGATGTAGAGAAGACCACATCGGGAGCAGTTGATGCAGTAAAGTAGGTTGGAGGAGAGGCAGGTGAAACTCGGTCTCACCTGGAAGGACTGTTTGGGGCCCTGGACGGAGGTGAGGGGGGTGGTGTACCAGCAGGTTTTGCAGGTTTTCCCCTTCCTATTCCCTCTCCAACATGACCATCCTTAGCCTCATTACCTTGACATTAACCCAAGGCCAGCTTCCCCTCTCAGATGGTGAGCAAAGTGAGAAGGACTATTGAACCCAAAACATTAACTCTGATTTCTCTCCAAAGAGCTGAACCTTTCCAGTAATTTCTGTTTTGGTTTGAGAAGGACTATTGGTGTGTACTGACTTTCAGTTTGGAAGGCAAACACACTCCTCTTCTTTCCCAGACTGATCTTTGAAATATGCCAAAGGCTGAATTTACTTTGACAATACTTTCTTGTGCCTTGTCTTAAATATAGATAACTTAAGATTGTGTCCTGCCAAGGTACTCAATGCTGACAGATTTTGGATTGAAGATAAGCTTTCCTGGAGGGAGCAAATACATTAGTTAGTTTTCTTTGTGCTGATCATAAGCTGAAAGTTGTCACATATGTTGGAAAACAAGTCCATGCTATGTAACATGTCCTGATCTGCACTGGCAACTAATCATTGGTGAATAGAATATCACAAAGTGTGGCCTTGGAAACTTTGGCCTTTTCTGAGTTGCCTTGGATTGAGCAGTTTCCCATCAATTTGATACCAAGATCACTGTCATTGAAAACATTAGAAAGTATGTTGGAAAGAAAACATGTGGAAGAGGATTGGAACTAGCACACAATCCTTCTGAACTTAAATGGTGAGGGGATTGTGCAAGAAGATGCACTGAAGCATATGCATCAGTACCATCACAGAACTGTCAAAACATTGAAACAAATTTCTCAGGATAGCCAGATTTATCCATTACCTTTCAACTGCCTTGACAACTAACTATATCAAAGGCCTTGGAGGGTCAACAAATGTGGTATACCAATTCATGCTCTGCTCTTGACTAATCTCCTGGAGCTGTTTAAATGTGAACATCATGCCATTGTACTCATGATTCTTTGAACTTTTGTGAAACATTCTGAAGCTCTGGCAGAAAATCCTGGCCGAGATGTTACACAGTGCAGTTCAGAAGGATGCTTGATAAGATTTTGCTGGCAATGGTGAAGATTGAGATTCTTTTATGATTATTGTAAGATTGCCAAGTTCTTTTCTGCTTGTAAAGGTGGACAATGGAGGCATTTTGTATTGTGGTAGAATGGCTTCTTGTTCCAACATAGACATCATTATTGCAAAAACAACTTATACTGTCAGAATTAGAAAGTTTGCACCAATTATACTAATTTCTTCGCACATGCATGTGTGCATTGCTGATAAATTTGAAAATAGGACACTTTGATTCAGTTACTACTAAATCTGAGACTTTAGAACCCACTTAAAACACATTCACAAACAGCTAATGTAGTCCACTATTGCTGGGCACCAATATGGCTGGCAAAAATAGACATTAGATTCCTTTCTATGTGTTAGTTAAGAGATTTACCTATCTGAAACATTGCTCTGCAAGCGTTTGCTTACGATGAAGTTTCTGACCATGTCCTGTCACAAACAATGTTTCACACACTGAATTAAACACACCTTTAAATAAAAACATTCTTACAGAGGTGGGGAGCAGCAATGTTCATCACACAGCAAAGATCAGAATGATCATGCTCCTTCATACCCTCACACCCCAAACCAATCTCGAATTTCTGACTCCAGGCAGAAGGAAGAAACAGTAAACAGGTGAATGAGGCATACTGATTTGACATATTTAATCTCTAAAACGAAGGTTGATTGGAGTAGTTTGTTTGCAGGCAAAGGGACCTCTAGCAAAGGGAGACCTTTAAAAGTAAGATAGCTAGAGTTAAAGGTCAAATGTTCCTGTGAGGGTGAAAGGCAGGTTTGACAGGAATAGGGAACCCTGGATAATGAGATATTGAGGCTTTGACCTGAAAAAAGGAAGTGTGGCTCAGGTACAGGCAGCTGGGATCAAGGGAATCCTTGGCAATATACAGGGAATACAAGAGTTTACTCAAGAAAGAAATCAGGAGGGTGAAAAGGGGGCATGGATAGCCTTGGCTGAGAAGATTAGGGTGAATCCAAAGGGATACTTTATGTATATTAAAGGAAAAAGAAAAATCTAGAGAGAGACAATAGGACCTCTAAAGGACCAAAGTGGACATTATGCCTAGTTCTCAATGAATATTACTCCTCTGTGTTTACCATGGAGAAAGACTTGAAGGTTTGGAAATTTGGGGAAGTGGTGATATTTTAGGGACAGTCCATATCACAATCCAGGAGATGTTGGATGTATTAGAATGTATGAAGGTGGATAAATCTCCTGGTCCTGACCAGATATATCCAAGAACGCTGCAAGAGGCTAGAGAAGAAATTGCAGGGTATCCTAGCTGATAATTTTGCATCGTTGTTAGCCACAGGTGAGGTCCCGGAAGTCTGCAGGATAGAGGATGTTGTGTCATTATTCAAGAATGGGTGCAAAGAAATGCCTGGAACTATCGACCAGTAAGCTTAACATCTGTGGTGGGTGAGTTACTTGGGAAGATTCTGAAGGATAAGGTATGCATGCGTTTGGAAAGATAAGATTTGTTCAAGAGTAGTCAGCATGGCTTTGTGATTGGGAGATCATGCCGCACAATTGTTTTAGAGTTCTTTGAAGAAGTGACCAGGAAGGTTGATGAGGGGAAGGTGGTAGATGTAGTCAAGATGGATTTCAGTAAGGCTTTTGATAAGGTTCCACATGGTAGGCTGCTCTGGAAGATTTGATCACATGGAATCCAGAGGGAGCTGGCACATTGGACACAAAATTGTATTGATGGTAGGAAGCAGAAGGTAATAATGGAAGGATGCTTGTCGGACCAGAGGCCTTTAACTAGTGGTGTGCCTCAGGGGTCAGTGCTGGGCTCATTACTGTTTGTTATCTTTGTCAATGATTTGGATGAGAATGTACAAAGCATGATTAGTAAATTTTCTGATGACACTAAAATAGACAGTATTGTGGACCGTGAGGAAGGTTATCAGAAATTGCAGCAGGACTTTGATCAGCTGGGGAAGTGGGCTGAGAAATGGCAAATGGAGGTCGATATAGATAAATATCAAATCAAGGCAGGAACTTTGTGGTGAATGGTAGGGCCTTAAGAAGTGTAGTGGAACAGAGGGATCTTAGAATTCAGCTTCACAGTTCTCTAAAAGTGGAGTCACAGGTAGACAGGGCACTAAAAAAGACTTTTGGTACACTGGCCTTCATCAATCAGGGCATTAAGTATAGAAGTTGTAAAGTTGTTTTGCAGTTATACAGGATGTTGGTGAGGCTGCACTTGGAGTATGGCATTCAGTTTTGATCACCTTGTTACAGGAAGGATGTTATTAAACTGGAAAGAGTGCAGAAGAAAGGTAGAAGAGTGTTGCCTGGATGCAATGGTCTGAGTTATTATAGGGAGAGATTGGACAAGGTGGGATCTTTTTCTTTGGAGCATAGGAGACTGAGGCCGATCTCATAGGGGTGTATAAGATCATGAGAGGCTTGGATAGGGTGAAAGCAACTTGGTCTTTTTCTCAGGGTTGGGGAATCGAGGACTAGAGGGCATCAGTTTAAGGTTAGAGGGGAGAGAATAAAAGGGAACCTGAGGGGCAACTTTCTTACACAGGGGGTGATACGCATATGGAATGAGCTGCCAGCAGAAATGGGTGAGGCAGGTACATTAACAATATTTAAAAGGTATTTGAACAAATACATGGATAGGAAAGGATTTGAAGGACATAGGTCAAGTGGAGGGAATTGGAGTTAGTGTGGACAGACATTTTGATTGGCATGGAACAGTTTCGGCCAAAGGGTAGCAGCAGATGCAGTTTAATTCAGATAAATGCGAGGTGCTGCATTTTGGGAAAACAAATCTTATACACTTTATGGTAAGGTCCTAGGGAGTGTTGCTGAACAAGGAGACCTTGGAGTGCAGACTCATAGCTCCTTTAAAGTGGAGTCGCAGGTAGATAGGTTAGTGAAGAAGGCGTTTGGTATGCTTTCCTTTATTGGTCAGAGTATTGAGTACAGGAGTTGGGAGGTCATGTTGCGATTGTACAGGACATTGGTTAGGCCACTGCTGGAATATTGCATACAATTCTGGTCTCCTTCCTATTGGAAAGATGTTGTGAAACTTGAAAAGGTTCAGAAAATATTTACAAGAATGTTGCCAAGGTTGGAGGATTTGAGCTATAGGGAGAGGCTGAAAAGGCTGGGGCTGTTTTCCCTGGAATGTTGGAGGCTGAGGGGTGACCTTATAGAGGTTTACAAAATTATGAGGGGCATGGATAGGATAAATAGACAAGGTCTTTTCCCTGGGTTCCCAGAACTAGAGGACATAGGTTTAGGGTGAGAGGGGAAAGATATAAAAACGATCAAAGGGGCAACTTTTTCACACAAAGGGTGGTACGTGTATTGTCTGAGCTGCCAGAGGATGTGGTGCAGGCTGGTACAGATGCAACATTTAAAAGGCATTTGGATGGGCATATGAATAGGAAGGGTTTGGAGGGATATGGGCCGGGTGCTGACAGGTGGGACTAGATTGGGTTGGGATATCTGGTCGGCATGGACAGGTTGGACCGAAGGTTCTTTTTCCATGCTGTACATCTCTATGACTCTGACTCGATTTCCAAATATCGCTGTT
Source organism: Chiloscyllium plagiosum (assembly GCF_037043375.1). Classification (NCBI taxonomy): domain Eukaryota; kingdom Metazoa; phylum Chordata; class Chondrichthyes; order Orectolobiformes; family Hemiscylliidae; genus Chiloscyllium; species Chiloscyllium plagiosum. Next base: position 13,468,489 of record NW_028270175.1, read on the forward strand.
TTATTGCATTTGTTTTTTTTTCTACTGGTGAATGCTGGGAAGCAGCTAAACCTCTGATATCAGTCATGGGTGCTCTGCTTATGGGTGGCTTATTGACACACTCAATATATGATCCACAAACACCTGGATGATAATTCTCTGCAGTGCAGTCATTGGAAGGAGAACCATAGATTACAATGAGCTGTATTTGCAATCAGTTCAAATCAGACTCTCCAAGAGGACCTTTTGTAGCAATGGTCCATTTGGCTGAACAAACCCATTCCTTTCCACAAATCAAGTCCATTGACCCACAAGCCTTTCACTCTCCAGTACTAAGAACTGTCTCCTTAATCCATTCTCACTGTCTCTTATACGATGGGCTTTTGCAATTCTAAGTAAAAACCAAAAGAACTGCAGATGCCATCAGTTCTGAGGAAGGGTCACTCTACGTGAAATGTTCACTCTGATTTCTGTCCACAGATGCTGCCAGACCCACTGAGCTTTTCCAGCAATTTCTGTTTTTGTTTCTGCAATTCTAATATGCTTCCAGCAAAATGTTTTGCTGGACCTGCCTTCCTACTCTTCACTTTAACCCTAACCCTAACCCTAATTTTTAACTGGTGTCTGACTTCTGTGGATTGATTTGGGCAATTCCCTCAAAGTACTTCAAAAGAGCAGTGTCCTATACCCAAACAGTCTCCTCATGTTGAAACAAATCATTTGTTGACCTTCAGGTGCATCGTTGAAACTATTCTAACCTCCACTGTCCAATCTGCAGATTTATTTCCTGAAATCACCATTCATCAAATATTTATGGATAAACAGACCATGGCACATGTAATGGTGTTTGTTAGTGACTACACATTACGGATGTCCAATGAACTGGAATAGACTATCAATGAACCTTTGTGACCAAACATCAAAGTTAATCAAACCATGGGGATCATTTCAGTAAAGCTATTATACTGACAAAAGTCTCAGATGAATTTCAAGGATTAAAAGGTCAAACACCATTAAACTGACTGTTGCATATTTTATGTCTTAAATTTCACCGATAGCATTTTACAGCATTTAACACACAGAAGAACTGAGGAGTTGTAGTAAACCTTTGCATTTATATTTGTATATGTTAAGTTGTGGGACAATATGAATACAAAACATTCCGTATTTTACATAGCAAAAATTTGCAGTAACCACTGTGAGGCCCAGTACAACACAAAGTCAATCTTCCCTCCTTTCTGTTTGGCTACTTACCTCATCTCAATACTGCATCAAGGAGATAGCTGCAATTTCCAACATCAGCTAAGGTGTTGATATTTTTAATCAACCTGGACAAAGATGTTGTTAGACATCTCTGGAACAGGTGGGACTTGGTAGGGTTCAGAGTTAGGGACTGTACCATTGCATAATCAGAGCCAAGTTCTAGCTGAGCTGTTAGATATCTTAATTAGCTTTCCAATTTAGTGCCACTTACTTACAAATTAGAAACATGCCTTAAACTGTGGACCATGTATGCCTACATTGAATATTATTGAGACTTATCTAAATTTACATCATGCAAGATTCTTGGAAGCACCATCAGTTTGTGCTGGATTTGACGTTGGATAACAAAGTTCAAAGGCTAGTATCTTACATGCAGCACAAGCCATGAATATGTTCCTTATAGTTCAGGGCTATGATAGACGTCAGGGATCACCATAATGACACACAGATTGGAGATTGTCCAACTCTACACTGCAAACGTTATAAATTTATGCTTTGTAAGTAGTGATATCCATCTTGAAATGAGCAAATTATCTATAGAGAATTTCAATTTGTCTAAAAATATGAGCAAGGCATTATGAATGGTGGCATGTACATCCCCACCTACAGAGTGCTCAGTTAATAATCAGAGGACCATTCATTGGCTAAAAATGAGATTTCACTTCCAACCAGGGCAGAAATCCCACTGGAGACAACTGTGGTCCTAGCAGTAAGACTGGACACTTCAAGTCCCTGACAGTCCCCAGATCCCTTCGTCCTTCCCTTGTAAAATTGGAAATGGGTCAAGACATGTCAGTAAGCAATGATAGCCCATGTGCGACATTTTATGAATCATCACGTCCAAACACAGAGGCAGAAGACTGTCCAACGCCCTCCTATGATTTATTAATTAGCATTATGATAACATGGACTGACATAGTAATATGTTACCATTATTGAAAACTGATCAACTTAAATTCTGTATTAGGCATTATATGGTCCAGCTTATGGCATTCCTTGTGTGGATTACATAGCAAAGAAACATCTGAGCCAACCAATGATTATCCATAAAAATGAATGGGCAGAGACCATAGAATACATCCAATGTTCTCCAGCAAGAGTATGCCTCGAAAAAATAGGTATCCCAAAGGATATGTCTGCACTCTTAAGTATGAGCTTTTGCAATGTTTAGAAGGAGGAGCTTCCAAACACATTTCTGGTGAGGAAAAATTGGTGGATTTTCACTGATAGCTGTATATCAAGAAATGCAATATATAACTCTTCCTCTGTTTTGCTTATGAGTCACTGCCTTTGATGGATTGTAGTTGCTCTTCCAATAGCAGAGTACAGTCATGTCATTCTCCTGCACCTCAAAAGCAAAATAAAAACATGCACCTTGAGATAGATACACATCTGCACAGTATTGACACTTTAGTATGTTCATCTTGGATTGAAAATTGGTTGGCTGACAGGAAACAAAGAGTAGTGATAAACGGCTCCCTTTCGGAATGGCAGGCGGTGACCAGTGGTGTGCCGCAGGGATCAGTGCTCGGACTGCAGCTTTTTACAGTGTACATTAATGATATAGATGAAGGTATTAAAAGTAATATTAGCAAATTTGCTGATGACACAAAGTTGGGTGGCAGGGTGAAATGTGAGGAGGATGTTAGGAGAATACAGGGTGACCTGGACAGGCTAGGTGAGTGGACGGATGCATGGCAGATGCAGTTTAATGTGGATAAATATATGGTTATCCACTTTGGTGGCAAGAACAGGTGGCAAGAACAGTTAGGTAAAGGGGCAGTACAACAAGCTCTAGGTGTTCTTGTACATCAGTCAATGAAAGCAAGCATGCAGGTACAGCAGGCAGTGAAGAAAGCTAATAGCATGCTGGCCTTCATAACAAGAGGAATTGAGTATAGAAGCAAAGAGGTCCTTCTGCAGCTGTACAGGGCCCTGGTGAGACCGCACCTGAAATATTGTGCACAGCTTTGGTCTCCAAATTTGAGGAAAGACATTCTGGCTATTGAGGGAGTGCAGCGTAGGTTCACGAGGTCAATTCCCGGACTGGCGGGACTATCTTACGCTGAAAGATTGGAGCGACTGGGCTTGTATACGCTTGAGTTAAGAAGGCTGAGAGGGGATCTGATTGAGACGTATAAGATTATTAAAGGATTAGACACTCTGGAGGCAGGAAGCATGTTTCCGCTGATGGGTGAGTCCCGCACCAGAGGAAACGGTTTAAAAATAAGGGGTAGGCCACTTAGAACAGTGGGGAGGAGAAACTTCTTCAACCAGAGAGTGGTGGGTGTATGGAGTGCTCTGCCCTAGAAGGCAGAGTCTCTGGATACTTTCAAGAAAGAGTTGGATAGAGCTCTTCAGGATAGTGGAATCAAGGGTTATGGGGATAAGGCAGGAACAGGATACTGATTGAGGATGATCATCCATGATCATAATGAATGGTGGTGCTGGCTCGAAGGGCAAAATGGCTTACTCCTGCACCTATTGTCTATCTTCTCAACTGGACCTACTGTCTGCACCATTGCCCCACCAAACCCAAGGCACCATGTCCTTATCACTTCACTCTTCCATGTACCGGACCCCAGCCGTAATCCTTCCGTAGATCCCTCTTCCAATCCTCAGTGCCCTGAACCCTACACCACACCCACCTCAATACAAACTTACCCCTGCCAGTCCCAAGCCTCCATGCAAGACTCCATTCCCCACCTCCCTTTCTTTTGGTGTAGATGTAAGCCAAAAAAATTGACAACTTTGCACTAAACTGCATGGAGCTAATGGTTGCACCTTCATGTGATTGTGTGTTATTGACTTCAAACTTGAAGTCAAAACTTTATGGAGAACCACTTCACACGAATCAGTATCCATAGCAAAAAAAATACCCCAGGTTTGAACCTGCCACAAGCCCAATGTAATGCTCAACCTGCTGCTAACCTTATCTCTACATCGCATATTGCCAACAGGAAATAAACATTTTGCATCATGCTCAATTTTCCATCCTTGCAGGCTCCATAAAATCCCTTCCCATGTTTTAGGACAACAAACCATTGGAAAAGCAAGAGGCTTTAAGCCAGTATGAAACAGGGAAGGAAAAAATGCAAGGTGGAAACAGGAGAAATTAAATGAGAAAAGAGTGAGTAATGAAGGGAATTGTAGTAATAAAGAAACAAAATATATGTCTATCAGAGAGTTGCAAATGCCAGATTGATGAACAACTACAGCTGAGAGCAAAGACAACATACTAAACATCATTAAACTGAAACCGAGAAATAAGTAGCAAAGCTTCAATGAATTAGCTCAGATATCTGTCTGTGTTCCAAAGGAGAACTCTTAGGAATAAGAGCCACGGATCAGCCACTCATCAAGTTAACTGCATCATAGATTGAAAGGATTAAACAGGAGAGAAAGAAATAAAAGGAACCCAAGGGGTAACTTTTTCACACTGAGGGTGGTGCATGTATAGAATGAGCTGCCAAAGGAAGTGGTGGAGGCTGGTACAATTACAGCATTTAAAAGACATCTAGATGGGTAAATGATTAGGAAGGGTTTAAAGGGATATGGACCAGATGCTGGCAGGTGGGACTAGATTAATTTAGGGTATGGTCAATATGGACGAGTTGGACCAAAGGGTCTGTTTCCTTGTTGTACATCTTTATAAATCTATTTGCTGAACTTACTAGAAAGGAACATGATTTGGTCTTGGCATGTTGGCGAATGGAACACAGTAATGTATGAGTGAGGTGATAGTATCACTCCCTCTCAGCTGTATTGCCCTGTGTGTAAATGAGCTTTCAATCAAAGATTAGATTAGATTACTTACAGTGTGGAAACAGGCCCTTCGGCCCAACAAGTCCACACCGACCCGCCGAAGCGTAACCCACCCATTCCCCTACATTTACCCCTGCACCTAACACTACGGGCAATTTAGCATGGCCAATTCACCTGACCTGCACATTTTTTGGACTGTGGGAGGAAACCGGAGCACCCGGAGGAAACCCACGCAGACACGGGGAGAATGTGCAAACTCCACACAGTCAGTCGCCTGAGTCGGGAATTGAACCCGGGTCTCTGACGCTGTGAGGCAGCAGTGCTAACCACTGTGCCACCGTGCTGCCCAGTTGGACTAGATTAGTTTGGGATCATGGCTGGTATGGACTGGTTGGATTGAAGGGTCTGTTTCTGTGCTGTATGACTCTATGACTGCAAAGTGCTTTGGGACATGCTGATTGTGAAATGTGCTATATCGATGCAAGTCTTTCTTTTCAAATTCTAGTGTTGTACCATGGATTCAAATAGGAGTGGAATGACAGGGAAATAACTCCCTGTACCTGAGATTTTGCAAGAATGGTAGGTTTAGGTGATGCTTTTTGACTTTGTTGTTGACTGCTATACCTTCCCCATTGGCTGTCAATACTTGCAGATCAATGAAAACAATATGTGAGCTCAAACTGGAAAGCTGAAAAATTTATTTCCCCAATAGAAGAATAATACAAGTTTTAAAAACTGCTGTGGCCAGAGGAGTCATCTACTTTGGTTATCTAAGTCCTCTAAACACAGAAAGTTCTTCCATGTGCACTTTATAGAAATAAATTCCATTTATACAGTGGCTTCTGACTCTTGTGATGTCCCAAAGTACCTCACAAACATTGCAGTACTTTCTCAACTGCAATTACCGTCAAGAAAATAAATGTGGCAATTACTTTGCACATAGGGAGATCCCACAAATCATAAGGGAGACAAAGAACCTTTTTTATGTGTGTGGAGGTGCTCCTTGTGGATGGAAAGTTAGGCAAGTCACTGGTGGCAATGTTAGCTTTATCTTCCAATGCCACAGAACCTTTTACATCCAAGCATTCAGCCATTTAATCTATCTGAATTGCCAGACAGCTTTAATGATATGTAAGCAAACTCTACTATGCCTTTGGATTTGTTAGTTTTGTGATGGTCCAGTGATGTTGTACTTTGTTCATGTTGTCTGATTTCTCAAAAAAAAGGTTTACTGCATTCTTTACAAAAACTATCACCTCTCGTCATGTGATTGTTAGCCTTTGTGGGATATGTTATTTTTGAAAATAAAGTTCATTCTGACAAAGCTTTGTTGTTCGTCAAACAACGTGTTTCTTACAGACTCTTAGTTCTAAATGTGAAAAAGGTTTCCTCCTGCTGTGTCTTCAGGTTCTGGAACTCCCTTTGCAATACTGCAGACACTGTAGTACCATCAGCGCAGAAGAAGTCCATTCAAACTGCTGAACCTGCTTTACACTCAACATGATCATGGATGATTACCCAGTTCAATGCTTTTGTCACACAATATCCCCATGTCTCTTCAAATCTTGGTATCTAGAAATCTGTCACTCTTGACTTTAAGGCAGACTAGAGAATTCTGAAGATTCTGATTGAAAACATTTCTCATCGCCTTGGTCTTAAGTAACTTCCTTCTTATTTTGAATTTGAGTCCCCTGGATCTAGATTTGACAATTAAGGGGGGGGGGGGGGGCACCCTACCTGCATCTACCCTGTCTATCCCTTAAGTATTTTCAATGAGATCACTTCTCATTCTTCAAAACAATCCAGACCCAGTTTTCCAAACCTCTCTTCACAGGACAAACCTTCTAACTCAGAAAGAAGTCTGGTGAACCTTCATTGCACTTCCTGTCTGGCAATGATATTCTTCTCAAGGAAAGAGGATCAAAAATGCATAGAGTGCTTCAAGTGCAGTCCAATCAAGCTTCCATACAGTTGAAGCAATACTTTGCTATTTCTTTTTGTGATAAAGGCAAACATTCCACAAGCCTTCCTAATTGCTTGCTGCATCTGCAAATTTGCCTTCAATAACTTATTGATGAGGAAACTACAGTCCTATTTGTCTCACATCAATAATCGGGAAAATGTTTAATCTATTATGAAGTAATACGATTCGAGCCGATGGTAATACTGCACAGGTCAGCTTCTAGAATATACATCTAAACTTTATACCCTTGTACCATTTAATATATGCGCCTTGTTCTTCCTACCAAAATGGCAACCCAACATTTTTCCACATTATATTCCATCTGCCTTTTATTGCCTATTCATTAAATCTGTCCAAAAGTTCTTGAAGCAACTTTGCACTTGCCTCACAACACACATTCATACCTAACTTTGTGTCATCTATGATCTTAAAAATAATACTCTTGGTCTCCAAATCCCAATCACTAATATGTATTGCGAACAGCTGAGGCCCAAAATAACAATCTTTGTAGTGCCCACCAGTTACAGTCTGCCAATGCATAAAAGATCCATTTATTCCCACTTTGTCTTTTCTGCCTGTTAGCCAATTCATAATCAATGCTAATACATTAACACCTATCCTATGTGCTTTAATTTTGCTAACCAACCTCTCGTGAGGAACTTTATTGGAAAATCCTAATATATATTACATTTGCTGACTCCTCTGTTAATGACATCTTCATAAACCTCCAACAAGCTCATCAAGCACTGTTTCCCATTCACAAATCCATGCTGACATGAGACAAATGCAGATTGTTATTATTATCCAATCCTTTTGTAATGAAAGCTCTACTTGATGAAAAATGTCTTTGGCTTCATATAGGTAAAAACAATGACTGCAGATGCTTGAAACCAGAGTCTAGATTAGAGTGGTGCTGGAAAAGCACAGCAGTTCAGGCAGCATCCAAGGAGCAGTAAAATTGACGTTTTGGGCAAAAGCCCTTGATCAGGAATATTCCTGATCAAGGGCTTTTGCCTGAAATGTTGATTTTACTGCTCCTCAGATGCTGCCTGAACTGCTGTGCTTTTCCAGCACCACTCTAATCTAGACTTTGGCTTCAGATAGTTAAGCAACTGTAAAATTTAAATTGGGGATTTATTCTAGAAGCTGACCCGTCCAGTAATACCATCAGCTCGAATTGTAACACTTCATAATAGATTGAACATTTTCCCGATTATTGATGTGAGACAAATAGGACTGTAGTTTCTGAATTTCCTCTCTCTGTCTCCCTTCTTAAATATTAGGATGACAATTGCTATCTTCCAACCTTCAACCTCCAACATTTCAAAACCTATAGAATTTTGAAATTCTACTCTAAGTTACTCTAAAATTCTCCCAAACCTCAGCTTTGTTATTATTTCTTTCTAGTAACTTTATAGACCTTTTTCTTTTAATCTTTGCTAATCCTTAACTTCCTTTGTTAGCAACAGTTGACTGATTTCTTTTTTTTAGCTTTGTCTCTTGAGAAAATGTATAGTGACTCTAAACTATGAAATAATTTTTTTGAAGTCTCTTATTACAAAAGTACTGTCACCTTCTTTCATGCATTGTCCAATCCCTTTCAGCCAATTTGGTCCTCATATTTCCATAATTCACTTGGCTCAAATTTAACACTCTGCTTCAGATTCAACAACCTCATGTTCAAACATAATCTAATATTGTATCAATTGTCAATTATTCTTAAAGATTAGAGTCATAGAGATGTACAACACAGAAACAGACCCTTCAGTCCAACTCATCCATGCCAACCAAATATCCTAAATTAATCTAGTCCCATTTGACAGCACTCAGCCCATATCAATCTAACCGCTTCCTTTTCATATACCCATCCATTTGCCCTTTAAACATTGGAATTGTACCAATCTCCATCACTTCCTCTGGTAGCTTATTCCATGCACACACCACCCTCTCTGTGTGATAAAGTTGCCCTTTAGGCCTCTTTGAAATTTTTCCCCTTTCACCATAAAGCTATGCCCTTAAGTTCTGGACTCTTCCGCCCCAGGCTTTTACAATAAGGTTTTTAATTAGCCTTTTAATACTGAACTTAAAAACAAGTCCATTCTCTAGTCGGTTCTCCAACACACTGTTCTAGAAAAATCATCGGTTTTACAATCCATAAACTCATCCATAGTATTAATGCTCATTAGGTCTAGCCAGTCTATATGCAGATTGATAGTGCTTCCGTTTTACCTGCCTTGTAGTTTCACTTGCTATTTTTTACTTCCTGATAACTTTCCTGCTTCCTTTCAATTTGAATTGCCCCTCCGGTTCCCATTTTCTGCCAGGCTGGGTTAAACCTTTCCCAACAGTGTTAACAAAGTTATCTGTGAGGATATCAGTCATATTACAGTTAAGATGTAACCCATCCCACTTACAAGGTCTTACCTGCCCCAGAACTGGCCCAATACCTCAGAAATCTAATTCTCTCCATCCCTCACCAGTTCTCCAGTTATGTTTTTGATTAGTCCTCTGATTACTATGCTCATAAGCACATGGCAATGGGAGCAGTCTGAGATTACTGGTTCTCATGTCCTGCTTTTTTAACTTTCTTTTATGAGTCCCTGAACTTCTCATCTTAACTGTTGGTGGTACCAATGTGAACCACAACCTCCCTCTATTTACTCTCTCCCAGGATCTCCTGCAGTTGTCTGTAACATCCTTGATACTGGGAGCAGGGATGGAACACACCATCATGGAGTCATGTTGACTGCTACGCATGTACCTGTCTAATCCCATGACTATAGAATCCCATATCACTATTGTTCTTCCAGTCTTCTTCCTATCCTCCTGAATAGCTGAGTGACTGTGGTCCCACAGACCTGACCCTAGCTCCATTGCCCTGCGGAACCATCACCCTCGCCAATATCCAAAACGGAAAATCAATTAGTAAGTAACATTGATTCTAGGAATGGCTTCACCTCGTGCCTCGTTCTCTTTGGCCTCCTGGTAGTCAACCATTCCACCCCTGCCTGTATTTCCCTAATCTGTCATGTGACCACTTACCTAAATATACTATCCACATAGTTCTCTGCCTTATGGATTCCCAACTGTGACTCCAGCCACTGCCTAAGTTCCAAACATCTGACCTCAAGCTTGTGCAGCTGGTAACACCTCTGTATGTGTCTTCATCAGGGCTCATGGCTTGTCAGTAGTTTCCCATACAAGATGTACAATCTTGACCAAGTTGACCTGACATCTCAGAACTTTGAAAGGTTATTCACTAAGTTAGAATTTGTATTAAAATTAAGTATACAGTTTATTTACTATTCAGTTTCATCTCTGGCATTAAAATAAGAACAAATTGTTGGAACCTGAAGAAGGTAGAAAAAGGAAGGAAAAGAAAAGTGGTACCTCCTTCTCCTCTTCATCACACTCTCTTACTCACTAATCTCACACTTTAGACTCTGAATCCAGGGGAGCTCTCAGTGCTGAATAAAATTGCATGTTCAGAGGACAATGATGCAGCAAAACACTAATTGCCAAATGAGATTATGTCAAAGAAGTAAATAGGAGTCAAATGTAGCTTAGTAGTTGCACTACTATCTTTGAGTCTAAACATTGTAGGTTTGGACACTTACATTATAAAACAGCCACTCCTGTACAATACTAAAGAAATGCTGCACGTTTGGAGGTGTCATCCTTTGAGAGGGATGTTAAATTTAATTGTCTGTCCTCTGAGGTAGACGTAAGAGATCTTAAGGCATTACTTTAAAGTTCAACAGATTTTACGTGTAGGGACTGATAACGTTTAAGAAATTCAAACCTTCAGTTAATATCTGAAAGAATGACATGACAAGATTTCACATTCTAAGACTTTTACTATAACAAAAAACTAAAAGCATGTTTGATTAAATAATGTCTTTGCAGGCAGTGTATACTTTAAATAACAAAACAGATTGCCATCACAATTCTCTTGTGTGGCAAATGACAGAAGATATTTCCAGGTGGAGAGGTTTCAATGAGGAGAAAGGTGCCATCGGGTATCCATTAAGGGCATAACATTGATTCAACTACCTACAATTAATTCATTTCTTTGACAGCAAAGTCTTGTTCACAAGTAAACAAGTGTTTTGGAAGGAGATGCACAGAAGGGCATAACTAATCCACTGGCTCAACAATTGGAGAGTGAGTTGGACAAGAAGTAGATTGGTAAGATTAGCTCCCAGTGGATTCTCTGGGTGGCAGGTCTGGGAGAGAGTAGGTGAATAATGTTTGTAGGAAGCTGGTTCTTAATGCCTCTATATCCCTTTTGGATGATCCCAAAACAAACACAGCAGCAAACGCTAGGTTAGAGAGGAAGTCAAGTTTGAGTGGCTTCTAACGAACAGTACTGTCTAAGATACTGAATGATTACAGTATGGAATTGAAAGAGCAGTAAGAGAAAAAGCAAAATGAGACATAATGATAGAAGGCAGAGGTTTAGCAGAACTAAAGAGAAATGTGAGAAAAGGCTAGAAGTGGAAATATAGCAATCGGCTCAAGTCTGCATTGGCAATGAAGATGTGAATGAATAGATTCAGGGAAAGTACAAACGAATTAGAGCTGATATTTCATCACATTTGCAGAAAGGGCAATTATCACATCAGGTTCACAGGGAACTAAATAGATGAAATAAAAATTCATATATTTGCTTTTACTCTGTTGGATAATTATAGACAGATACATTGGGAAGTATCCAGGAATACAATGGCAGTGTGATTCACCATGCAGTAGAATCCAGGAAATAACAAAATTTAATCTTCCAACAATTACTCCAACCACCTGAATACTGGATAACAAGAGCATCTACCTCATTCAAAACTGAGGGTCAGATTTTTGTGAAACATCACAACAGACATCATCTACTCCAGAAGCAAACAGGTAATGCAGAAACCACAAACAGTTATCACACAGTTCCCCAAACATTAAACACCAAAAGAAGTTACTCCATAACATGAAATACGTTTCCACAAATTTATATTCCTGGATCAATACTGAACTAGATGATCCATTCAATTCAAACAACCCCAAGGTGAAAGGTGGAAATACACATTCACTTTTCAATCAAGTTTAGCTTTGCCTACACAGAAGGGCCATAAATTACCAACCTATCTAATTTCTCCACAGAACTGTAGTGATAATTAAACATACAGGGAACTTTACCTAAAGATGATCTGTCACACTTCAATATTATCCCTACTCTCCAAAATTTGTTCTCGTTCCCAGAATATTTGGGGTACTCATACCACTAGACTAAATTTCCTTGCCAGTTTACCAAAGATGTACGTCATTTCATTATCAGTCTTATATAAAATGACCAGCTCAGTTACAGTTTGAAAATGTTAGTAGGCTGTAACATGTGATTGGAATACTTCTAGGACCACATAAGATAGAGAAACAGTGTTGTGGTGCATTCAATGTGCTGTTTGTCCACTCATCTTTATACAATTTCTTGACCAAACCGTTCAGAGATGTGATGACACACCTCTGGAGTAGCTGGGATTTGAACCTAGGCCTCCTGGCTTATGGATAGGGACACTGTTACTGTACCACAAAAACCCAGCAAAGCTTATTGACAATGAAACAATCGGTGGTAATATTCCACAGGTCCTTGTTCAATCAGGGATTTTCTAAAATCACTCACTGACAGTTTCAACTGAATCAATAGTTATTTCACTCATGTCAACCTATTCAAAATCATAGCAGTTCTGAGTGGAGAGAAAGGAATTCCATAATTTTTTTTTGAAGGCTTGCACAGTCAAAATCTTTAAGAGTTACTTTGCAGCCAATATTAAGGTTGAAACAGCATCACTTACAATTCTTTTTTAACTGGCATATAACACATTCCTTCTGATAGGTTAGTCAATCCAACTAGCTCAAAGAATAATGTTGCTGACTGACCAATGATGGGTGTGTGGTTCTCGCAAATTCATGGAGTAAAAAACAATTTGTTTAAAAGCTTTCATGCAGAATAGAGGGTTAGCAAGAGAAAGCATGTCAAAATAAAAGGGTGCAGGTAAGCTAAGGAAAATTAGTAAATAATATGCGAGCTCTTTTCTTGTTTAATAATAAAAATCACACTATAGAACGTTCGACTGTTACCTTACATTATTTTCTGATAAACCCACTTGTATATCTTGATCCTTCACAAAGACTAAAACCAATTTGTTTGTCCTTGCTACAAACTCTATTATCTAAGTATTAAGTCTATTCCTCTCCTTTACAATAGTTGAGATTAATCTTACCCATGCAAAATATCGGATAAAATTTGACCCCATGAAAATCTCCCAATTTATATTAGCATCATCTTTAAGGCCAACTATTTATATCTTAACATCGCTGATTGCCATTGGCTCAGTTACTTTGTGCAACTGATGTCTTCATCCTTGCAATTGTAGCATTAAACTTAACTATTCCAACTCACTCCATATGGTCTCCCACATTACATCCTCTATAAATGTAAGCTTATTCAAAACTCAGCCATCTTAACATGCAGTAAATCATATTCCCTCATCATCCCTGTGCTCACATTAGCTCTCATTCAAGAAACACTGTGATTTCAAATTATTAGCCTTGTTTCTAAATAACTTCTTGCCTCCCTTATCTCTGTAAATTCATTAAACTCCAGAACCTTCTGAGATAGTGTGCTGCTTAATTCTCGATTCCTGAGTATTCTCGAACATATTTGTTCCACCATTGGTGGCCACATCTTCATTTGCTTAGGATCCAAGTTCTATAATTCCTGTGCTATACCTCTGCACCTTCCTACCCCACACTCCTCCTTCAACATATTTATTAAAACATATCTTATTGACCACGCTTTTGCTCATATGACCTAATGTCTCCTTATGTGACTTGGTGTCATATGTTATTTATAAACATCCCCCATTTTATTGCATTGAACGTTGTTGGTGCTGATTTTCCAAATGAAAGGTTGATTAAAATTGCCAGATGTATTGCAGTTTCTTTCTTAAAGAAAACCCTATATCTCTTGATGTATAACATGCCCTCTTTATAACAACTGTCATGTGACCTATAAACTGCTTCTGTTAGTGATTTATTTGCTTTTTTTCATTTCCACCCGAACTAATTTTACTTCTTGATCTTCTGAGTCAAGATTATTTCTTGCTACTTTGCTGATCTCACCCTCTGTTATAAGAAGCACCCCATTTCCTTGTCTATTCTTCCTTACATTCTGAAATGCCAAGTACATTGAAAATTCAGTTCCTAGCCTTGGTGACTTTGTAACTTTGTGTTTGTAGCAGTGAATGTATTATGCCCATTTATTTCTGTTTGTTCCATCATTTCATAGCTATGACCATGATGGGCATTCAGATATTATGTATTTTTACCATTCTCCCTATTGTGACACAGCTTGCCAGTGTGTCTCTCCCTCTCACACTCTTGTAAAATTTACAAAGAAAATCAATGGTTCTAGTATTGACCCCTGGAGAACACCACTACATAGAGTCATAGATATGCACAGAATGGAAACAGACCCTTCGGGCCAACTCATCCATGCCGACCAGATATCCCAACCCAATCTAGTCCCACCTGCCAGCACCCGGCCCATACCTTTCTCCACTCCAGAGTACAATTGTATACAATGACAGTCTGGTTTCTGTCATTCGTCACTTTGTATTCATGCTGTTCAACTTATTATATGGCATTTTATCAAATTTCTTTTTGAAATCCACACACACCACACCAACCGTGTTACTCTCATCAGCCCTCTCTATTAACATGTGAAAAAATCCTCATTGCTCATTATGTGCATTTTTTACAGCATAACTTGATAACAAAGGTAGAGTATGCTTAAAATCAATAGATTTAGTAACAATTAATAATGCCTTAGGCGAATTGTCCATTTTAAACAAAATCAAAGATTTTCCATGGATAATTATTTGGACTTTTCTTGTTTTAAATTGTTGAGTTTGATGGAAGCCAAATATTGAAAAGCAACAGCAAAGGGTAAAGGTCCTTGCAAGGTCCTTGTGTGAGGCTATCAGATATAGTATTGAGTGTGGCCATCAAGTCACTCTATCCACAATTATATAACACTCAAGCATGTAATATTTGGGGAGACACATTAAGAGATGTGTATTCAAATGCTGGGATGGGATTGATGCTATCAGGGCCTCAACAAGAAAGTTGACACTGCAAAAAAGAAGTATATAGAGAAATCAATCTTGTTTTTTTTTCAATGTGGATAATGCTTAACAGAATTAGTGGCCAATCTGTTTTCAGGTGACCAATTCTTGCCTTATTTCTGGAAAACAGGAAGTTCGTGATAAGTGCAAAAATCCTAAAGTGAAATTGAATTTTGACTGTTGAGAATAATTTGCACCCACTTTGGTTTCAATCTTCTGTCATGATAGGACCATAAAATTGTCTTGAAAAAGGAAACTTAAAACATATTCATCTCCATTGATCTCTGCGCGTTATTCTGTCACGCATTTCACATGGAGGTCTTAGGTACAAGTTTGCCAGTAACTTTATCTGCTTGATTTGGCTGTGATGCAGACTACTTTAGAACATCAGAGGGTACGTGATCTATGAGAAACTGATGAATAAATCATGTTTATGAAAGGACTGCTACATAACACCTGTCCCTGCAATTTCACACATTTTAGTTTATACTGCAGTTGTGGTATTGAATGTTGATGAGCTGGCGGAAGTGAGTTCCTGAAGCAAATCCATGGCACATTGTCGGTGTTGATGTGATCCATTTTATTCCTGACACCCTTGTGGAATGCAACTCATGGCCCGTGCCCCAATGCCCCTATAATAACATCCCCACCCCCTTCTCTCCTAAAATGTCATGTGAATTCAGCAAACTAATACTTCAGTTACATTACAAATCTGACCCATTTCTCACCTGGGATGAGGTGAGAAAGAGATTTGATGGGTCTCCTGAATGAGAGGGCCATGATTTTGTTAAATAATTCTTGCATTATGGGAAGAAAGCATGAATAAAGGTCTTTACTAGGGTTATGATACAAGAACAAACAAACATATGAATGAAGAGCAGGAATTGGCCACTCAGTCCCTCAAGTTTGCTACACCATTCAATAGGGTGGCACAGTGGCTACCACTGCTGCCTCACAGTGCCAGGAACCTGGGTTCGATTCCTGCCTTGGGCAACTGTCTGTGTGGAGTCTGGACATTCTCCCTGTGTCTGTGTGGGTTTCCTCCCACAATCCAAAGCTGTGCAGGTCAGGTGAATTGGCCATGCTAAATTGCCCATAGTATTAGGTGCATTAGTCAGGGGTAAATATAGGCTAGGGGAATGGATCTGGGTGGGTTACTCCTTGAAGGGTTGGTGTGGACCTGTTGGGCCAAATGGCCTGTTTCCATCCTGTAGGGAATCTAATCTAAAGGCTGAGCTGAATGCTCTATATTCCCACCTATCTCCTATAACTTTCCAAATGTTTGCTTATCAAGAATCTATCTATCTCTGCCTTAAAAAAATTCAAAACCTCTTATTTTGAGGAAGAGAATTTCAAAGATTCACTGCTCTCTGTGAAGAAGGACAATGTGGGGGCAAAACTTTTCATATATAGGATGCAGGGTGCCTGGAAAACACTGCTAGCGGAGGTGGTGGAAGCAGGCACATTAGCAATGGTTAAGGCACATCTTGATATATACATGAAGAGGAGGTGAACAGAGGGGTATACAGCGTGTATGGGCAATAAGTAGTGAGTCTAAATAAGGACTAGGAATTAGTATAGGACTGGTGGGCCAAGGGGCCTGTTCCTATGCTGTATACTGTACTGTAGTCAATGTCTATCCATGCCAATGTGTTACCACCGACAGTATGAGCTTTTATTTTCTGGAATAATCTTTGTTATGACTCCTTTTTAATTGCTTTTGGGAAATCTAAGTACGATGCATCTATGTGGTCCCATTATCCATGTGTACTTTCCTCAAAGTACTCTAATACATTACAGCTCACTAGAACATTGGCCTCAAGAAAATTCATGTGTAGGCCATCCCAACAGTACAGCTCCCACTTCCTCCAGGGACCAAGCCCCACAAACTGGAATCCACTTCAATACTACCAGTCTTTGAACCTTTCACATATTTAACCGTTCACAGCCAATGCAAGCCCAGGATGTAACTTTGGTTATTGCAGGGCAGTGGAACATTGGTACATTGACTTAACTTAATGTAAATTTAAGCATAATACGGATATTAGGGAGAATTTCTTTCCTCAAGCAGTAATGAATGTTTGCCATAATCTGCCAACCAAGGTAACCGAGATAAAAACCACAGAAGCATTCAAATGCAGTTAGACAACAAAATGCGGGATCTAAGAGGGAATTTTTCAAAGGTCCATTATTTAACTATTATCATGTAATAGGTAATTTCTGCTTTAAAATAACACTGACAATAATTTTTGCACTATTTATAGCAGCAAAAGATGACCCATTGAAAAGTTTCCTTTTTAGTATACTAGAAAGACTATTTCCAATGGATTAATCAGATGTTACAGCGAGAGTTGTAAATCTGCATCATAATTTTATCTTCACTAACAGGGACATAATAAATTGAACTGTGTGCTTAATATGATGGTGGACTAAAGATTGATATTAAGAAAATATATTTCACATATTTAGAAAATCAGAAACTCACTTTTATAAATGAAGTTTTTCTGAAGTTTTTGAGTAGCACACAGAGGAAATATGTTCCTATGTTCCCAGATATGTTCCCTGTTGGAACAATCTCTGAATATCATTAACAAAATGAAAACAATAGCAGGCTAGTGTAAAATATTTGCAAAAAAATGGTTTCAGACAGTGAACTACACCATGTTAGCTCACAAAGTTGTGCACATCTGTATGCAATTTCACTGTCTGTTATTTTGACTGAAGTGTGAACTAAAATAGTAGACAAAGAAGTTTAATAAGACCACATTCAGCATTTGCATGATAATACCTTGAGGTGTTTCATGTTTGATATATATACCTGGTCTATCAAGTGTAAGGTTATGTCTATATATAACTTCACAGAACCATTACTTTCACCTTGTCACACAATCCAGCACTCTTCTGTCTGCCTCATTCTTTTATTGTCTGTTTTTGAAGAGGATTTTGGTCCAATTTGTGTTCCTAGTATAGAGTCTTTCTGGCTTGGAACAGATATCCAGACTTTGCGTAGTCCTCATACAATTTTGGCATCTCTGGAATTTACCCTTCAGTTCCTGCATGTCGCTTAGCCCTTCTCAAATGTTACTTTTAATTCCATAATTTTCCTTATAACAGTTTCATATTCACTAATTATATTTCCCTCTCTTTCAATCACTCTCTACATTCCCAATTAAAGGCTCACCTGACTGGGAGAGGTGGGGCAGAAAGAAATTATCCCAACTAAATGCTGTCTGTTAGAAAAAAAGGAGATGCCTTCAAGTCTATGGATTTTACAATTAAACCAAGTGGCCTCTCATAATCAAAGTATATGAGCAGAAGTCATATTTCCAGCAATTAAACTAAAATTGAACATGAAGAAACACAACAAAGCATGCAAATTTGGGAACTCCTCTCAATTATTTTTACTTTTCTGTCTCTGTCTATGAAAAAATAATTGTTGGCAGAGTACTAACACAGTGGAAAAAAGCCCAACTGATTTATAGATACTGAAATCATCTGCAGATGCCAACTATTTCTGTTTTCTGTGTCCAATTACAGTGACTCATGGAAGGTCTCACAATTTTGAGTCCAGCAGCTCATAACTTCTGATTTCTACAAGCAAATGTGGAAGCTCACTACTGAACCTACTGAGATATACAGAGAAACTGAGACCTATACTTCTCACAAACTCTGGCTCTGTTTTCCCAGTCATTCTTTATTGGGTGTTACACAGAGGTGGTGAGAGACAGTGGCATGGCAGTAATTGTAAGAAATGCCTGCCTCTGGAACAGGTTCTGCTAACCCTAAACCTAACCCAATTTCTTTGAATAGATTTGCCTCCTCCAGTTCTTCGTGTAATACTAACTTACCACTATGTTTTCTCCCACCCCTAATAATCTTCGACATTAGAAATATCATCACTTTGGGAGCTTAACCATTCCTCCTGGCTATGTATGCATTAGAATCAGAGGACTGATGTGTTACTGGCTTGTGGATGGTCCATTTGAATATCGCTCCCATATCAAAATAGATTGTGAAAGATTGCTTTTGTGGTGTCCATCACTAGGTTCACCCAACAGCAGTCATAATGGTCTATGTTTATGAAGTATATAAAATTTCTGAATTTTTTGTGTGCAGTTCCATCTATTGTGCAGAGAAACAACAAATATTACTGGTCCATCAATTGTTGAACCACTGTAATGTTTCTGTTGAGATCTCTCATTCACATTCTTCACCAAACTTGGCACCTGCTTAGTGTGGTAATCTTTGTCATAGTTAGTAGCTTGCTGCTGCTGATAATTCTGTTCTTTACAATAAGTATTGCCTTTGAGACTCATTTGTGGAGTCAAGCTTTTTGGAAGGATAAGGAATTTTTAGCTTTCTCCCCATTAATAATTAGTAAAGGTGATAAGCCACATTGGAGTGGAATGGACTAGTAGTTTGTAGTTACCAGAGAGACTTCGGTGTTGTGTTTCAAAATTGATTCTACACTTAGTACCCCTCTTTTGGCTTCTCCATTTGACTGGGAGCTGATTGTCTATTGGAATCTTTCCTTAAATTTCATAAAGTTTAGGACATTCCTGCTCAGAAATGAATTATTCTGATTCTGGATGACATAAGCAGATGCTGTGATTGATGATCTTTGCATCTTAAATACATTTTCCGCATTCCTTTAATCTTATGAATTGCTCCGCCTGCCTTGCAGATCAGTAAGTTGTAATGTTTTGTTTACAAGCAAGGGGTGTTGTCATTTAATACAGTGGCACCACTATATCACTTGAATTGAGTTGGATGTCTAGATGAGCCCTGTCCCATATAGTTCCCTTGGATGGCTAAGATATTTCTTCTAAAGGATTAATTCACCACCTAAGGATACACGTTCTAATGGAATTATACGTTGGGAGTCAGAAATAACTTCTTCTGGTTTTCTTCATGTGTAAGGTTTAGGAAACTAACATCAGACAGGGTCTATGAGGAACATAAAGAAAGCAGGCATGGTGGGCGGCACGGTGGCACAGTGGTTAGCACTGCTGCCTCACAGCGCCAGAGACCCGGGTTCAATTCCCGCCTCAGGCGACTCTCTGTATGGAGTTTGCACATTCTCCCCGTGTCTGCGTGGGTTTCCTCCGGGTGCTCCGGTTTCCTCCCACAATCCAAAAATGTGCAGGTTAGGTGAATTGACCATGCTAAATTGCCCATAGTGTTAGGTGAAGGGGTAAATGTAGGAGAATGGGTCTGGATGGGTTACGCTTTGGCGGGTCGGTGTGGATTTGTTGGGCTGAAGGGCCTGTTTCCACACTGTAAGTAATCTAATCAGGCAAGAAGTCAAGCAGGGAATTAGGAAAACAGAAAGGTGCAATGAAATTACCTTGGCAAGTAGGGTTACAGAGAATCCAAGGCATTCTATGTATACATTAAAAACACAAACAGAACTCGGGAGAAGGTAGGAAGAGTCAAGGATAAAGGAGGGAACTTGTGCTTGCTGGTGGAGGGCAAGATCCTAAATGGGTATTGGTATTCACACAGGAGAAGGAAATGGAAGATAGTGAGATTTGTGTGAGGAGGAAAGTTCAAAGGAGATGTGAGGGACAAGTTTTTTACACAGAGAGTGGTGGGAGTCTGAAACGTGCTGCCAGGAGTGGTGGAGGAGACAGATTGATAGGGGGATTTGGGAGACTGTTAAATAAGCACATGAATATGCAAGGAATGAAAGGATATGGACCAAGGGTAGAAAGAAGGAATTAGTTTAATTTGGCATCATGTTTGGCCCCAAAGGGCCCGTTCCTGCGGTGTACAGTTCTATGCTCCATGTCCTATGTTGTTTGGTACGTACTATTGACTGCTTTGTGGAAATAACCAGCATTGCTTCTGTTGTTTAAGGATTACTCTTGTGCTTTGCGCACAATTAGGAATTACCCCACTTTCTTGCAGAATGGCATTCTCATGATAGAGCCAGACATTAGTTTGTGTGGGTTTTTTTATCTACACCTTGGACTGTGACTCTGACTGGCAAATGATCTAAACATGTTGGTTTGCCATGAGGGATTTGCAGAACATTTACTCAAATGATCTTCTGGAGTAAATTTGTCCTTCCACTCTTCAAATTGTTCTATGTTTTTCTTCTGAATTTCAGCTTCTGACATTGTATGGATAGCCTTTTCCAATGACACCTTTTATTTTTTAAAAAATATTTTTATTGAAAAATAGATTTTTTGAAATTTCAACAAATCCAAAACAATACAATTCATAACAGTACAAAGAAAGAACACAAAAAACAAACTGAACTCATGTACAAATATATAAATATATATATAAACCAACTAAATAAATAATAACTAACAACTAACTAATAAGTAATAAAAATAAAGCTCAGCAAGACAAAACAATAGCTCTTGACTATCGAGAGCATTAATTTTCACACATTCATATGTTCGCAGCTCCCCCTCTTTGGATATTAGACTCGTAAAGCACAATCATTATGGCTATATAAAAGCCCTTATTAGTGTGGCAGACAAATCTGTGTCCAGGTAGTCCAGAAAGGGCCACCACGTCTTAAAGGTTTTCAGTTTTATGGTGCACCATACTTATAAGAAAATCCAAGGGGATATGCTCCATAGCAATCTATTAGGTAAAAACAATGGCTGCAGATTCTGGATTAATGGTGCTGGAAGAGCACAGCAGTTCAGGCAACATCCAAGAAGCAGTAAAATCGACGTTTCAGGCAAAAGCCCTTCACCAGGAATAAAAGCAAGGAGCCT
This sequence comes from Chiloscyllium plagiosum, assembly GCF_037043375.1. Taxonomy (NCBI): domain Eukaryota; kingdom Metazoa; phylum Chordata; class Chondrichthyes; order Orectolobiformes; family Hemiscylliidae; genus Chiloscyllium; species Chiloscyllium plagiosum. The sequence continues at coordinate 13,490,364 of NW_028270175.1, forward strand.
TCCACATCCATCAAGGTTTTACCTGCACATCCACTAATATCATTTATTGTATCCGTTGCTCCCGATGCGGTCTCCTCTACATTGGGGAGACTGGACGCCTCCTAGCAGAGCGCTTTAGGGAACATCTCCGGGACACCCGCACCAATCAACCACACCGCCCTGTGGCCCAACATTTCAACTCCCCCTCCCACTCTGCCGAGGATATGGAAGTCCTGGGCCTCCTTCACTGCTGCTCCCTCACCACCAGATGCCTGGAGGAAGAACGCCTCATCTTCCGCCTCGGAACACTTCAACCCCAGGGCATCAATGTGGACTTCAGTAGTTTCCTCGTTTCCCCTTCCCCCACCTCACCCTAGTTCCAGACTTCCAGCTCAGCACTGTCCCCATGACTTGTCCTACCTGCCTATCTTCTTTTCCACCTATCCGCTCTACCCTCCTCCCTGACCTAACACCTTCGTCTCCTCCCCCACTCACCTATTGTACTCTATGCTACTTTCTCCCCACCCCCACCCTCCTCTAGCTTGTCTCTCCACGCTTCAGGCTCTCTGCCTTTATTCCTGATGAAGGGCTTTTGCCCGAAACGTCAATTTTACTTCTCCTCGGATGCTGCCTGAACTGCTGTGCTCTTCCAGCACCACTAATCCATAGCAATCTTTGCCAACCCAACAAGCTTGGACGATTTTCAAACACCTAACCTAACAGAATATTCTTTCTTGCACATAAAGTGAGGATGTTGACTTTTTTTTTATGTGCATCTACAGGAATATACCAGGTAGGACAAGAAGAAGAGAAATCTGGTCTCTCCTCACCCTGTCCCCAAAATCCTCCCTATTGCATCTGCCACAGTGCTCCAGTATGTTCAGAGCCTGCAGCAGAATCATAAGTAAGAGTACTCTTTCTCCCAGACCCTGCAAAATTGTTCGATCTCGTCTGAAGTGCTGCCGGCCAACAGTTGATAAAGTCTGCTGACAGAAAGTGTGTTCTTAGCACTGAACACCCTCTTATCTATGTTGGATCTGTAGGGATCGGTTAAAAGTATAGTCCTTTTTTTGAATGAAATCTCTAATTTAAAAAAAACTAAAGAGGTCCTTGCTAGACAGCTAACTGCTCAAAATACATCATTTTGCCTCCCTCAAATAAATCACCCATACAAGAGACACCTTGAGCTGCCCGAAGTTTAAATCCTGAGTCCATCATCCCTGGTTGAAAACCCAGCATACTCACTATAGGTGTAAAAAAAGATGTTTTGGCAAGATTGCCTTCCTTTTACCACATTGTCCTCCATGTTTTAACAGGATTGATAATTTTGGGTTGTGGCAATATTCCATAACTGTCCTCATTTTGTTCAGAAACAGCAAACTAGTAAAGGGGCACTTTGCCTGAGAGATTTCAATAGATAACTATGATGAAAGAGGGTCCCCACAAGTCCAGTCACTCACATAAGATAAAAGTGAGCTGAGTTGATAGTTTTTATTGTCTGGGAGATCCACTCTCTCCAGTATGTGAGGCAATTGCAATTTAGCTAACTTAATAAGGGGCCACTTACGATGCCAGATAAAAGAGCTGAACCAGCTGTTCAGTCTCCTGAATGTTTGCCTAGCGAAAATCAAGGGGAGCATTCACATAGAGTACAGTAGACGGGGAAAATATTCATTTTAATGAGAGCTATCCGACCTAACCAAGAAACCAGAAGCGCCTCTCACCTTTGAAGGTCTTGTTTGATTTTGTTGAATAAATGAACAAAGTTAGCTTTAAACAGCTGATCAAAAACTGGAGTAATGAATATACCCAAATACAGAAAACTCCTCTGTGACCACTTAAAAGGGAATCGAGATTCACCCTCAAGACCTCATATTTTTGTAAGACCACCCATAGGCATAGCCTCTGATTTTGCAAAATTGATCTTGTAACCCGAAAAGGTGCATAATGAATTGATGTATTGTATCAAGTGAGGCACTGAAACTGCTGGATTTGACAAAAAAGATGAGGGCATCATCTGCGTACAATAAAGTCTTATGTGATTTTGACCCCACTTCCGGAGCCAATATATTAGGATCCCTACAAATGGCCTCCACCAGCAGCTCGATCACCAAGGTAGTGGTGAAAGAGGACAGCCCTGTCGGCTGCCCCTAAAGATATAAAAATTGCTTGATCACACACCATTGGTGAGAACCTGGCATGAGAGTGACTATAGAGAACCTTTACCCATTTTATAAAGGCTTCACCCAAATCAAACCGCTCAAGAATATTAAAAAAGTATGGCCATTCGACCCAGTCAAATGCCTTCTCTGCATCTGGAGAGATCACCAATCCCTGTAAAGACTGTTGTTGATACGCTTGAATTACATTAAGCAACCTCCTAATATTATTGGATGATCTGCGACCCTTTATAAAGCCCGTCTGGTCCTCTTTAATAATAGAAGGTAACACAATTTACAGCCTTAACGCAAGAGTCTTAGAAAGGATTTTAAAATTAACATTTGAAAGTGAATTAGGTCTATAAGAAACACAGGTTTCCAGGACTTTCCCTTTTTAAAGAATAAGAGAGATCTTAGCCTCTCTTAGAGAAGGTGGGAGGTGATCATGGTTGTATGAGTCATGAACATGTTGAGTATAGGAACTGACAATATGCTTCTAAATTCCTTATAGAATTCGCTGGGAGGTCCATCAGGACAGGGCCAGACCCGAGGCTGGGGCTGCATCCCAGCCTACAGGCTCCTCGGGCTTGAGTTCTCACCAGGCCCTAGTATTGGAGCAGACACAATCTCGCGAGACGCTGGGTAAGTAAATTGAAGAGAAGCTGGCCCCAATCTCTATCATGCTGGATAAGCATGAACAGCAACTGTGAGACCTCGGGAAAAGGTCAGACGAGATCGAACGCAGGTTCACAGTAGTGGAAGCTGATACTGATTCCTCCGAGGATAGGATCCAGGCCCTGGAGATGCAGGTCCGTAATTTGCTTGACCAGGTTGGTGAGCTTGAGAACGGGGGCAGAAGGAAAAATATTCAGATCATTGGTTTGCCGGAGGGAAAAGAGCATGAGCGACCATGGAATTTATTGAGGATTAGTTGCCAAAATTCCTTAACTTGGAGGCAGGAATGGGAACTCTGAAGATTGAGAGGGCTCACCGGGTCACAGTATGGAGGCCAGGTCTGGACCAGGGTCTTCGCCCTATCCATTATTATAGAGTTAAGCAGAGAATTGTGGAAGCTTCCAGAACCCAGGGGAAGGATCCAAAGGCCTTAGTTTATGAGGACTTTAGGATCATGTTTTTCCAGGACGTCTCAGCAGCAGTGATCCGGAAAAGGAAAGCCTATGATGGCATGAAGTGAAGACTGAGGGAGCTTAGGGTCCAGTACTCTCTGAAGTACCCAGCGTTGTTTCAAATTAACTTTGATGGATCTGTACACTTCTTTGACTCATCGGAGAAGGCAAGAGACTTTGTGGACAAGCTAACTTAGCCTGAATGATTTAATATGTACAAATATTGGCGTTGTTTGGATATGTCATTTTTTTAAAACAAAGGAAGTTACGTTGACGTTTTCTTTTCCTCTTTCTTTTTGGTAATAATCTGGTTGAAATTATGCTCAGGGATGGATGGGGTATTTACTTTTAACTTCTAAGTTAAGCTATACCAGGGGATGGGTGGGGTACTTACATACCTACTTACTTACTATTCACTTTTAACTTCATTGTTCACATTGTTATTCTTTTGTGCATTTTCTTTTTTGTTGCTTGTGTTTGTGGTGTGGCTCTAGCTCGGAGGAAAGATAATGGTTGAGATGGCTAGATGCCTATTTATGGGCAGTTTATACCCTTTTCAGGTATTTAAATACCCTGGTTGCTGTATTGGCTGTGGGGTGGGAAGTTGAGTCTGGGGGTGTGTAGGTGCCCCCTTTGGGCCGGAGGGTGAACTCCCCTATCCAGTGCCATTGGCGCTTAATACATTGTTTTGCTTCTTGGTTTTTGTTGTACATTGTATTTGATAATTGTGTAGGTTTGTTAACTGTAGTGGTTTTAGTTTGTGTAGTGTTTATGTCCTATAGACTTTCTTTTATTAAGGCTCAGCAATTTGTACTTGTTTAAATGGTGTACCTGGAACATCAAGTGGATTCACTCACCAATTAAGAGGAAAAAGGTACTCCTGAGTCTTAGAAAGGAAAAAGTGGATATTGCTTTATTGCAGGAGACGCACTTGGATGATAGCGTTTGATTGGGTTTACTTTCATCTTTTAATACTAGGAGTGGGGAGAGGCCATATTGGTTGGGAGGAATCTCCCAATTAAGTTACAAGAATGTGTTAAAGACCCACATGGGAGGTTTGTAATCCATAAAGCCTTGATAAATGGGGAAGAACATGCTATTTTAAATGTCTACTGACCCCCGGTGAAAATGCACAAAAGAATAACAATGTGAACAATGAAGTTAAAAGTGAATAGTAAGTAAGTAGGTATGTAAGTACCCCACCCATCCCCTGGTATAGCTTAACTTAGAAGTTAAAAGTAAATACCCCATCCATCCCTGAGCATAATTTCAACCAGATTATTACCAAAAAGAAAGAGGAAAAGAAAACGTCAACGTAACTTCCTTTGTTTTAAAAAAACGACATATCCAAACAACGCCAATATTTGTACATATTAAATCATTCAGGCTAAGTTAGCTTGTCCACAAAGTCTCTTGCCTTCTCCGATGAGTCAAAGAAGTGTACAGATCCATTAAAGGTAATCTGAAACAACGCTGGGTACTTCAGAGAGTACTGGATCCTGAGCTCCCTCAGTCTTCACTTCATGCCATCATAGGCTTTCCTTTTCCGGATCACTGCTGCTGAGAAGTCCTGGAAAAACATGATCCTAAAGCCCTCATAGACTTAGGCGTTTGGATCCTTCCCCTGGATTCTGGAAGCTTTCACAATTCTCTGCTTAACTCTATAATAATGGAAGCATACCAGGATAGGGCGAGGACCCTGGTCCAGACCTGGCCTCCATAAAGTGACCCGGTGAGCCCTCTCAATCTTCAAAGTTCCCATTCCTGCCTCCAAGTTAAGGAATTTTGGCAACTAATCCTCAATAAATTCCACTGATCGCTCACGTTCTTTTCCCTCCGGTAGGCCAATGATCTGAATATTTTTCCTCCTGCCCCCGTTCTCAAGATCACCAACCTGGTCAACCAAATTACAGACCTGCGTCTCCAGGGCCTGGATCCTATCCTCGGAGGAATCAGTATCAGCTTCCACTACTGTGACCCTGCGTTTGATCTCGTCTGACCTTTTCCCAAGGTATCCCAGTTGCTCTTCATGCTTATGCAGCATGACAGAGATTGGGGCCAGCTTCTCTTCAATTTGCTTACCCAGCATCTCATGAGATTTGGTGAGCTCCAATACCAGGGCCTGATAAGAACTCAAGCCCGAGGAGCCTGTAGGCTGGGGTGCAGCCTCAGCCTCGGATCTGCCTGCTCCCTTCTTAGGCATACCTGGATGGCTAAATACAAATAAGTACCTTCCTAGAACTTTCTAGGACTCTGTGACTTTTTCAGAGTCCTAGAATACCGCGATGACCCAGGTAGGGTGGGTTAGTGCTTTGTCCCGCCTGCGATGCGATGTGGTGCCGAGTTCTTCCTAGATCGTCACCATCTTGCATCCCCTTATTTTGAATGTAAAATATTTGAAAGGGATGAATAAAAATTTCCAACAACAATTTTATCTCTATGTAGTTCTGGTTATTGTTTCACATTCTGTGGATTCAGACAATGTATAAAGATCATTGATAAACTTGTCAATTGGTACTCCTAGAATTTGTATTCTTATCTGAATTTTGTTCGTTCCACAACATGATTGGTTCTTCAAGTAGTACAGTTTTCAAATGCTTTGAAGACAACACAACTGTATCAGTATAATTGTCAGGTTATAAATAACATGGTCTCCTGATGATCAGACAGAAGAAAAGTGTTTTAATCTGTGATTTGTCAAGTAGATCTGAAGTAATTCTGGGTATCATGAATTGTTTCCTCTATGCTGAGCAACTCAATTCTCTCTCTTGAGTATCTGTAATCTTGAAACTGCCTGGAGGTGTAATAACTTCCTCCATTTCTTTGTTTAAATTGAATTGCTCATTTCAAATTCTGAATTCTTTTTATAAACACATTTAATTTCTGTTCTACCCTCTACATTTCTTCTTTGAGTTGAAATTGTAGCTTCAATTCAATTGTTACAAAGATTGTCAGAAACTTGACAGCTTTAAGACATATTTTTAAAATTATGATTAAATTACAATTACTGATAAGGACAGGTAAAATCTTCTGTTGTATCTTTAAATTGTAATTGTTTGTTGGTTTGTAGCATCTTTTTACAAATCTTTGAAATTTTTCAGGTCTTAAATATAAAAGTCTTTTAAAAATCTCTTTGTTAGAAATATAATTCTTCAAAAACGATTTTAAGCTCATTTTCAACCATTTGAAAATTGTAAACATTCCTGAAATTGTAATTTTGTCAGCAATTAAGGATTTTGATATAAAGAACTAAGAAGGAGAATTGGTGTTGCTTTACCTTTTCTCTCAGTTTTTCTTGTCCTTTCAAAAATTTGGAAATTTGCATTACTTTTTATTTCTTTCTTGACTCATACTTGCCTGTTTTTTGTCTCTTTATTCATTAATGAGATATCATTATCAGTGTCTGGGTCAGAATTTATAGTCTAGCTGTACTCGCCCTTGAAAAGTTTTCATGAGTTGATTTCTTGGGCCATTTTGCAGCTCATTTAGTGTAAGTAGTGCAGTTGGGGAGGGCATTCCCAGATTTTGACTGAGCGATGCTGAAAGAATGACATAGAAACAAAGAAACATGGAAAATAGGTACAGGAGTAGGCCCTTCGGCTCTTCAGGCCTGCACCACCATTTAACATAATCATGGCTCATTATGCAATCTTAGCATCCCATTCCCGCTTACTCTCCATACCCCTTCACTCTTTAGCCGCAAGGACCATGTCCAACTCTCTCTTCAATATATCTAATGAACTGGTCCAAACAGCTTCCTGTGGGAGAGAATTCCACATGTTCACAACTGTCTGAGTGAAGAAATTCTTCCTCATCTCAGTCCTGAATGACTTAGCCCTTATTCTTCGGGAACATCCTTCTCGTATCTAGCCTGTCCAGTCCCATTAGGATTTTACTTGTTTCTATGAGATCCCCCTATGACGATAAACTTCCAAGTGAAGATGGTTGTGAGTGGAGCTTGCTAGTTGGTTTTCCCATGTAATACTGTCGCTACAAGAGCAAGTTACAGGCCAGGATTTCTGCGACATTGTCTCCCTGAAGCCTGTCTACCAATTAGAAGGCATAGGTCAGGATTGTGATGGAACACTCTGCACTTGCCTGGACTGGTGTTCTTCCAACAACACACAAGAAGCTGAACACCACCCAAGACAAAGCAGTCTGCTTGAATCGCAGACTATCCACCTCAGATGATATAGTGGCAGAATTGTTTATAACCTGAAAGAGGACTGCAGTATCTCACCAAGGTTCCTTCAACAGCTCCTTCCAATCCCAAGATCTCTACCAACTGGAGATACAAGAACAGATACATGGGAAGACCACCACGTGCAAATTCCCCTCCAAGTCACACACCATTCTGACCTAGGAATTATATCACCATTCCATCCCTGCCACGTATGAAAATCCTGGAATTCCTATCAACACTGTAGCATCCCTACATCCCAAGGACTGCAGCAGTTCAAGAAGACAGTTCACTGCCATCATCTTCTCGAGGGCAATTAGGGATGAGCAATAATAAATGTTAGCCTTGCCAACAAAACCTACATGCCATGAATGAATATGTTCTGTTTTTAGATTCCCTACTACTTCCTCGAGGAATTCAGTGTTTCCCTTGCAAAGGAGTCATTCTCCTATGCAGAGAATGAGCTGTGGTTTTAATGTAAAAAAGCATAGCAGCAGATTTTACACTATCAGGTCTCTCAAACAGCAATGAGAGGAACTACCATAATTTGATGGTGCTAGCAAAGGAATAGATGTTGACCAGGTCATTAGGGTAAGCTGCGATGCTTGTCTAAAAGTAGTCATAGAGTCATAGAGATGTACAGCACAGAAACAGACCCTTTGGTCCAACTCGTCCATGCCGGCCAGATCTCCCAACCCAATCAAGTTCCACTTGCCAGCACTCAGCCCATATCCCTTCAAACCCTTCCTATTCATATACCCATCCAGATGCCTCTTAAATGTTACAATTGTACCAGCCTCCACCACATCCTCTGGCAGCTCATTCCATACACGTACCTAGTGTTGTAGGTTGTTTATGTCTATCTGAGAGGAAAGAAAGTGTGTCAGTTTACTGTCTCATCTGAATGTAGGCATCTCCAACATATAATTAATTTGATTCTGAGACAGGAATCATGATTCATGGCACCACTGCATATTTGAGCACTCAAGCTTAGCAGACATTTCAGCACAGCATTGAGACAATGCTGAATTCTGTAAATTCTTTCTTTTAATCACAATTTTAAACCTGGATCCTCTCTGAACATTTACAGCAAATGATAAATCCAAACGTTGACTCAAAAAATATCAGGGACTTACCCTGGATGGCATTCTTGACCCAGGAATGAACAATTAGCTGGTCACTCGTTTAATTTACTGATGGTGGTATTTTGCTTGGAGTAAATTATTTCCTCATATAACAACAAAAAGGATTGATTACACTTCAAATGTGATTTATTTATATGAAAGTGTTTTGGGGTGCTTTAAGTATCTGATAAGGTAATACATAATACTAAGCTCTATTTTTTCCATCCTAACAGTATTTATCAAAGTATTTAATTTCATACCAGCGCAATGCGTACCTTTTTAAAAATACTACATAAATGGGGTTGTCAGAAAATTGCGGAAACAGGTAGAATGCAAAACAACAACGCTTGGTAAATGTAGATTGTCTCAGTGACCCATTGAACATTGGAACAATCTACTCATGGTGAAACTTTGCCAAGTTAAGATGTGTTAGTGATTGTGGTCTTGTCATACCAAGTTATAACTATTTTATAGGTGTTGTAGATGGGAACTCTTTTTTCCAATGACTTTAGTATTTTTTGTGTTCACCAATTTGAAGGATATCTGTACATGGGAATACATCACCTTTTGTCCTTTAGAGATGGCTTGGTTGGTTTTTGAAGAAACTGATGATGGTAGTTGATTAGCATATAGTCCTATTTGGTAAAGGAACCTGAAACTGATCTGCATAGGCAATGGACTCCATATTTTATTGTAGTAAAAGTGGAAAAAACTGTGGATGAAAAACAAGCTCAGCCGGTCTGACAGCATCTGTGAAGAGAAAGCAGAGATAATGTTTTGGGTCGAGTGACCTTTCCTCAGAACTGTTCTGAGGACACGAAATGTTAACTCTAATGTTATTGACAAAATACAGTGCAAGAACTGTAACAAACACTACATTGGACAAACAGGCAGAAAACTAGCCACCAGGATACATGAACATCAACTGGCCACAAAACAACGTGACCCTCTCTCACTAGTATCCTTACATACAGATAAAGAAGGACACCACTTCGACTGGGACAACACATCCATCCTAGGACAAGCCAAACAGAGACATGCATGAGAATTCCCAGAAGCATGGCATTCCAACCGAAACTCTTTCAACAAACACATTGAGTTAGACCCCATCTACCACCCCCTGAGAAAAAGAACAGACAATGACATCACCACAGGAAGTGACAGCACCACAAGAAATGACATCACCAACCCAAAGAAACCCAAGCATCTAAATAGAAAGCAGGATTCATGTACAGTGCTTCACCTAGAGGCCCACTGAAGATGTTACCTAGTAGGGTGACAAAATGTCTGGAAGTGAACCTTCCAACTCAGTGAGCAAACCTACACCCAAAACCTCAACCTGAGCTACAAATCTTCTCAAAACTCATTGAGCATATGTCTTCCAACACAATACCATTGCAGTAGATTTGTACACAATGATGTAGTCAGCAAGGTTTAGAGTGGTTTGATACTTCCTATAATATAACAGTTTGGAAGCTTGGAACCAAGTCATTGTACGACTTTAGAATGCAGAACCAGAAGTGCGTGAATCAAAAATACTGCAAATACATAGATACATTTGTAATAATGGGGGTCTGCAAGGCACCGTGCCCTCAAGCTGCTTTAACAGGTATTTAGTAAGTTCTGATTGTAACCAAACTATGAATCTAAAGGATTCCAACTATAACTGCCAAGTCCAGAGTGTCAACTCTATCTTCTTTACAATTTTGCGTTCTCTCATCAATCTTGAAAAATCCTGGTCTACTGGGAAATCTATATGTGTAAGAAGTTCTACTCAGTCAAGTTTTATGGCATTGAAAATTTGGCACATTCCTGGGCACTTCCTGTTGCAAAGCAATGTGAGCTGCATAAATAAGAACAGAAAATAACTACAAAGTTGTCTCTATAGGGTCACCAGTGCGGACAATTCAAAAGCCTCAAAGAAAATTAAGGATAAATTAAGGAAAATTAAGGTCTCCCACGTGGCCCACATAGCAGATTCTGATTGACAGGGCACTAGCATGGAATTATGGGCATATTCTACCAATTTGGGTAACATGAGTTACTATGCAAATGTATTGGAAAAACTCAGCAGGTTTAGCAGCATCTGTGGAGAAAGGAGTTTTAAATCCAATATCACTTTTCTTTAGAACTGTTGCTAGTATTGCCTGGACTCCATGATAGCACACAGGGTCAAATGTGGCCTTGATTCAAGAGAAGTCACTCTGGTGTTCCTCTGGAATCCATTTTTGTAGTCCATATTTGAACTTGCTGGAATGAGGTCAGGCACTGTGTGGTCCTGGCGAAACCGAAACTGGGCAACAGTGAGTAGGTTATTGTGAAGTGAATGCTGTTTGATAGCACTGTTGATGACACCTTCCATCAATTTACTCATGTTCGAGAATGAGGGTAGACTGAAGGCTGGCACTGAGCAGAAGGTTTCCTTACCTCAGTTTGAGCTGATGCCATGATACTTAATGGAATTCAGAATGGGACATTGTGTGTAAATTACAGTTCTGTGAGTATGTCTATGTTAGGCTGTTGCTTGAGTAGTGTCTGGCACCTTTCACAATGAGTCTGCATCTATTGGCAAGATGGGCTTTGCATGATTGACAGGGCAGCATTTGCCACTGTCGCTTCTGGTGCCTTAGTCAATGCCATTTGGTCCATCCAGTCTCATTTCTTTTTTGATACGACTAAATGAGTATTTGAATAAGAATAGTGTGCAAAGGTGTTGGAAAAGGGCAGGAAATTGGCACTCAGCAACAAGGCTTGTTTGAAGAGCTGATCTAGGCATAATGGACTGAATGACCTCCTACTGCATCATATTACTGCTGTGTTATATAAAATTGAGTGTTACGGCAATTTCAAAATGGTACAAATGGATAGGTGCAATGCATAATGTAGCACAGCACCACGGGGAGAACTTTCTACCTAATTCCTGCTCCATCTGAGCCAGGAATTGTGTTCAGGATGCTCCAACTGCTTTCTCTATGAGAGAACAGATAAATAAGCCGAAGTTCCTCATCTCTGATCATTGTGCAGTCAACAACTGACAGACAGCTCTGATGAAGAGTCACCCACACTCGAAACATTAACTTGCTCTCTCCACAGATGCTGCCTGACCCGCTGCGATCTCCAGCATTTCTTTTTATCAGCACAGATGCCAGCATCTGCAGTAATGTGCTCCTACTGATGAACAGCTTGTTGGTTGGATGGGGGAGGGGAGCTGGTGTGAAGGCCAAACAGGATTGGCCTGATCTTTGATGCCTACTGCGATGGTGTTGTTTTCTAAATCACACTGTTTCAACTGGAAAATAAAGAGATGTGTGAATTACCAGGGAATCAATATTAACTTCTCTGATTGCCTTCAAATATAAGTTGGTTTCTTTAAAAAAGTAGTGGAGGCATGAGGAACAACAGTGTCCGTTCAATGACAGTATCGGTAGAACTGACTTTTCCAGTATAAGTCCAGGAGTAGTACTGGGTTGTATGTTATACATTAGCACAGCTTCAGTCTCTGCACACTGAATGCCTGCCCTGTTCAATATCAGTAGCCATTATTCATGACCCATTAGTGTCTGTATTAGCACATTGCTTCCAAACAGCTAAAACCAATGACAAATGCTTTTTTTATCGTAAGTGCCTGAATAATAAAAGAGCAGCAACATAAAGTTTATTTAATTCAGTCTTATATGGTGGATAAGAGTGTTTGCAGATCTTGAATTGCTGGATTGTGTGGACTAACCCTGCTTTATTTTCCAGAAAAAAGAATTACAATAGGGTCAGGGGTACAGGTAGTTAAAATGTCTTCCTGCCAGTCATAAAATCTACAGAACACCTAATTTATAACGAAAGAATAATTCTAGTCTGTAAAAGCATTTTTTGAAACCCACAGCGAAGCTGTTTTCTCGTCCATGTGTTTGATGTGTGGGGATAAATGGGAGCTTGTGTTGCCATCTTACCCTAAGGGCATCACAGAAAAAACTCTTGGCAGTGGTCCACACCAGGACCCTAACACAGGAAGTCTAATTTTATAGCAAAGAAAAAGGCACTGATACTTAATTAGACTATGAAACAGACACCTCAATTTAATTTCTGCTGGTGATAAAATATAGCCAATACCCAAGTTAAAGATCAGAGGGGAGGGATGGAGGGCCGGAAAGCAGGGAAAGGGTAGTGATGTGCTGTGAGGGTGGATAGTGGATTAGAACACATATTTAGTGAAATCCAGTTTCACTTTGATGGATAGAGATGAAGAATTTTCTCTGAGATTTCCTTGAAATTATACCTTCTGAATGATTTGTACCTTTACACGTTAAGTGACACAGTAGCTCAGTGGTTAGCACTGCTGCCTTACAGTGCCACGAACCCAGGTTCGATCCCACCTCCTGCAATTCTTCCCAAAGTCTGTGTGGGTTTACTCCAAGTTTCTTCCCATAATCCAACGATGTGCAGGTTAGGTGGATTGACCTGGCTGCATTGTGCATCATGCAAGCTAGGTGTGTTTGCCATTGGAAATAAAGAGATGGAGTGGGTCTGGGTCGGATGCTGTTTGGAAGTTTGGTGTGGACTTGATGGGCTGAATTTAAAAATGTGTTGCTGGAAAAGTGCAGCAGGTCAGGCAGCATCAAAGGAGCAGGAGAATCAACGTTTCAGGCATAAGCCCTTCTGCCTTTGATGCTGCCTGACCTGCTGCACTTTTCCAGCAACACATTTTTAAGTTCTGATCTCCAGCATCTGCAGTCCTCACCTTCTCCTAGTTGATGGGCTGAATGGCCTGCATCCATACTATAAGGAATGTAGGACTTGAATGTTGCTGAAGAAATGCATTTTTGAGAGCTTTTTGTCTTGCACTCATCAAGACCATTTGTAAGAATATCAATTTAAAGTGAAGGTCAACATTTAAACTGTAGCAGAGGAGAGTGCTGATTGATTGGATTGGCAGAGGCATTGCCATAGAGAATGCACCAGTTAATGATGATTCACAGTTAACTGTCAGGCTTTGGTTAAATTTTAAATGAAGCATATTGATGCTAATTGATCAAAGCATCATCCCAAGAAACCAGCAAATAGCTGTCACCTGTTTTGAAACAGGCATAATGTTAGCCCAACAGACAGTCCCAAATTGATTGTCAGCTGAATTTTTCATAACACTCGGGATTATCTAGTAAATGTTGTTCAATTGCAGAAACCCAGCTAATGTTGGACACTATGCTGTGAGCTGGTTGGGTACAGTCCGTACCTTTCTTGTTTGATCATCTGAAGGGATGTACTGCCAGTCTTTAGAATGCATGACCTACATAACATCTCAAAAACTGGTGAATTGAATTAAACAGCCAATGCATTCAGCTGCTCACAACAAGCAGGGTACCTACTGCCCCAAACAACCTATGTTTGAAAATCTTGCAACACAGTCTCCAACATGAGATTCTGCAAGCCTTTCTATTCTCTCCTGGGACATGGTTGTCATTGGCTGGCCATCATTTATTGCACATCCCTAGTTGTCCTTGAGAAGGTGGTTGTGAGGTGCTTTCTTGAACTGCTGCAGTCCATGTGCTATACGTTGATCCACAATGCCAGGATTCTGACCCAGCAACAGTGAAGGAATGACAATATATTTCCAAATCAGGATGGTGAGCAATTTGGAGGGGAACTTGCAGCTGGTGGTGTTCCCCACGTATCTGCTGTTCTTGTCCTTCTAGAAATGGTCATGGGTTTGGAAAGTGTTGTGCAAGGATCTTTGGTGAATTTCTAAGTGCACCTTTAAGATTGCATACATTACTACTACTGAGCGTCAGTGGTGGAGGGAGTGGATATCGTGCCAATCAAGCGGGCTGCTTTGTCCTGGATGGTATTAAACTTCTTGAGTGTTGCTGGAGCTGCATCCATCCTGGTAAGTGAGGAGTATTCCATCACAGTCCTGAATCATGCCTTCCAGATGGTGTACAGGCTTTGGGGAATCAGGAAGTGAGTTCCTCGCTACAGGATTCCTAGCCTCTGACTTGGTCTTACAGCTATTGTATTTATGTGGTGAGTCCAGAGGCGTTTCTGGTTAATAGTAACCTCAGGATGTTGATAGTCAGGGTTCAGTGATGGTAGTGATGCATTGAATGTCAAGGGGTGGTGAGTAGATTGTCTCTTATTAGAGATGGTCATTGTCTATCATTTATGACACTTGTTAGACAAAGCCTGGATACTGTCCAGATATTGTTGCATTTGTACATAGACTGCTTCAATATCTGAGGAGTCAAGAATGGTGCTGAACATTGTGCAACCAACAACCAACAACCAACAACCAACATCCCCACTTCTGACTTTATGATGGAGGGAAGGTCATTGATGAAGCAGCTGAAGTTGATTGGGCCTTGGACGCTACCCTGAGGAATTCCTACAGAGATGTCCTGGAGCTAAGATGACTGACCTTCAACAACTACGATCATCTTACTATGTGCCAGGTATGATGCCAACAACTGGAGAGTTTGCCCTTGATTCACATTGATTCCAGTTTTTGCTGGGGCTTGTTGATACCACACTGAGTTAAATATCACTGACACGTCACATGTGGAATTCAGCTCTTTTGTCCATGTTTGGATCAAGGCTGTAATGAGGTCAGGAGCTAAGTGACCCTGGCTGAACCCAAACTGGGCGTCACTGAGCAGGCCATTGATAAACTGCTTGATAGCACTATTGATGACACCTACCATCACTTTACTGAGGATTGAGAGTAGACTGACACGGCAGCATTGACAGGGTTGGACTTGTTCTGCTTTTTGTGCAACTGGGCAATTTTCCACATTAAGGGTATTGGTGAGACCACACCTGGAGTACTGTGTACAGTTTCGATACCCTTATTTGAGAAAGGATTTACTGGCACAAGACGGGGTGCACAGGAGTTCACTGGGTTAATTCTGGAGTTGAAGGAGTTGGCTTATGAGAAGACTGGGATTATATTCCCTGGAATTTAGAAAATTGAGAGGAGATTTTATAGAAATATATAAAATTATGAAGTGAATAGATAGGATAGAAGCAGAGAGGTTATTTCCACTGGCAGGTGAAACTAGGACAAGAGGGCATAGCGTCAAAGTTAGGGGAAGCAGATTTAGGACTGAATTGGGAAGGTGCTTCTTCACCCAGAGGGTTGTGAATCCGTGGAATTCCCTGCCCAGTGAAGTAGCTGAGGCTTCCTCATTGAACGTTTTTAAAGCTAGGTTTTTTGAACAGTAAAGGAATTGAGGGTTATGGTGAGAAGGCGGGTAAGTGGAACTGAGATCACAAAAAGATCAGCCATGATCTTATTGAATGGCGGAGCAGGCTTGAAAGGCCGGACGGCCTACTCCTGCTCCTGGTTCTGATGTTGTTATTGTGAGGTATATGCAATTGTAGCTGTACTGGAACAACTTGGCCAGGGGTGCAGCAAATCCTGGAGCACAAGTCTTCAGTATTATTACTGGCATGTTGTCAGGGCCGTTGCAGCATCTAGTGCCTCCAACCATTTCTTGATATTTTATGTGGCATAAATTGAATTAACGGGAGACTGGCATCTGTGATGCTGGGGACCACTGTAGGCTACTGAGATGGATCATCCATACATCACTTCTGGCTGAAGATTGCTGCGAATGCTTCTCAGCCTTATGTTTTGCACTGATTTGCTGGGCTCTTCCATCATTGAGGATGGGGATATTTGAAGAATCTTTCATAAAATCCCTACAATGTGGAAACAAGCCCTTCAGCCCAACAGGTCCACACCACTCCTCCACTGAGTAAACCACCCAGACCCATTCCCCTACCATATTATCCTATATTTACCCCTGACTAATGCACTAACCTACACATGCATGAAAACTGATCAAATTAGCATGGCCAATTCACCTAACCTGCACGTCTTTGATCTGTGGGAGGAAACCGGAGCACCCAGGAAGGAAACCCACGCAAACACGGGAAAAACGTGCAAACTCCACACAGATGCCATCCGAGGCTGGAATCGAACCCGGGTCCCTGGTGCTGTGAGGCAGCAGTGCGAAACACTAAGCCACCGTGCTACCCCAGCCTCCAAAGAGTTGTTTGATTGTCCACCACCATTCACAACTGGAGAGGCAGAACTGCAGAGCTTAGATCTGATCTGTTAGTTATGGGATCGCCTAGCTCTGTCTATCACTTGCTGCCTATGCTGTTCACTACACAAGTAGTTCTGTTTGGTTGCTTCACCAGGTTGATACCTCATTTTTAGGTATGGCTGGTGCAGCTCCTGAGGAGCAGGAAAATCGATGCTTTGGGCAAGCCCATTCCTGATGAAGGGCTCTTGCCCGAAACATCAATTTTCCTGCTCCTCGGATGCTGCCTGACCTGCTGTGCTTTTTCAGCACCACTCTAATCTTGACTCTACTCTCCAACATCTGCAGTCCTCACTTTCGCCTGGTGCTGCTCCTGGCATGCCCTCCTGCACTCTCCATTGAACCAAGTTTTCTCCCCAAGCTTGAGGTAGTGGTTGAGTTGGAGATATGCTGAGGCATGAGGTTACAGATTGTGCTGGAGTGCAATTTTGCTGCTGCTGATGGCCCACAGCACCTCATGGGTGTCCAGTCTTGAGTCTATCCTATTTAGCAAGGTGACAGTGCCACATCTTATTGATATTGTATTGGACAGATGCATCTGCACCAAGCAGATTGTTAAGGATGAGGTCAAGTATACCTTTACCTCTTGTTGGTTCCCTCCCCACCCGCTGCAGACCCAGTCCAGCAGCTATGTCCTTTAGAAACCGACCAGCTCAACCAGTAGTACTGCTGCTGAGCCACTCCTGGTCATGGACTTTGACATCGCTCACCCAGAATACATTTTACATCGTTGCCACCCTCAATGCTTTCTCTAAGTGTTGTTCAAGATGGAAGATACTAAGTCATTTGCTGAGGAAAAATGATATGTGGTAGTCAGCAGGAGGTTTCCCTACCCATATTTAACCTAATAACCATGAGATTCATGGGGTCTGGAGTAAATGTTGACAGTTAGGATTAGGATGATTTCCTCCCACAGTATGCCATTGTGCCACCACCTCTGCTGAGTCTGTCCTGCTCGTGGGACAGAACATATCCAGGGATCGTGATGATGGTATTTAGGACATTGATTGATTGATTTGTTATGCTATTGTCACATGTATCAAGATACAGTGAAAAATGTTGTTTTGCATGCTGTACATGCAGATTGTACCATAAATTGTTTCAGGGTAACGGAACAGAGCGTTACAGCACAGAGAAGGTACAGAGACAGAGAGAGATCAGAATTAATGTTTGAGAGATCCATTTAAAAGTCTGATAACAGCGAGGAAGATACTGTTCTTGAATCATGATTTGGAGATGCCAGTGATGAACTGAGGTGTACAAAGTTTAAAATCATGCAACACCAGGTTATAGTCCAACAGGTTTAATTGGAAGCACTAGCTTTCGGAGCACTGTTCCTTAATCAGGTGGTTGTGCACCTGATGAAGACGCACCACAACCACCTGATGAAGGAGCAGCGCTCCGAAAGCTAGTGCTTCCAATTAAACCTGTTGGACCATAACCTGGTGTTGTGTGATTTTTAACTTTGTTCTTGAATCAGTAATGTATGATTCTGGGAGTATGACTACGTCAGGTTGTTGCTTGACTAGTCTGTGAGACAGCTCTCCCAATTTGGCATTAGCCCCCAGATGACAGTAAGGAAGACTTCACAAGATCAACAGGGCTGTTTTGTCATGGTGTTTCCATTTCTTCGGTTGGTCCACCTGGTTTAATTTCTGTGTTGAGATTTTGAAGCGACTGATACAACTGAGTGGCTTGCTTGGCATTTCAGAGGGCAGTTGAGAGTCAACCACATTGTTGTGGGTCTGGAGTCACATGTAGGTCAGACTAGGTAAGGATGGCACATTTCCTTCCCTGAAGGACATTCAAAAACCAGGTGAGTTTTTTCCTGACTATTGACAATGGTTTCATGGTCATGAGTAGATTCTTATTTCCAGATATCTCAATGATTTCAAATTCCACCATCTGCAATGGCAGGATTCAAACCTGGGTCCCCCGAAACATTAGCTAAGTTTCTTGATTAAAAGCCTAGTTACTGGCTATTGTCTCTCCTCTGGAGGTACTTGGACAACATTTGTTGGATAATCCTGAATGTGCAAAGAATTATGCAGACAACCAATTCAGAATTGTCAGTTGAGGGTAACAGTGTAACACACCTATGTAAACTGTAAACTACATACATTAATATACAGGGCCCTGTCTTTTGCAGTCAGAAAGAATATATACGTGCATTGTGCCTGTTTCATTCCAATAAAACAGAGGATCACCATGTGCTGGTTCATTTCTCAGGACAATAACTTGACCATTAGAGTCAACTTATCAGTTTTAAAGATTAAGGCCCGTAATTAATTGTGCATTATCATTAACTCTTACATTCCCCATGGCATTGCCTCTACCAGAGTCCACTTGCCAAGCAATCAACATTCTGCTCTCATTCAAAATAATGGCGGTTTTCCTGTCAACTTGGTATTCTAGCAAATTGTCCTGAAGAGTACAAGGTGAAAAGTTTCAAAGAATGTATCTTTTTTCAGCAATACTTCTTATGTGATGGCCTAGAAGTGGCAGCAAGGATACCATTGGAGCCATTGTGCTACAGTAGGGTGACTGAATGAGAAGTTTTTGTGCACTTTGTGTGCTCTGGTACCTACACCAGCAAACTGGGGAAGCTGTACAACAGTAAAGAATGCAAAGAGTCCATGTATAAGATCAGCCCTTGAAGTCTAAGGTAAACTGGAGTGGAACATTTCAATATCTATAAAAGCTAAAAGAAGATAGCCCAGCAGCTAATCAAACTTTCCACAGGTAAGTCCATCAAACCCCAAGTCTTCCCATTGAAGCTCATCCATCTTCCACATGCACTTTCATTCATGTTCATTTGAAGAAACAAAAATTATTTGCCTTAATATACAAGCGCTTCACCACAAATTAAATACTTTTGAACTGTAGTTGCTGTTCAAACGTAGGAAGTGCAGCAATTTGTACACTTTAGGTCCCCAAACAGTAATGAGATATTGACCGGGTAATCTGTTTTATAGATATTGGCTAAGGGATAAATATTGACCAGGGGCACGAAGGAGAACATTCCTATTTTGCTTTGAACAGTGGAATAAGTTGCATTCAGTTGAGGGGCTAAATGTGGTCTGGGCGTAATGGCTCAGTTAAGGATGTGTATCTGACAGTGCAGCATTTTCTCAGTGCTGCAGTAAAGTGCCAGCTGAGATTACCTACTGAAATATCTTGAGTGCAGCTTGAATCCATGTTTTTCTGTTTCTGAGGAGAGACTGATTTCTCTTAGGTCCAACCTGACTCTGGCACCAAAGTTATCTTACAAATATACTAACACTATGGTCAAAGCACATTATTTAAATAACCTAACTTCCCCATTGTTGCTCATCCCTTAAATGCACTAACACCCATCAAAATCCATGCATCACTACCTCAGCTATCTTTTGAAACTGGTACCTTTTACAACCCAAATCTCTCATTGTAGCATTCAGCTGCATTTTGAACATAATTGATAGAACTACTTACCTGAAAATTCCTCCTCAATAAATTAATCATCACGAAGGAAATATTTTTCTTTATAAACCTATTTTAATATTCTTTTTCAACAATTTAAGTTCCATTAATTTTACTTATTGTTCAAGTCTAGGTATTACACAAAGTGTGATACAAGTTATCCAATTCAAAATTTTTTGGAAGCAACATGATTCTAGCCCCAGTGAAGTTCTGCAAGTATTAATTTGATAGTTTGTTTAACATCATGACTTGCTTTCCGAAGCAATGAGTTTGTAGCATTTAGTTGCTGAAATCTGGAAGATGGCAACTGGCATCTCCTGTTCTAGAGAAAGGGGTGAACTAAATGTCATCACAGAATATCTGCAGTGGTAATCTTATTGAATGGGTCATTGAGAATCCCAAGTTAATGTTTTGGAGACTTGGGTGTGAAATGCACCATAGACAGTGAAATTTGGTTCCATCGGTATCTAGAGTTAAGTGCTCATGTATTAATGACCATGTAACCATTGCTGATTGTCAAAATTAAAGATAGCAAGGGTTTCCATTGATGTTACAAAGTGAGCATTGGTCCTTTTGGAAGTGTGTCTGTGGAATTAATAATGGAAATTAGAGATGGCAGATTAAGTGAACAGGTTAAAAGCAAATTACTGCGGATGCTGGAATCTGAAACCAAAGGAGAAAATTCTGGAAAAGCTTTGATAAAGGGTCAGTTAGACTCAAAATGTCAGCTCTTTTCTCTCCTTACAGATGCTGCCAGAACTGCTGAGATTTTCCAGCATTTTCTCTTTTGGTAAGTGAACAGGTATTCTTCATTGGTCCTTGCTACACAAGAATATAAGTAACAGACCACAAATACCTGTAAATCTGGAATTAGATTAGATTCCCTACAGTGTGGAAACAGGCCCTTCAGCCCAACAAGTCCATACCAACCCGCCAAAGAGTAACCCACCCATACCCCTCTGACTAATGCACCTAGCACTATGGGCAATTTAGCATAGCCAATTCACTAGACCTGCACGAGGAAACCAGAGCACACTCACACAGGGAGAATGTGCAAACTCCACACAGGCAGTCGCTCAAGGCTGAAATCGAACCTGGGACCCTGGTGCTGTGAGGCAGCAATGCTAACCACTGGGCCACCGTGCCGACCTTGTCGTGAAGGGAAAAATTGAAGAAAGCTCCAACCACCAGGAATGTGGTACTGAGGAAATTGTTGGAACTGCTGGCTGCTAAATCCTTGGCCCACTAATGTACTTCAACCTTGGGACTTAAAAGAAATGGTTAGTGGGATAATTTTAGATTCATAAAGAGTCATAGGGTTGTACATCACCAAAGTAAACCTTTTGGTCCAATTCTTTTCATAGCAACCAGGTATCCTAAATTAATCTAATCCCATTTGCCAGCATTTGGCCTATATCTGTCTAAACCCTTCCTATTCATATATCCATCCAGTTCCCTTTTAAATGTAGTTGTAGCAGCCTCCACCACTTCCTCTGGCAGCTTATTCCATACATGCACAATCCTCTGTGTGAAAGAATAATGCCCTTTATGTCTCTTTTAAATCTTTCCCCCCTCACCTTAAACCAATGCCTTCTAGTTTTGGACCCTACCCTGGGAAAAAGATTTTGGCAATTCATTCTATCCATGCCACTCATGATTTTATAAACCTCTATAAGGTCACCCCTGAACCTCTAACACTCCAGGGAAAGTAGCCCAAGCCCATTCAGTCTTTCACTGTAGTTTAAACCCTGCAACCCCAGCAACATTCTAATAAGTCTGTTCTGTACTCTTTCAAGTTTAACAACATTTTTCCTATGTCAGGGAGACCAGAATTGACACAATATTCCAAAGTTTGCCTGATCAATGTCCTGTACTGCCACAACATGAAACCCAACTCTGATACTCAGTGCACTGACTATAAAGGCAAGTGCACCAAACATCTTCTTCACTAAATGTCTACCTGTGACTCCACCTTTAAGAAACTTGGAACTTGCATTAAAGATCTCTTTGTTCAACAACGCTACCCTACCATTAAATGCATAAGTTCTGCCCTGATTTGCCTTACCAAAATGCAACATCTTGCATTTATCTAAATTAAACTCCATCTACCACTCCGCCTACATTGGAATTAATTTTCCAACATTACTTATATTCAGAGAACATTGGAAAATCCTAAATGTAATACCTTTATTCGAAAAAGCAGGGAGACTGAATGCAGGAATTTACAGGGCATTTCTCTTAACGTCGTTCAGAAGGGAAATATTAGAAGCTATTCTTAAAAGCATTGTCGTAGGGCACTTAGGAAAATTCAAGGTAATCAGGTGTTTTCGCCATGGTTTTGTGGA
Organism: Chiloscyllium plagiosum; assembly: GCF_037043375.1. Lineage (NCBI taxonomy): Eukaryota > Metazoa > Chordata > Chondrichthyes > Orectolobiformes > Hemiscylliidae > Chiloscyllium > Chiloscyllium plagiosum. The sequence continues at coordinate 13,512,830 of NW_028270175.1, forward strand.
AGGGAAATCATGTTTAACCAATTTATTGGAGGGCTTTGAGGAAATAACATGTACTGTGAATAAAAGGGAAATGGTGGATACATTGTAATACGATTTCCTGAAGGCATTTGATAAGGTCTCACATCAAGGGCTCTCACAGAAAATAAAATACAAAACCAAACTGAATATCTAATCGACTAAAGATGTTGAAATGATAACAGGCAACAACTTTAACACAGAATTCCTGTTGCATTACTGTTACACCAGTCCTCTAATCTCCACTTCAGGAAGACAACATCAATCATCAAGCCATTGCTCAAATTTATATCACTCAGAAAGGTATGGTAAAGTGCCAAATGTATACTTTTAATTCTATTTCAACACAAGGTGATCTTCAGGCAAACCAAGCTACTTAATAACAAGGGCCTGTTTACTTTAATCACAGTGTGCGGAGCATCGATGCTTCTGTCAGTCACTCGGTGAGAGAGAAGAGGAGACAGATGTTAACCTGATGGGTGAAACACTGTCATCGGTATCAAGTCACTGACAGTGAATCTAATTTGACATTAATTCATCCGATTACCCGATGTGTGGCAACATCCTCACAGCTGTTTCACACTTGTTTAAGCATGTGTAAATGCCTAATTACCTTCCCTTACTAAAAGACATGTTGTTTTGAATTTTCACATTTAATTGATGCTCATGGTTAGCAATTTTTCTTATGATTCAATTAAGTTTTTTTCTCCTAATGATATTTCCCCAAGGTTAGGCTTCTGACCACTTACAATTGCCACCTATTAAACCAGAATGGGAGAGGTGTGGTTAATTACATTGTTCTAACCAGTGTAATTTCAGCAACAAGCACTTGTCACTGTAATTGTGATCACTAAGGTAATGTCAGCTTTTGAGCCTCAGTAGTTCCTCACACTGAGAGTAATTTGGAGGTTGCAATCTTGATTATAAGGTCAGCTGAGGCAAATTCCTCATTATCAGTGATGCTAAGGTACATGCCAGTGATACTGGCATGAAGTTTTACATTGTCAATGATGCTGAGGTAAATCTTTTCATTTTACATGACACTAATATGAAGGCCACTTGTGGGCCACCTCCCTCTCCACCCCACATCATTTCATTCTCCAATGACCACATCTGGGGGAGGATTTATACAGGTGTGAGGTGTCTGAAAATCCTCTTGTCACTACCCTTTATGGGAGGAGTTATGCAGATTTACACAAGATTGAAGTGTATGAGAGCTGATATCACTGATGGTGAAAATTATAATCAAGTCAACATTATAATGATGCATGTTATACTCTGATACCTGTACAAAGTAGGTTACTCCAGGAGCCCTGTAGCGACAGATCAGATAACAATGGAACCGAGAGAGATTAACAAGCCACTACATAATGGGATTCTTCCTACTTGTTATCACTGTCTTTGGGCCAAAATCCTTCAGATTCCAAACTAACAACATTGTTGGGAGTACCTTCACTGCATGAAAGAAAACTAATTATCACTCTATTGAGGTCAACAAGGATTGGACAATGAATGTTAGCCTCACTAGTGGTATTCACAACCCTATTTTTTTAAAATCATTTCCTGCATTTTCATGATAGCTCTGCAAGCCAGCTGGATATTTAGCAGAAACACATTTCCATAGGAACAGACAAGTAAATAAAAAAAGAAATGAAAAAGAAACTCTCTGGGTGGATGTAGATCTCTGAAGGGCTCGATTTGGGAATTTAAAAATTATGGCTGGTTTTTATGCATTAGGCCTTCACCTTATCAAAACTCAACTCAGATAAATCAATGCTCTTCCATTACAGGATTAAACGACATCCTAAATGATGTTTGTGTTTTTGCTTCAGAGTATTATCTGGAAATCTATTTCAATTGTTAATCACTCTCTTCAAAGAATCATCATTACCTTCATTGATATAATCAATCAAAACAGTAAAATTTAAAAGCATCACAAAGATCACCCTGTTAAACTAATTTTCAATCAAAGCACCTGCCTTCCTCTTAAATGTTTGTTGTAACTTGGTTTACAATACTCTACTCATAAGATCATTCCAAATATTAATAACTGTTTTGTGTGAAGTTCTTCCTGCATTCCATTCCATATGTGTCCAGTTGTGAACAGATTTCTTTGCCATCTAGTTATGCAAGTCATTAGAAGAGTTTTCACAATTAATCCTGTCTCTTACACTTTGTCTTTTATAGACTTCAACAAGGTCCCTTGAATTTATTTCCTTTCAAAGCTGAAAAGTCTGAAATAAACAGGGTGACGAAGTAGTTGAGGAAATCAAAAATATTGTTCACTGTTCTGAATAAATCTGAACTTTTTGAATAAATAACCAGGTACTGGTGAAAATAGGCATGGCTAGCAGTGAGACTTGGGAACAGGAATAGGCCATTCAGCCCTTTGAGCCTGCTGCACTGTTCAATAAAACCATGGCTGTTCTCTTAACCCCACTTTGCCATTTTTTTTTAGATTGTCTACAGTGTGGAAACAGGCCCTTCGGCCCAACAAGTCCACACCGACCCTCCGGAAAGTAACCCATCCAGTCCCATTTCCCTCTGGCTAATGCGCCTAACACTATGGGCAATTTAGCATAGCCAATTTACCTGACTTGCACATCTTTGGACTTGTGGGAGGAAACCCACGCAGACACGGGGAGATTGTGCAAACTCCACACAGACAGTCACCCAAGGTTGGAATTGAAACTGGTGCTGTGAGACAGCAGTGCTAACCACTGAGCCACCGTGCCACCCTACTATTCCCCATACAATTTGATGCTACAATCATAGGAGGTCTTCTTCCTCAACTCCACTTCCCACACTCTCTATATCCCTTCATTTCTTCATTAATCAAGAATCTATTAATGTTTATCAATAATACTCAACACCTGATCATCCACTGCTCTTTGGGAATTTTAAATATTCACAAACATTTGAATGAAGAAGCTCCTCATCTTAGAAGTGGCCACCACCTTCTTCTGAGTTCGTGAATCTGTGTTCTCAATTTCTGAGCCAAGTGCAGCATTTGCTGATTATTTACCCTCGAGGAGAAAGTGAGGTCTGCAGATAATGGAGATCAGAGCTGAAAAAGTGTTGTTGGAAAAGCGCAGCAGGTCAGGCAGCATCCAAGGAACAGGAGAATCGACGTTTCGGGCATAAGCCCTTCTTCAGGAATTCCTGAAGAAGGGCTTATGCCCGAAACATCGATTCTCCTGTTCCTTGGATGCTGCCTGACCTGCTGCGCTTTTCCAGAAACACTTTTTCAGCTCTGATTATTTACCCTGTCAAGCAGGGTGGCCTCTGGATTTTCTGGCATCGGACCATATTCGAGGTTTGTGTCTGTTATGGGCCAGTCCAGACCCCCTCAAAATATGTTAAGAAGGTGGCCTAGATGCTAACTTTTCCTTATTCTAAAGGCAGATGTGAAGGGGGTGTTCCAGGTGTGATGTAACTGGTCAATCCACTTGGCTTTAAACAAAACAGAATTTATTTAAACACTACAATCAAAACACAAACAAAAGAAAGCAGAATTTAGAATAATTTAACTTTTGTAAAAGAATTGACCTGATACAGTAACTATTACTAAGTAACAGTTTCAATATAGCAACATCCCATAAATACACCCCTTGGCAAAAAGGTAAATTCAAACACAGATTCTTACAGGCAGGAGAGAGCAACATCCAGAGGGAGATTACAGAGAAAGTCAGTGGAATCCTTTAGTGAAGCCTGCTACACTTCTGGGCTTTCACGTCTTGTGACAGCAACATCTAAAAACAACTAGAAAAAACCTGAACTGGGAGAACTGGTCACTCGCCTTCCATTGTTAAACTAGATTCTTCCGCACCTCTGCCTTGATGACGTTTCTTCAAAAAAAATCAAAGACAGCACAGTCACATGTCCAAGATTGAAACCTGTCGGGCCCTTTTCCATAATTTTGGATTTTGATCTTTGCACAAAACAGCGTCTGCATGCACACTTCTCCTGGATGGCTAATCTTACAGATCCACCAACATTCTCTATCCAACATCCCCTTTAACTGTCCCCCCAATCCACCAACATTCTCTCCCCAACATCCCCTTTAACTGTCCCCCCAATCCACCAACATTCTCTCCCCAACATCCCCTTTAACCATCCCCCCAATTTACCAACATTCTCTCCCCAACATCCCCTTTAAATATTCCCGCAATCCACCAACATTCTCTATCCAACACTGCCTCTAACTATCCCCTCAATCCACCAACATTGTCTCCCCAACATCCCCTTTAAATATTCCCGCAATCCACCAACATTCTCTCCCCAACACCCTCTCTAAATATCCCCTTAATCCAGTAACATTCTCTCCCTAACATTCATTTACTTAGTCCATTTCAGTAACATTGCCTCCCAAAACACCCTTTGCCTATCACTCCATCCAGCAGCTTTCCATCTCTGAAATCACCTTACCAAACTCCACCCAACGTTCTCTCCCTACTCTTACAACTCCAGCAGCAACTTTCCAACTGAGCTCATACAGCATTGATACCACCCCCGTCGAGTTCTTATAACAGTCTGAACCCATGTTATTCTTAAGTTATTAAACTGTCACCTTGCTGTCAAGCACCTTAAACTGTTCCAGTGTGCAGAGGGACATCAATAGGTTAAGAGTGTGGGCAAAAACTTGATTGTTTTTATTCATTCATGGGATTTGGCCGTCGCTGGCTGACCAGCATTTATTGCCCATTCCTAGTTTCTCTTGAGTGGTGAACTGCCTTCTTGAACCACTGCAATCCATTCACTGGGGTTGATCCACAGTGCCCTTTGGGAGGGAATTCCAAGATTTTGATCTCATAGCAAATGGAATATCATGTGGGGAAATATGAGATAATGCACTTTGGTCAGATGAATAGAGGAGCTGAATATTATTTAAATGGGAAAATGCTGTGGAAAGCAACAGAACAGAGGGATTGGGAATCCTTTTGCATGAATCACAAAAAGCTACTATCCACATTTAGCAGTTAATTGGGAAAGTCAATGAAACATTGGTCTTTATTTCAGAGGGGATGGAATATGAATGTATAATTGGAAGAATCTTTTGTTCAGGCTATACAAGGCACTAGTCAGACCATAGTTGGAATACTGTGAACAGTATTGGGCCCCTTAGCTAAGGAAAGATATACTGGCATTACAGATAGTAGAGAGAAAATTCATTAGGCTGATACCAGGTATGGAAGGTCTGTCTAATGAGGAGAGGTCAAACAGATTGGGCCTGTATTCATTAGAATTTAGAAGAATGAAACATTGTTAATGATTAATTATTCTTAATTATTAATATGAATAATTATTAATTACCATGATTCATTCTAATTCATTACTATTATTAATTATTTTTGTTTGAAAAAGGAGATATTTAAGATATATATAATGTGCGTTCTGGCTTGTCATAGTCATGTGAGATCCACCACAAGTCACTGACTGGAGACATCCATTTTCCAAACAGTGAAATAAAGGCACAATAGAAGTCAAAATATCTGTACTACAAGCTGATAACTCATGCCATCAGTCACCCAGTGAAAGATGGTAAACTATATGTGGCTTCCTGGACCCACTGTCCTTTTGGTCTTCCAGGAGACTGAGTCATGGGCTTGGTATTGGAAATATTCTCTCTGTGTAAAATATTGTGAAGCTGGCACTTGTGTGGGCAGAGCCTCACATAGGAAATTGAAAAACTAAAATTATCGGTCACAAAAGTTTAATGTTAAAAATCACACTACACCAAGTGATAGCCCAACAGGTTTATTTGGAAGTACAAGCTTTTGTAGCACTGCTCCTTTGTCAGATAGCTAGTGGGGCAGGATTATAGGGATTTATTGTCAACGATCAAAGAGCACACAACTGTTGAGATGTATTAAGCAAACCTGCAATTGCAAATTCACCCCATAGATTTATATGTGTGCGTGCGTGCACGTGTGTATATGTTTGTGTGAGGCGGAGAGAGAGTGTGTGTGTGTGAGAGAGATAGCGAGAGAGAGAGTGTGTGTGTGTGTTCATGCGTGCTTGATAAGGTGTTTGCGTGAGTGTGACAGAGTATATGCCTGTGAGAGGGTATGCATGTGCGTGTGTGCATGTGAGAGAGCATATGTATGAGAGAAGGTCTCACTCCATTACACTCGCGCATGCACTCTATCAAGCACGCACACATGTACACGCACTCCTTCTGTCTCTCTCCCACACACACGCACACATTCTCTCTCTTCATCACACACACACACACATACACGTACACACACACGTCTATGGGGTGAATTTGCAATTGCAGATTTGTAATTGCAGATACATTCTATTTTATTCAAAAACCACACAACCTGTAGGTAGTTAGTCAACGTGACATTTTATAAATTCCTATTTTGGAACTAGAACCAATCTGACTCAAGGTCGAGGTACAAACAGTCTCTAACTTCACACCTTTAATGCATTGTCTGAGCTGAGATGTCATCTTTTTTAACTGATAAAACCTTAAGTTATCTCAGGACTGCAACTTGAAAGAAGTTCTAGGATTTACATATTAATCAAACAAAACCTGCATCCCCATTCTAAGTGATTAAAAACTTAACAGCAATCTAGGTTTGTTCAATAGACCTCATCAGTTGTATGACACTTTGACCTTTTACTATAAATTCATAAATCTATGATCCTGCCCGACTAGCTACCTGATGAAGGAGCAGCGCTCCGAAAGCTAGTGCTTCCAAATAAACCTGTTGGACTATAATCTGGTGTTGTGTGATTTATAACTTTATCCATCCAAGTCCAAAACCGGCACCTCCACATCAAACTTTTAAGGGACAGGGCACAGCTGAGCTTCAGAGGCTGGTGTCATCCCTTCTAAGGGCATCATAGATCTGAGTTCCAAAGGAAAGGACACTTAGGCGGCTGCCTGCAATTCTGTGTCGAGGTAGGGGCAGTGTGGACTCACCCACCTTACCTTAGTCCAGACCTAGAGGAGGTCCACCAGCTGAACTGTGCTGCTTCAGACTTCCGCTGAAACCACTGCTGCCACCAGATGTTTTTGGCTAACATTCTGGATATTAATTCCTGCAAAATAAAACCGAAAAGCAATGGAGAAGTGAATACCTAAGAGGCTCTTCCACGAGTTAAGTAATATTAACAAGTTAAATAATGAACGAATAAATGGCATGAAGGACCAATGAACACAAGCTGCCTGCACCTCTGCCCTGAATGTTAACAGCACGAGGAGTCAGGAGGCAGTGTGAGCACAAGGATTGTGTTATCACTCTTACAAAATCATTAACAGGAAACAGAGTTGGAATAGGCTGCACATACACTGGGATTGAGGCCACTGTGCATAGAAGCTTAGTAGTCGACGGGCAGATGAGTCCTTCAGTCTATCGCAGTCAGCTGCCCATGTGGTGGCCATTTTATCTGTTATTTTAACATTTGGAGTAATTACACTGATGTAATATTGGTCAGACATTCTGTTTTGTGTGATATCAATTGAGGATAAATATGGGTCAGGATGCAAGGGATTATTTCTCTTATTCATTGATAGTGCAAATGGGATCATGTACATCCAACTGACCAGGCAGATCAGGTTTCAATGTACCATTTAATCTGCAAATGGTGCCTTTGACAGTGCAGCAATCCCTCAGTACAGTACTGGATATCAGGCTTGACTTGTCTGCTTAAACCGTGGAGTTCATTGGACTTGAAGATGGAGACTAGAGAGGGGCCTATTACCAACAACTGATTCAACTTGGGTGAAAGGGAAAGAGAAATAAAGAAAGAAATGAAAGTGCTTGCAATTATATGAAATCTTCAATACAAAGCACTTTCTTGTCACTAATGGTCACTATTGCAATGTGGGAAACATTAGTATAATTTTAAAGCAGAATGGACATTTCAGGTATTGTATCTGCACGTATGATTGCTAAGGACAAAGTGAGGACTGCAGATGCTGGAGATCAGAGTTGAGAGTGTAGAGCTGAAAAAGCACAACAGGTCAGGCAGCATCCGAGGAGCAGGAGAATCGATGTTTTGGGCAAAAGCCCTTCATAAGATTGCTAACTCTGGTTGTATGTAATCCTGAAATTTCCATTAATTGATCTTCTGTGTCCCAACTCCCAAACATCTTTACGTTCCAATTTCAAACATTCTTTGAAGTAACCAAATGAAACTATGACAAATCTTTATTAATGTCCAAAGATTTGTTTTTTTTCCCTGCAACTCCAGATTAATCCTAAAGCATTGGTTACTCTAATCAGGGAATGCAGAGGTAAATAGAAGACAAACATGGTTTTTTTTAAGTTGTATTTTTGTGACCTGTTTTCCATCTTGGAAGCTTCTGGGAAATGCAGGCTATTCTGCTGAAAAACCAAATGGCTGGCACCCCAAAGCCATGTGAAGAGTTGAACATCAGCAAAGCTGTGCCCTCATAAATGTACTTCAATAAGAAATTGCTTCTTGAATGAGATTCTTAAAAGGGATTTTCTGCTTGACCACTGTTGATGTGCAGGTTGGAATAACACACTGTTTGTGTTATAAATCTGCTCAATCATTCATTCTGCCATTATTCAGACTAAGTGGCCTCCTGTCAAATGCATTAACCTGGCATTAGTATGTTTATTATAGCAAGACTCAATGCCAAGTCTTTGCCGTTAATTTGTTCTCCAATAAAATGTGCTTTATTGATTCTCCTCAAACATTTGAACATAGTCCTTTTGAAGTGGTTGGTATTATAAAGCTATTATTTGTCCAAAAAAAAAAGATACAGCTTTAATGTGTTTTTCTAATTGATAACAAGATTTGTGATTGGCAATTAGCATCTACTAATTGCAGCCTTTACACTTTGAAAGGTTTCTAACCAAGTTAATAGACCACAATCATCCATGCGTGAATCTGTATGACTGTATTAAGTAGGAGGACAGTATTTACTACCTGAAAGATAGTTTGTTTATGACACAAAGCTTTTAGTCCTGTTTTCCCTTTGCATTACCATTTAGGAGCTATTACACCGACAGAAATCATGGTAATTAAAGTTATAGCATTAAATGTTAATCACCTGGAATACCATTGGCTCCCTGGTGTTTGATGAGCTGCTGTAGCTTCAAGAGTTGTGTCTAGACTTCAAGAATGAAAGGCATATTTCTAACTTTTGACGATATTGTGAAACTGGAGATATTAGATTGATATTGTCTGTTCGACAATTGTCCCTTCCATTTCAGTGGTGTTCAGATATTGCCCATTACACGCTATCCCCAAATGTTAAAACAACATTTTATATTGTTTTGAGGCTAACCTGGCTCTAATCAGAAAAAAACAGTTCAGTGATCCCATGCTTCCAACAGGAAGCTTTGTTTGACAGGGCCATTGATTTGGTAGTCTGTGAACTTGCCTCAGTTAGTCGCAATCTGATGTAATTTTGAAGACTGTGGAATTTATTTGGTGTCCTAGATATTATTCACCACTTAATCAACGTCACTAAAACAAATCAATTGATCAGCTTTTTAATTTGCTATTTGCAAAACGTTGCTGGATGTGAAGTGGCCACTGTACTTACTTACAGGACAAAAGTGGCAACTGTAATGACCATATCTTTTTCTTGAGTTTGGATTGAATTAAAAACCAAGATTTGTTGAAGGATTGCTGCACTGTTAAAATAAAAACTTCTGGCACTCATTGTACTTGTTGTTTACATAGTTGCTTTTTCAAACAGCAATGGAAACCTGCATAAGCTGGCTGCATAAATTTGGAGCTTTAACTGGTCACATGTAGCTGATCGGTCTATCAACAAGTGTCCATTATTAATGACAAAGGCCTCCTGCATGCTAACAGCTATGTGATTGGCTCCCAGACTGAAGCAGTTTGGGAGTGCGAATCTTTGCATGAAGCAATTGGACCTCTGGAGGGTCTCCTCAACGGTAAAAATCATCTTCAACCTGAACTTCATCAACTTGTTACCCCTCATCAGTTGCTGTAAGCTGTGACATTTAATTAATACGTCAGAGGCTTTTATAAGTGTAAACCAGTCATCCTGTGCTTCTTGCAAACATGGGAAAGTATCTGCAGAAGGAAGATTGAGAAACAGTGTTATGATCAGAGAAAGAATCATCTCAGCAGACCCCTTGGACAGAGATTACTGAACTGCTTTCCCAGTCTTTCCTTGAACCTATAATACCTATGAGTTCTTTTGTGCCTGTCTCTGAGTGTGCGTAGAGGAAGAGTTCTATAAGTGGGTTGGAATTGTACCTAGCAGAGTTAGAGGTCAACAGTTCATGATTATATCTGAAATTAAAAAGCAACACTGGCTATGTATGGAAACTGGTTCCGTGCTTTCTGTCAACCTGGATCTCAAAGGCAAGAAAATTGGAGAATCCTGCGTACCTTTTAAAATGTTTAACTTTTGTGATGATGCTGGGCATAGGTGAGCTTGATTTCCATTATTTTATCCCAGTGAGGTGTAATGTTACACTTTGAAATAATTATGTTGACTGTGATACACTGTAACACGCGCTGAGAAAATGTCATCCAATTTATAAAGACATTATGCACAGAATTTGGCTCCATTATGATGCTGATACTTGTGCTGTGGAGATGCTGAGCTCATGAAATATCGAGCAAACATACTTCTGGCCACTTCCAACATGGCCCACTTATGACAAAATCATTGGGTGGGAATAGCAGCAGCATACCATACATGCACTGAAAATGTGCAGAGGGGCTAGACTATGAGTCAGCAGCATTTAACACTGAATTATTGCCCCATCTGTAACAATAGACTTCCATTGTAATCCTTTGAGTCATTGACATGATCTTCAAACAATGTGAGGGCTCCTGGGAGTAAGTTAATGTTCTGAGGGGATCTATGGGAATAAATTCATATTTGTGATGGGTTCTCATCAAGGAAAGTTTTGAAATTGAATTGGAAAGTCTATTTCTACGCTTTGAATAACCCAACATTTTTGATGTTTCTTCCCTTGCTTTTAGTTGACATTCATTGTGAATGTGGAAAATCACTAGCATCAATTGGTATTAAAAAATACATAAAGTTGGGGCAGGAAATACTAGTTGATATTTTAGAACTGCCTTCAGTTTCTCAAAGGTTGCTTTAGTGACATTTGCTTGTTTTCAGAATATATTTGTCCAAGACATGTATACCTTGTTGTAGTTAGGCACAATTTTTAATAGAAACCACACTTACCCTAAAACCTCAATATTTCCCATATAGAATTCCTTGTTCCTAAAACTAGCAGAGCCATTACTTTTGCTGTTGTTGGTAATAACTGCCCTGTCTTATGATGTTTTCCAGATAAGCTAGCATTGCTTTTCCTTATTCACACTTGGCAAAACTGATAACTAAGACAGCTTTTTGCAGTTGCTTAAACATGACCTTTAATTGTTTTACATGTTATTCCTAGATGTTGCTGTATATTACATTATCTAAATGAACTACACAGTTTGGTACTTTAGCTACAACTTGATTAATCCATTTTTGGAATGTAGCTGGGGCATTTCTAAAACTCAAATGGCATTATTTGACATCGATATACGTTGTTTGATATAACAAAGGTTGTTATTTCTTAAGCTTTGGATGGTAGTGGTCCTTTCCAGTACCAATCTTAGAAAGAAATGAGGTACTGGAAAACCTGTTGGTGGAATCTTCTAAAGAAATGAATAGGAATGTTGTTTTGTTTCTGCATTCACCGTTCAATAAACTAAGCAGAATTGAATTGACCTATTCAGTTTTGGAGCGAACATCACCAGACAATTCTAACTGCTTTGGTTAGGTTCAATCAAGTGATTTCATTAGCTTATATTAGATCTTCATTTCCAACTAAATTTGTTTTCCAGGGCTTAACCAATAAGGATTTCATTTTATCAGCACCGATTCACCTATCTCCATATCTAACTAACTTAGTGCATCCAGCTGTATATCTCCAGATTCCCTTGAATTTCCCAATAATCGAACTGGATCTTCCTTTCTCTAAATATGACAATATGTTATCGAACTGTCCCAGTCCTTCAGTATCGGTGAACTAGATTTTAGAAAGTTCCTATGTGAACTCTCCTTCGACCTTACTCTTAAAGTTTTGGTCATCCATCATTACATTTACCACCTGACACCTTTGATCTTTCTTATCTTCTTCCTGTGATGACATTGTTCACATGACATGACTGATTCTTCTTCCTGTGATCAAGAGTAACTATCAAATGGGTCAGTTTGTATAGATTACTGAAACTCAATTTTTGGACAGATTTGCTCAGACAATCATATCCAGTTGGCGATGCATTACCCAGCACTTTCACCTTCTATGCTTATCACCAGCATCAACAGTATAGGGCAAATATTGCAAACTACTTGTCAATACTGGAACTTAGTTACAAAAATGCTGCTTAAAATGTATTAGACTATTGCAATTTCAGGCAGTAATAAAATTGAGAGTAGACATCAAAATTGGTGATTAAAATTTACTTGCTAATATCTCCTCTTTATCATTTCAATGTCCTCTTTCAGACTTATGTTGCTGTCACTTTCAGCTTGATCACAGAATGCTGTAAACATCAGGTGTATTGCTACAGCAAATTTAATCAGTTCATAATACTATGGAATTGTCAGACAGAACACAATGACCCAAAAGAAAAAAAAGTCAATAATTTTGCTGTATGCTCTGTCTGGAAATCTGGTGTTATGGGTGATGCGTATTGTGCATTCTTTAAACAAGCATATGATAATCTTTTCTTATCAAGACAAACATTTCAGTCACCTTGTATACATCACACAGCTGTTTCACTAATCATTACCAATAGAGAAAAAATTGCATATACATCAACATGTTTGCTTTAAGGAATGGGAATAACACCTTCAGAGATTATTGTTTTCATCTATGAGACATCCTTGCATCGGGTTCCAGTAGACTGGAAGCTGCAAATATTGACAACATAAACAGTGACAAGTACACAGGCATATTCCACTTGGCAAATACACAAGAACAATTCCTATCTGTAAACTTGGGATCTCTGTAGAGTCAACGTTCAGAATCATAGCTGAATGTACACAGGTGACAATCCTCAAGATGGCACTATATAAACAAAGATAAGTTCCTTAGTTGCCTATACATTATGCCATATAAACCTGAAAAGTACAGTTGGCAAGGAGAAACTCACTGACAATAGACAGTAGACAATAGGTGCAGGAGTAGGCCATTCTGCCCTTCGAGCCTGCACCACCATTCAATATGATCATGGCTGATCATCCTCAATCAGTATTCTGTTCCTGCCTTATCTCCATAACCCTTGATTCCACAATCCTTGAGAGCTCTATCCAACTCTTTCTTAAATGAATCCAGAGACTGGGCCTCCACTGCCCTCTGGGGCAGAGCATTCCACACAGCCACCACTCTCTGGGTGAAGAAGTTTCTCCTCATCTCTGTCCTAAATGGTCTACCCCATATTTTTAAGCTGTGTCCTCTGGTTCGGCACTCACCCATCAGCGGAAACATGTTTCCTGCCTCCAGAGTGTCCAATCCTTTAATAAGAATCAGAGTATTAGGAATCATTTTTGGGTTGGAGGAGATTATAGAGCTAGAAAAGTGATGCCATGGATCATTTTGAACATCAAAATGGACACGTTAAAACTGAGTATATTCAAAAAAACAAAGAGGTTTGGAAAAGGTGCAAAGCAATGGGACAAAAATAGAGAGCTCCTGTAAAGAGTTGCATGGGCACAAGAGTTGAACCATCTCTTTCCAGCTGTAAAGCAATAAGGTTTTGTGTATTTACTGAAACCCTTAATGGGTTTATTTGAAAGTTCCTCCTCAATTATTTTTATGAAAGTCCCTTTCAAATAAATGATTTAAATTCTCCATTAAAATAACAGACAGAGAAACATTATATTCATGTAAATATACCTAATGCATGTTTGAAAGTTACGACCAAATCTTCTTACATTTACTTTTAGGTAGTCGTGAACGAAGTTTAAAATACAGACTAAAAATGAAAGGTTTTGATAAGGCATATCGGGAAAACTCATGTCACTGGCATCAGACTGAGTAACACAGTTAAGATAATTGTCAAATCATTTGCAGGGAGAATTGGATTACACTGTAAGATTTTATCATCTGGACAATACTGTCTGAAATGGTTGTGTAAGAAGATTTGGTCGTAACTTTCAAACATGAATTAGGTATATGCTTGAAAAAGAAAACTTATGAAGGCAAGATGGAAGGCACTTTAATAGATCCCTCAAAGATCCGTCACAAATAGGATGGACTGAATTGCCTCTTGTTGCCCTGTATATTCCTCTGAAGGACATGTGAGCAACTTTCCAGATCCAACACCTCAACTGCTGGCATCAGCATTCACTACTTAGGGAGAAGGATAATTTTCTTTTCACATAGAGTCACAGAGTCATAGAGATGTACAGCATGGAAACAGACCCTTCAGTCCAACTCATCCATGCTGACCAGATATCCCAACCCAATTTAGTCACACCTGCCAGCACCTGGCTCATATCCCTCCAAACTCTAAGGTTCTTTAGTTTAATTTTGGAAAGGGACATCGGTGGCTGCTGTAGTAACATGAGGTTTCCTTGTATTAATTCATGGGATGTGGTTATCACTGGCTTGCATTTCCTTTATCATTTGTTGCCCATCCTTAATTGCCCACTTAAGAGGCAATCATATTGCTGTGGGCTGAGTGTCACATGTAGGCCAGACCTGGTAAGGACAGCAGATCGCCTTCCCTGAAGGATATTAGTGAACCAATTGAGGTTTTGCAACAATTGACAGTGCCATTGGGCAAGCCTTCGGTTTCCGACATTTTATTGAATTCAAATTCTTCCATGGTGGGATTTGAATCCATGTCCCCAAACCATTAGTCAGAGATTCTGGATAACTATCGCAGTGACATTTTCATGACCCCCCAAATTTTGTCAGTGAACTATAGCTAGCTTTACTGAACATAGCTATGTATAAGATCAGAAGTCAGGCCATCTGGGAGCCCGATGGACCCAGACTCTGGCTGCACATGAACTAGTATCATTGTGACATAACTCCTTCCATTCACAATCAGCAGCTGTACATAGAGTAAAGATGGGATTCCTTCTGCTCTACAGTTGCACAATGTCCTATAGGGCCATGACTTTTTACTATGAAACAAACATCAGAAAACAATTCAATTTGGAATGGATCACCTTTCTATTCTCATTGGATGACATGCCCCAAGGACCAGAAGATATCAAGTTCAATAACTAGTTAGTACTAACTTAGCTGATCTTAGCAATTGAGATGGTGCATTTTGGCCTAGATTCAGGATAGGAAAAGTAAGACAACAGTCTGACATCAAGAGACAGCTGTGTGTATACGTGACTTTTTTGTGAAAACTGCTTGTCTGTGATTCCTTCATTTGCTGCCTTGTCTAGAATCCATCATTAAGGATGAGGTTTCTCTAGAATCCATCATTAAGGATGAAGTTTCTAAATTCTTGGAAGAGCAGAGTCTGATTAGAACAAGTCAACATGGATTTAGTAAAGGGAGGTCATGCCTGACAAACCTGTTGGAATTTTTTGAAGAGGTAACAAGTAGGTTAGACCAGGGAAACCCAGTGGATGTGGTCTATCTAGACTTTCAAAAGGCTTTTGATAAGGTGCCACACGGGAGGCTGCTGAGCAAGGTGAGGGCCCATGGTGTTCGAGGTGAGCTGCTGGGATGGATTGAGGATTGGCTGTCTAACAGAAGGCAGAGAGTTGGGATAAAAGGTTCTTTTTCAGAATGGCAGCCGGTGACGAGCGGTGTCCCGCAGGGTTCGGTGCTGGGGCCACAGCTGTTCGCATTATATATTAATGATTTGGATGAGGGAACCGGGGGCATTCTAGCGAAGTTTGCCAATGATACGAAGTTAGGTGGACAGGTAGGTAGTACTGAGGAAGTGGGGAGGCTACAGAAGGATCTAGACAGGTTGGGAGAGTGGTCCAGGAAATGGCTGATGGAATTTAACGTGAGCAAGTGCGAGGTCTTGCACTTTGGCAAAAAGAATAAAAGCATAGACTACTTTCTAAATGGTGAGAAAATTAATAAAGCCAAAGCACAAAGGGATCTGGGAGTGCTAGTCGAGGATTCTCTAAAGGTAAACATGCAGGTTGAGTCCGTGATTAAGAAAGCGAATGCAATGTTGTCTCTTATCTCAAGAGGGTTGGAATATAAAAGCAGAGATGTACTACTAAGACTTTATAAAGCTCTGGTTAGGCCCCATTTGGAGTACTGTGTCCAGTTTTGGTCCCCACACCTCAGGAAGGACATACTGGCACTGGAATGTGTCCAGCGGAGATTCACACGGATGATCCCTGGAATGACAGGTCTAACATATGAGGAACGGCTGAGGATACTGGGATTGTATTCGTTGGAGTTTAGAAGATTAAGGGGAGACTTAATAGAGACGTACAAAATAATACATGGCTTGGAAAAGGTGGATGCTAGGAAATTGTTTCAGTTAGACGAGGAGACTAGGACCCGTGGACACAGCCTTAGAATTAGAGGGGGTCATTTCAGAACAGAAATGCGGAGACATTTCTTCAGCCAGAGAGTGGTGGGCCTGTGGAATTCATTGCCACGGAGTGCAGTGGAAGCCCGGACGCTAAATGTCTTCAAGGCCGAGATTGATAGATTCTTGTTGTCGAGAGGAATTAAGGGCTACGGGGAGAACGCTGGTAAGTGGAGCTGAAATGCGCATCAGCCATGATTGAATGGCGGAGTGGACTCGATGGGCCGAATGGCCTTACTTCCACTCCTATGTCTTATGGTCTTATGGTCTTGCAGATGAGGAACAGGCACGTGAGTGAGGTATGAATGGATTGGTAGTATCGGTACATTCATACCCAGCAGGAATCAGGCACTTCAGTAAAAGAAGGGAAGGAATTATAAAATAAATAGTGCCTAATTTTCTGTTCCTTGGCTCATACCATTTCTCCCATAATACAACTTTGCTACTATCTATATGTGAAATTCACATTCAAATATCATGGTTCAAGTACAGGCAATGCCCTAATGGGATTATTGCTGGACTATTAATCTTTTACACCCAGGTAATGTTCAAGGACCCTGAGTTCAATCCCACTGAGGCAGATGGTGGAATTTGAATTCAGTAAGAATCTAGAATGAAGAATCATGATGATCATCAATCTGGTTCACTAATGTCCTTTAGGGAAAGAAATCTGCCATCCTTACTTGGTCTGGCCTACATGTGGCTCCAGACTCATAATGTCATTGACTCTTAACTGTTTTCTGGGCAATAAATGCTGGCCTGGAAGCAATACCATAGTATACCAGAAAATGTAGAGAAAAGACTGTCTACTCTAGAGGGTAGACAGTCAACAGGTGAAGTCAGAATAAGGGAGAAAGTCATGAAGTGTAAACCAGAGTTGCAGTAGATGTATGTAAATGCACTGAGTACAGTAAATAAGATTGGGGAACTAATCACATAGATTACCCGAGAAAAAAACATTTTCACACAACAAGTGATCCAGATCACATTGCCTGGAAATGTGGTGGAGGCATGGTCAATTCAGGCATTCAAGTGCAATTAGATGGTTATTTGAATTGGAACAATATGCAAGGGTTGAAGGAAAAGGTAAGAGAATGGGACTAAATTATAATGCTCAGCCAACAGCAGGTGTAGACACAAGAAGTTGACTAGCTTCCTTCTGCACTGCAACACTTCTGAGAAATGTCCGTTTTATACAATATGAAAAACCAGGCCTGAAAATGTGGTACTGTGTCAGGGTGTGACAGAATGGCTGCTCCACTTCCTGCAGGACAAGAAAGTGGGACCAAGTTGCATTTGCTGCTGAGGCATGACAAAGGGACAAAATGGGCACACCTTCCTTTTAAACTTTGGCCTGGACAAATGAAGACACCAGATGTAACAGCAGTCACGTAGATGATAACCAGAAAGATCGATGAAGGTTGAAGTTCACTCCTGTAAATTATCTTTTTATTTTTAAGGTGTGACATACTCATTAGTAAACAGTTTTTTTTATAATCAGAGGTTGAGCCAAAATATAATTCTAGGTTTTTTATTTTCACTGTCCTTTTGACACTGTTTCAGCGTTTGTAGACTAAAATTTATTAAACACTTTGTTGAAAACAAGGCAAGCTGGATTGACACTCAAGGTAGAATTACAACGATGCTTTCTTATCTCTTAGAGATGTTGACCTTTGCTTTCTTTTATCATTAGAATGTGAACATCACTGTGTGATTATCTGTGTAAAAGATAAATCATCATTACATAGCTAATAGCATATAGTAAATGAGCTCTAATCCATTAAGCCTAGTTCCTTAAAAAGGTCAATGAATCATACTGTGTACTGCCTGGTATGGTACTAACACTTGCAAACAGGTACGTTCCAGATTTTATCCTACATTGTAATGAGTCTAATCTCAGCTGGGAATAAATTGGATCTTTTCTAAAATATGTGCAAGGGATGTGAATCTGGGCCAGCATTTATTACCCATGCATAATATCTCTTGAAAACGCGGTGGTGAGTTGCCTTCTTAAACTGCTGCAGTCCATGTAGGCGCATCATGTTGTTAGGGTGGAGTTCCAGGTTTTTCAGTTGGGTTTAGTGTCCTTAGCCCAGGGAGAGTCTGTTAACCAAATTGTCACAATACTTATCCGGTGTTTGCTGAACGGAAGTACTTGAATGAATGAATGATTTTATTGTTACATATGTCTAGGGAGACACAGTGAAAAGTGTTCTTTGGTACAATCTGACAACATTTTGAGATACAAAAGAATAAAAAGCAAGTATTTAAATAGAGATCATCCTTATCAGCCGGGGTCCCAAAATGCCACTCCAGGATTTCTGCACGGCCCCTGCTCCAAGCCTACCACAGTCTAGATTAGAGTGGTGCTGGAAATGCACAGCAGGTCAGGCAGCATCCGAGGAGCAGGAAAATTGACGTTTCGGGCAAAAGCCCTTCATCAGGAAAGGGCTTTTGCCCGAAACATCGATTTTCCTGCTCCTCAGATGCTGCCTGACCTGCTGTGCTTTTCCAGCACTACTCTACTCTAGACTCTGGTTTACGGCATCTGCAGTCCTTGTTTTTACCTTTAAGCCTACCACAGCCAGGTGTCCGCACTCCACCACTGCTGCAGCCAAAGCCCCAATACCATTTCCAAAGTCTGCACGTCAGGCCTATGAGCCAGGAGTCACAGAAGACACTGCTCTGGTATCCTTGCAACATAAGAAAAACACATGCAGGAGTTTGAAGAAACAGGTGCAGTATAGGCAGAATGGGCCGAATGGCCTCATTCTGCGCATGTGTCATGAAAATCTCATCATCTAAATCCTTATGTGTCTTTTGCAGTAAAATTAATTCCAAGTGAAAGTTGTGCTGCAGACATGTAGGCCCTGATCCTTCAGCAACGTGGGTGGATATTGAATATTTAGCTGTCGGTAGGATGACCAGGGCCATGGACTGACAGGTTTACTATGGTCCATCACTTTCCAGCTGTTCATGGTGTGTACTAATTCAGCCAAAAGTGAAGCTTGATCTAAACCTGCCCCAGAGTCTACTAACTGGTCAGGATCACAAACTCAGATGACCCTGATTCTGTTTCAATGCAAGGAGAGAGGAATCCTAGGCAATCATCACTTGTAAGTTTTCTATTGTTGCATAGAGTTTAAGGGATTAAATTGATATTTATTAAACCTTACTTAAATGTAATAAATGAATGTGGTTATGGGGAAAATGAGCAGTTTTAATACCACTGTAGAACAATATTTGGAGGGCAGTATCAAATATTAGCTATATGATTTTAAAAAACTTTGTAACTAGATAGCAATGAAGGAGGTGGAGAGGAAGAGTAATTCCAGCAAATGGAAGAGGCTGCAACTTAAATTAGAACATAGATCTATCAGGTTTCCATTTCTTTTACATTTCATATTAAATTGCAATCTGTGGCAAAGGAGTTTTTTTTGGTTAATCCCTGTGACATATAAAACCAGGATGACCCTAAGTGTTCTATCCAGTTCACCCTACATAGGTCGAATGGAAATTTTGCTTTCTGAGAGATGAATAGATGTTAATTTAAGAGGTAAGGATATCCAACATTGTGCAAGAACCAAGTTAGTTATTCTCATTACAAATCTCACCTTCTATTCCATGAGGCAAAGAAAGGAAAAGATTTCTACTACTTTTCTCTCAATCTCTGGTGCACCTTTTTGGCAGCACAACTCATGCTTCAAATGTCACCTCCTCTGCAGGCACCCATCCCAAATGTCTTTGTCTGATCCATTTATGGGATGTGAACATGGCTCCCAAGACTGAGCGGCACGGTGGCTCAGTGGTTAGCACTGCTGCCTCACAGCAGCAGAGACCCAGGTTCAATTCCCGCCTCAGGCAACTGTCTGTGTGGAGTTTGTACATTCTCTCCGTGTCTGCATGGGTTTCCTCCGGGTGCTCCGGTTTCCTCCCACAATCCAAAAATGTGCAGGTTAGGTGAATTGCTATGCTAAATTGCCCATAATGTTAGGTGAAGGGGTAAATGTAGGGGAATGGGTCTTGGTGGGTTGCTCTTTGGAGGGTCGGTGTGGACTTGTTGGACTGAAGGGTCTGTTTCCACACTGTAAGTAATCTAATCTAATCATGATAAGGTTAGGGTTATTTGTATATGGGTTTATTTAAGCTCAAGTTGAAATGCTCTCCAGATGAGGATGGTGAGCCAAGTTCTGGAGCTCCTGTTGTCCATGTGGTGAAGGTATACACACAGGACCATGAGGGAGGGAGAGCCAGAAGTTTGACTCTGCCACATCAAAGGCAAGGTTATTTAGTTCCAAGTCAGGATGGTATGCAGCTTGGAAGGAAACTTGCAGGCAATGGTGTCCCCATGTACTTGCTACCTTTCTCCTTCTAGGTGATAGAGATTGTGGATTTTGTGATATTGGATGTTATACAGTGTTCTGATTAGCAAATAACTGAATACGTGCATAGTTAAAATACATCATCAGTCCAGAATGTGATGCAAGACAACACTTGAGACTATACGTGGGTCAGTGTGAAAGTAGAGCCCTCCTGTAACTCTGTATATCGTCTGTTGTTCAACAATATAGAGCGGAAACATTTGTTGCCATTTATTAGTGTATTATTGGTAAATTAGTGTAAGGGGCCAAGTTCACAATAATGGGTTTGGAAGTTCATGTCAAAGGAGTCTTGGCAAATGGACAAAAGTGCATCTTGAATATGGTACACAATACTGCCATTGTGTGACTGTGGTAGAAGGGGAGATAGTTTCATGGTGGCTGATGGGATTTTGATTAAGCAAGCTGCTTTGTCCTGGATGATGTTGACCTTCTTGTAATGTTGAAGCTGCACTCAGCCAGGCATGTGGAATATATTTCCTCAGTTGTCTGACTCTTGCCTTGTAAATGGTAGATAGGCTCTCAGGAGTCAGCAAGTGCACTCTGATAATTTCCAGCCTCTGGCTTGTGCTTGTAACCAGATCATTTATGTTATTGGTCAAGATAATATTGACTCCCAAATTCCTGAAGAAGGGCATGTGCCCGAAACGTCGAATCTTCTGTTCCCTAGATGCTGCCTGACCTGCTGTGCTGTTCCAGCAATAAAGTTTCAGCTCCCAAATTAATTACAAGTGGCAGCCCTGAGAATGCTATTGGTGTTAATACTTCAATGATTATACACTTACTGACTTTCAAGGATGTTGATGATGGGGGACAGTCCAACAGGTTTATTTGGAAGTACTAGCTTTCGGAGCGCTGCTCCTTCATCAGGTGGTTGTGGAGAATAAGATTATAAGACACAGAATGAAATTCTGTGTCTTACAATCTTATTTTCCATAACCACCTGATGAAGGAGCAGCGCTCCGAAAGCTAGTGCTTCCAAATAAACCTGTTGGACTATAACTTGGTGTTGTGTGATTTTTAACTTTGTCCACCCCAGTCTAATGCCAATGTCTCCAAATCATGATGGTGGGGAAGTCAGCAATGATAATGCTGCTGAATAACATAGGGAGATGGTATGATTATCTTATTGGTTATGAGATTAGTTTGTCGTTTGACTTGTACAAAATATTATTGCCACTTATCAGCTCAAACTTGTGTGAAGTCTATGGCCCTTTATTCAGGGATTCGGGATAGTATCAGCAGAACAACAAAAGGACAAGAGAAGTAGTAGCTACTATGTGACGGGTCTTCAAATGTGTCAAAATATGTGATAATATTTTTAAAATCTAAAGGTTGGAAGTTTCCACTCCTTGTTTGACAAGAGTAATTGTGAATGAGATGGTTAAATAGGATGAGAGTGAAACAAAATCAAATTCTTAACACTGTGAAACCTTGCAAGACTTTCCATTCTAATCATAAATGACAGCTACAGAATCTTGTCCTTGAGTGGTGACTAGGTTATATCCCTGTATTTGTATCGCATTAATGCACTAACTCTCTAACACTTCCAATTTTCTTCTCCACTGAAAATGTAGACAGGTCAAAAAGCCAATATGTAAAACAGAGTGGGTACCTGGGTGGCTGCAGATCGCCAATTGCTTGTGTTGGTTATCATATAGCTACTTCTTCTGCTCAACATCTCTGCGTGGTCTCTGGCCACCATCCTCTTCTACCCTTCCTGCACTAGACTTGACATCAGCAAACCACAGACCTGATCGCATCATGTTGTCTGCTTTTGGAGGAACTCAACCACTGCTTCAGGTCCACATACTCTCATCTGGAGCTGAGGGCCCATTATGACTTGCAAGCTTCTGCTAGGTCTCTTAGTGCCAGGGGACAGCCACACATCACCTGAATCTATGCAGCATATGTTTACACTGAGCTGGACACAGGCATCTAACAGCTCTTAACTTGCATTATTAGCACATGCTGACTTTGGAACTTACTTGGACACATCCAGCCTCTGTGTGGGTGACATTGCTTTTTATTTGGCACACACTGAGATACAGCCTGTCAGCCTGTGCAGTTTAGCTGGCCTCTTGGTTCAGAGAGAGAAGCAGGCAGCATTGTAACAGTGGAGTGGAGGAGGCACTTGGAGTGAGGTCAAAAGTCCCCCAACCCGAACTCACCTCACCATTGATGCTGATCACCCATGGCTGTCGTGATGGAGAGCAAGCAAGATTCTCTCCCATGATGTAGTTAGTTCTTTACTGCTGTTTCTGAGACATTCCTGTGCACTAATTTATTTTTTAAAAAGTCACAAAATGCAGAATCAATTTTAATAAAAGATAGAACTCTAAAGTCAGTCAGGGCAATGGATCTGAGAACTACCAATCCTTGTCTTATTGATTTAAATAGTGATGCACTCATGCATATACACCATATACTATATATGTATATGCAGTAAAATTGGTGACGTTTTAATCAGTGCTACCACTTGGAGATAAGAGTACAATTCAGCCTTATTTTCTTTTTAAGTGTTTATCATTCGTTGTCAACTAATCTCTGGCTGTAGAGAAAAAGAGACATTTGTTTTGTTATTAATTTCAATTATCTATGCAGAATGTGCAGTTAAGGAAATGATTAACTTTTACAGTCCCATAAAAGCCAAGAATGCACTGAACAGTTTGCCTCTCTTGCACTCTGTACAGAGGGAACTTTACCCCATACTAAGAGACCAATAAAAAGCAGAACTTAATTTCTCAGGTTTTTGTCTTGTCTCAAAATGTACGCTACGCTGTGTCACCTAATCCTCCAATCATCATGATCACGTCATCAATCAAGTAACAACAAATTACTTGTTTATTCTTTCTAACTTTTCTCCAACCATGACAGCCTTCAAATCCCTGCTTGTATCATTGTATATTATTTTTAGGTATACTAACAGCAGCAATCTAGCTAAGGGATGAGACTTATCTATCCAAAGCTCAGTCAGTGAGCATTTAGTTTCCTGTCATGTTTTTGAGGAGGTGGGGTTGCATGCATGAAGATTGAGGCATAGAATTGTCAACTCAAAATGGCACGGAAGGAGAACATTTAATTGATGGAGTTCATACCCCTCTTAAAGGATTAATCGAATTAGTCCTGTTCCCCTTCTTTATCAACATAGCCCAATTATTTGAATTGGAGCTTCTTAAGAAGAGCTTCTGGGCAGAGGAGATTTCCTTCAGCATTTCCTGAAGAAGGGCTCATGCCCGAAACGTCGATTCTTCTGTTCCTTGGATGCTGCCTGACCTGCTGCGCTTTTCCAGCAACACATTTTCAGCAATTATTTGAATTCACTTGTATCCATCTAATCCTGATTTTAAATTATTCATTGTTTCCTCTTCCACCACCCTCAAAAACAGTGAGCCCTAAGTCACAGCCACTTGCTGCATGAAAGCATTCTGCCCCCCATCTCCTCTGCGCAAAGTCTGAAATCTGTCAGCCCAAGTCCACTCCTCTGGACCCCCCTGTCAACCAGGAACTGCACGTCCCTGCTGCAGAATTGTCATTTTCCCTTCATCCAACACCTTCAAACATTTGCTCTTCACTGAGCAGTGCAGCTTGAGAATGCCAGTGCTTATCTGGATACCCAAGTGCCTTATAAAGACATTCTGAGGAAGAGTCACTGGACCTGAAATGTTTACTCTGATTTCTCTTCACAGATGCTTTCCCAACAATTTCTGATTTTGTTTCTGAATTACAGCATCCGCAGTTCTTTAGGTCTTCATTTAGGTAGTTAATGGAGTGGACTTGGTAAGATGAGGGGAGATATCATGTTAGGCCCCTCAGAATGAAGCCCTTTGTGAAACTCAACAAAACTGACAGAGACAAAAATCCTAAGAATCAGCCTAATAAATAACTTGGGTTTTAAACAGTTGAGGTCCACTTCCCATCATCTGTAATAAAAGGGAGAGCTGGAGAGATGCCACTAGAATCTCAAGTCAACAAAGGAATTGATTTTTTTTGTTACTTGTTCCAAGAGATTCCCCAAATGAAACTACTGGGTTTGGCCCGTTTGAATTAATCTATAGTATTGAAATAAGAGGTCCATTAAAATTGATCAAGGAAAAGTTTTAAAGACAAAAGGACAAATCTTCAATGTTGGATAAAAGTCCATATCTCTTGAAAGACTCAGAGGAATGTACAAAGTGGCACAGGAGCATTTGGAAACTATTACAACCATTGACGGAAGAATGAGCAGGCAAACACAATACATTTATAACATTCCAAACTGAAGATACCGCATTATTATTACAACCTTTAAATGGTGAACCTTTAAAAATGTGATTCAGAAGCCTATACAAGGTAGCTGGGATTGTTAGTGAAGTGCCAAATCTGGGAGATATTCCAGATTGCAGGAAGGAGAATTGGTTCGGGCAAATAAAGCGATATCATCACAGACAGGAAGATAAAGAACAGTGGGTGCATCAGATGGTAAAAGTAATGGAGGATAACAGAAATTGCAAGACTGGCAGGTTTAGAAAATGAACCTGCTGCAATCAGACTAGCCAGTGCTGAAATAAATGCTGGAACAGTTAGATATCATATGCTATAATCCCTACAGTGTGTAAAAAGCCATTTGGTCAATCAAGACTAGACCGATCCTCTGAATGACATCCTTCTCAGACCTAGCCCCCCACACAATCCCTGGAACTCCACATTTACCATGGTTAATCCACCTAGCCTACAGATCCTGGAACACTACAGGGCAATGTACCATGGTCAATCCACCACATCTCTGCACTGTGGTAGGAAACCAGAGTAACCTGGAGGAAACCCACACAGACAGAGGGAGAATGTGCTAATTCCATACAAACAGGCTGGAATCGAACCCAGATCCCTGCTGCTGTGAGGCAGCAGTGCTAACCAATGAGCCACTGTGCTGCCCATCATGAATATATTCTTATACTTAGAGGAAGGATAAAAGGAAGATCTAGTAGGGTTACATTGAGGCAATCTGTATGGGTGAGAATAGTGGTTAACCTAAGGTCAGGTCCAGTGATATGTGAAGTTCGGTTGGTAGCAATGGTCATGAACAAGTACATGAACCATATGAAAATTGTAAACTCGCAAACAGTGCAGAAACAAAACATGCCGGGCTCCTCGACAGTTTCTGGAACTCATGAGTTCTCCCTCTCTGTCAAGTATTGAAGATCCCCCAGTATCTGACATGGACACAGTGGACATCACCGCTTCAACTCCTTTGCTGTGTGAAGATTAAAATAAATTTCTTCCGAGAAGCTCTGGGCGCAAAAGGTGAGCTACTCTGTTACATGCAGCCCATTTCAGAGGCAGAATTGGAAGAACCTGACCTAGTGCTGAAATACCGCAGGAGGAGCTATAGAAAAAAGAACTAGTCTACGTCCTCAGACAGAGAGGAGGAGGGATTGTAATGAGGTCAACCAGGTGAACCTCATAGAACATGAGTTCCCTGATTGGGGCTGTTAATCTGGTCCAGTCAGGGAGCCCTGACTGACAGAAAACAAAACTGAGAGCTGGTACTGAGGGAGCTGGATCAGTGTCAAGGACTCTTCACATGTAAGTAAATGGTGACATGGTGAAGAAATACCAGCCTCTGTGGAGTTATGTCAAGGAGAAAGATTTGAAAAGGACCTGAGGAGCAATTCTTTCACCCAGAGGCTGGTCCATGTGTGGAATGAGCTGCCAGTGGAAGTGGTAGATGCAGGTACAGTTACAATATTTAAGAGACATATGGATAGGTGCATGAATAGGAAAGGTTTAGAAGGACATGGGCCAAGTGCAGGCAAATGGGATTAATTAATTTGGGAAACTTGGGTGGCATGGATGAGGAATGCCAAAGAGTCTGCTTCCATGCTTCATGGCTCTATGACTGTTGGTAGGTCATATATCACACTTCTGATAGATTTTGGATGAGGGTGGCTTGACTTTCAGCACACTCTTCCATCAGGGTCAAAACAGTGCTGCCAGTCCCACTCAGTTCCTGACCTCATAACAGTCCAATCATGCACAAAGAGCTCAACTCCAGAGTTGAGGTGAGAGTGGCCACTCTTCACATTAAGTTTGCATGTGACCAATTGTGGTATCAAGGAGCTCTAACAAAACTGGAGTCAATGGGGTGAAAACAGTCTGCTGGTTGGAGCCATATCTTGTACAAGGAATATGGTTGTTGTTGGAGGTTAATCATCTCAGAGGCAGGGCATTACTGCAGGAGCTCCTCAGGCTGGTGTGCTAGGCTGAACCATGACCTTCTCTCCCTATCACACAGTCAGAAGTGACATGTTCATCCTGATTGCATACTGCTCAGCACCATTCACATACCTTCAGATACTGAAGCAGTCCTTGCCTATTTGCAACAAAACCTGGACAACATCCAGGCCTGGGTTACTAAGTGACAGGTAATAATTATATCACACAATTGCTCAGCAATTGAGAATCTAGCCATCCCCTCTTGACATTCACTGGCACTACCATTGCCATTACTCCACCAGTCTGAGGATTACTACTGACCAGAAACTGAACTGGACCAGCTATATAAATTATCTGACTCCACAAGCAGGTTAGAATTTGGATTCTATCAGTAGTAACTCATTGCTTATCTCCCCAAAGCCTGACCATCATCGACAAGGCAGAAGTCAGGAATGTGATGGAACATTTGCCACTTGCCTGGACAAATGAGGCTCCAACAACACTTCAGAAATAACTGTGACTTGTCTCTCATTTTGAATCTGCATCTGTATTCCTTCCCACGTGTAGAAATTAATAAATTCACTCTTTTGTTAACTCAAGAAAGCCTGATTAAGTTGGCCCCTTTCAAAAATACGTGCTCTAGGAGAAAGCATCCACGAGAGAATGGATCCTGTTTAAAATGAATCTTGCTACAACCAACCAATGGGACTGGTGAATAAGGAAGAGGAGTCAGTTCATTGCCCCTTACCCTGGTAGTCTGACAATTTAAGGTAATCCCCTCTGGAACCATTGTGAACTGGAGAACCTTATGCAGAGACTGGTTATAGCAGTATTGAGGCAGGATCTACATGTGTGGTGTCTTGTCTTCTAATTTTATTTGTGACCATACTACTGCCACTCTGCCAGCATCCTCATTGCTGTCTGTCAGTCAGCCAGCTCATGCTAAAGGGGTACTAAATTACTTGTGCAACTTTTCCTGGTTCTATTGATGCAATGGAGGGTGAGATTTTTATCTGAGATTGAGGCACACACATCTCGATAGATAAGTCTTCTTTTAAAGTGGGATTATTTTATCTAATAAGCTACCAAGCCATGACAGCAGCTCAATACTTCAATACTATGATCAAGATAACAATACTCAATAGTTAACATTGCTACAGAACTATCAAATTGGCTCAGAGGGAGAATTCCTTTGGTTTGCAGATAACTTCTAATTAACCTGTTCAAAGGTGTTATTCCACACTGCTGGAGCAGGTGGGACTTGAACCTGGCCTCCTAGCCCAGAGGTAGGGACACTACCACTGCAAGGAGAAAGTGAGGACTGCAGATGCTGGAGGTCAGAGTTAAAAATGTGTGGCACTGGAAAAGCACAGCAGGTCAGGCAGCATCCGAGGAGCAGGAGAGTCGATATTTCAGGCATAAGCCCTTCATCAGCCCTGATGAAGGGCTTATGCCTGAAATGTCAATTCTTCTGCTCCTTGGATGCTGCCTGACCTGCTGTGCTTTTCCAGTGTCACACTTTTCATTAACACTGCACCAGAAGAACACTTCTTTAGCTTCTTGATGTGTTTGTTCAATCATATCTGCTGTGTGTTGAGTTGGTAGCTAACTGAGCCAGGAGGTCTAGAGTCACATCTCATCAACCTTAAAAGTATGTAGTAACAACGCTGAGCAGGTTAGAATTTTGGAATATCTTTTGTTTGCTGCAACTTGTAGTGTTTTGTCTAGTGTGTTTCTACATGTATTAATGTTTGGGTTTGATCTGATGTTGCATTTTGCTTTCTTTTTCAGAATTCCCACAGTGTGGAAGCAGGACATTTGACCCCTTGAGTCCACACTGACCCTCCAAAGAGCACCCTACCCAGACCCACCTTCCTACGCCATCCCTGTAATCCTGCATTAAGCATGGCTAACCCACCTAACCTGCACATCCCTGGACACTAGGGGGCAATTCAGCATTACCAACTCACCGAACCTGCACATCTTTGGACTGTGGCAGGAAACCAGAACACCCAGAAGAAACCCACACAGACACGGGGAGAATGTGCAAACTCCACACAGACAGTTGCCCGAGGGTGGAATCAAACCTGGGTCCCTGGCACTGTGAGACAGCAGTGCTAACCACTGAGCCACCATGTCACCTCACATATGTACCTATTTATTATGCATTACCTTTAGAATGAAGGAAACATATTCATTGCAAAATTAAATGAGGGAATTGGATGTATACTTGGAAAAAAACTGCATTACTATGGAGAAAGAGCAGAAAATTGGAACTAACTCGATCGTCCTTTCAAAGAGCTGGCATAGGCAGAATGGGTCAAATGGACTCCTGAACTGTAAGATTGTCTGATATCAATTGGAGCAGATGAGAACACATTGTAACATTATATGGTAAAAGTCCAAACAGGGCACATTGTAACATGGAAAGCTTGGATCAATATGTGGCATTACATGACAGCACACTAAATACAACCCACTGTAACATAACAGAACACATTGCAACTTACTATACACAGTACACTGCAACTTCCATAATCGCATGATATGACCTTCTGGCACTCATTTAGTTAATGGTGCTTATTTTTAAATTGGTACAGCACTGAGTTACTGCAGAATAATGTCTTTCAATAAAAACCTTATCATTAGCCCAAGTAGTGGGCTGTGTTTCCTGTTATAAAGTTTGATCTTGTGACCAGTGTCATTACATAAAACAGCTGGGATATTTTAAAGTACACCTGCAGCAATTAAAGCACACTTTATGCAGCCATTTCTGTCTTTTATCTCTTTTGAGCATTGGATTCTTTTCCCCCTGAATTAAACTATCCCTTTCCAGACCTGCAGCCATCTGCCATGTCCAATTCATCAATGCATTTAACTCCTGTAAATTAGGGCTGTGTTCATCACATTTACACACTTCAGGACTTAGGTACAGTGAATCTTGGAGCAGTCATCTCATCTCTGGAACTGAATTCTTGATCAAGTTCAATATGAAGAGTTGAAGGATCTTGTCTCACCCATTGTCCTTGCATTCTGTTGTCCTGCTGACCAGTAAATCCCCAAGCATAAAACATTCACCCCAATGTGTTCAAGCCCCTTCCACGGCCTCTCTGTTTCCTGTTTCAGTAATTATTCCTTCCCTGCAACCCTTCAGGACGTTGGCATGTCTCCAATTCTGAACTGTTGTCTGTCCTTGACTTACTTCACATTGTCATTGGAAAGTAAACTTTACGCTGCCTAGACACTGAGCTCTCAAAGTAGTTGATGCTTAATTCCCTTCTGAAATGGTTTAATAAGCAACTCAGTTCAAAGGCTTTTAGGGAAATGCAATAAATGGTGGCCCCAATAGCAATGCTCACATTCTAATAAGTGGTGCAGTGGTGGTGCTACGAGGGTAGTGCCCCTATCTCTGAGCCAGAGGATCTCAGTTCCATAAAAACCAAAATAGTTGCAGATGCTGTAAATCAGAAACAAAAACAGAAGCTGCTAAAAAAGCTCAGCAGATCTGGCAGCATCTGTGAAGAGAAATAAGAGTTAATGTTTCGGGTCCATTATCTCTGATTTCTCTGCACAGATGCTGCCAGACCTGCTGAGCTTTTCCAGCAGCTTCTGTTTTTGATCTCAGTTCAAGTTTGATCTGTTCTGCAGTCACAGCACGTCATTTAAATTAAAATCCTGAGAATATTGTGACACGGTTGTTTTTTTTGTTTGTTTACAGGATGTAGGCATTGCTGGTTAGGCCAGCATTTATTTCCAATGCTTAATTACCCAGAGGGCAATTAAGAGTGAACCACCAAGAAGATAAATGTTTTCACCCTGAGGGTTGTGAGTATCTGAAACACAATGCTTGAAAGGGTAGTAAAGGCAGAACTCTTATGAAATTTGTGAACTATTTAGATAAGCACTTGAAAGGGCATAGTATACAAGGCTACAGGTCAAGTGATGGAAAATGGGATTATAATAGAATAATGTTTGATAACCAGCAATGATATGATGGGCTGAAGGGCCTCTTTCCATTCAAAACCATAATGGTATATTGTGGGGTTGGAGTCATATGTAGGCCAGATCAGGTAAGGATGATAGATTTCTTCCCTCAGTAATACAGTTGATAGTTTATGTTCATCATAAAGTTACATGTTTTATTGAATTCAAATGTCTTCATCTGCCATGGCAGAACCTGAACTCTTGACCCCAGAAAGTTAACCTGGGACTTTGATTACGAGGCCAGTGATGTACCTGCTTTAATACCGTATCCCCTAGGTCAGAGGTTGTGGCTTGATGTCCCATTTGCCCTTGAAGTCTGCCATATCAGGCTGATTTAAAATGTTTTTTTACATCCCAAGAGGGAATAAAAAATTTTAAACTCCCCTCTGAAACTTCTCAATCTCTCTATCTGTCCTGCTTTACAGTTGTCCTGAAAACCCATCTCTTCGACTAAGCTTGAAGTCACCTGTCCTATTATCTCCTTCTTTGACTCAGTGTCAATTTCTTACCTGATTGTGTTCCTATGTAGCCTCTTGAAATGAGTTACTATATTGAAGGTCCTGTATAAATGCAGATTGTTGTTATTATAAAATCATGAGTGGTGCTGCCAATGGGATAGATTTCCATTGCTATTGCCTCAGTGTAAAGATTCACCTGGACAGAATACAGAGAAGAACATCGGATGGAGAAGATTATAGTGAAAAAATGAAGTCCCCTTTCTGTATTGTTAAGGCAATACCTTATGTTCATGATGAACAACAAAGTTCACTGCCCCGTGGGCAGCACGGTGGCGCAGTGGTTAGCACTGCTGCCTCACAGCGCCAGAGACCCGGGTTCAATTCCGGCCTCAGGCGACTAACTGTGTGGAGTTTGCACGTTCTCCCCGTGTCTGCGTGGGTTTCCTCCGGGTGCTCCGGTTTCCTCCCACAGTCCAAAGATGTGCAGGTCAGGTGAATTGGCCATGCTAAATTGCCTATAGTGTTAGGTAAGGGGTAAATGTAGGGGTATGGGTGGGTTGCGCTTCGGCTGGTCGGTGTGGACTTGTTGGGCCGAAGGGCTTGTTTCCACACTGTAAGTAATCTAATCTAATCTATCTTCCTGAAGTGATGTAAATAGTTTTATAAATATGGCCAAGGAAAGCCTTTAGTCCCTTTTTGTTTATTCAGCCTGAAAGGAAGTCCTGACCCCTTCTGCAGCAACTAAGTGATTCCAGAGATTTTGTTCCCACTTTACTACCTGGAAGTCTATTTCATATGTTATTACTCATAATGGATTTCAGTCCTGCTATCAGTACTCAATTTGCCTTTAACTATATTGTACCTGATCTTTTGTTCCAGAATGACACTTTATCTTTTCCATGACCTTTGCTATTTTGCGTATGTTTGAGTCACCTCATTCCAAGAATGAAATGTATAAGTTCCTTCCAAACCGGGTTGATACAGAACTATAAATCTAAAATGATCCTGACCTCAACACCTCTGACCTGTGCAGCAAGAGTCTGTATGCCACACTTTGTCAAATCACTGACCCCTCTCGTTCTTGCTGTGATTGAGGTATTATTCTGATGACCACTGCACTGGCGTCTCATGGTGTCCGCTATCTCTACCCAGTTGTAGTTGAGGGGAGGGGTGAGTGGTTTCAAAGATAGATCCTTGTTGCCAATCCTCCTCAGTTTAAAACAAAAACAAGAATTGCTGGAGAAAATCCATGGAACTGGCAGCATCTGTGGGTGGAAAGCTGAGTTAACATTCTGGCGACTCTTCATGAGAACTCTTCCATCTATACTGCATGTAGGATCTGTCAATGATCAGCGGTAGAGAATACACCACTTCAGAGATTTTACAGAAGAGGCATTGTTCCTTAAAATAAGATAGTTTATTGCATGATAGCAATAAATACTACATTACTACTCAGGCATAATTACTAAGACCCTCGGGAGCTGTGCTGAATATATCTGCACCCTATAAAGGCTAGTGTCAAGCTCCTTGAGTGCACCCACAGACTGGCACTCTATTAACTGAATAGATGAAGCTGAATGTTAACATGAACATTAACTCCTTCAGGACCATTACCTTATATAAATGAGATCATTGTTCCTTCTACTGTAATTGTTACTTGTGACTAATAAATATTAAGTGCCTCGACTGTGCCAAATATGTTCTTCAGTCTCCTGGGAAGAGCAATTCTTTCAAGACATGTTATCTTAGAAATTACACTGTGCAATACCATTGCTCAAAATATTTAACAAATTAAAGCAAATTTCTCTCGATATCCATAATTTTATGGATATGTTAAGCAACCAGGTTAATGTTAGATGTATGGGGAAAGTGTATAATCAGACAGGAAGTGAGTGCTCTACTAAAAAGACAGGCTTGTTTAAATATCTGGTTTTAGCTTCCCCGTTTGGGGCCAGGTTTGTGTTGCTACTTGTAGCTAGGGGTTGTACTGAGATGATTATCTTGTCTCCACTAGTAGCTTGTGGCCTGGACTACCCAGGAGTGTCTGCTGCCTGACTCTGGTAGGTTTTGCAGCATCATTTGGAACAGTACCACTTGCACGTTCTTCCCCAAGCCCCTCACCAGTCTGACTTGGAAATATATCGCCGTTCCTTTACTGTTGCTGGGTCAAGTTCCTGGAACTCCCTCTCTAATGGCATTGTGGGTCTACCCACAGCACATAGTATGCAGCAGTTCAAGAAGGCAGCTCACCACCATCTTCTCAAGGGCAACTAGGGGATGGGCAATAAATGTTGGCCCAGCCAGCAATGCCCCACAAGAGAATTAAACACAATAATATTTTTACATAATACTGCTGGCTGTAAGTACATTTTTCACTAAAGGACCATTCTATCTTCTTCACTTGCCTGCTAAGATTATTATTTCATCACTGTCTCATTACCATTTCTATTCCTATCGCAGACAGAGATGGCAGTAATTGCAATAATCCAGATTGTCTCCAGATAGTAAGAGGAAGACCTACATGTTTAGCACTCAAGCATTAAACAAGAGGATTTTTTGTGGAGTGCCAAGTGTTATCTCCAAGCACTCTCTTGCATTGAGGATGTGATATGGGTGAGATTTTAGATTACAGTATACTTCAGGATTGGTCAAGGAGAGGTTCTGGGATATGCCACTTGAGTTTCAGGTGCACTCAGATCAGATAAATGGCTAGATAAGGGAATAGTTCAGCAAAGAGGTCACAGCCAGTTAAATTCTGTAAGGAGTGTGATGTTCTGACAATACTGATCAAAGTAAAGCTCCCATATCAAAACATATTTCTCATTAACCATTCACATTCTCTTTACAACCTCAACACACTTTATCCACCATTGAACTATAGAGCAGGTTGGATTTTACTGTGCCCCACTGACATCATTGAGGCACTACCAATATGTAGGGAGAAAGTGAGGACTGCAGATGCTGGAGATTAGAGTCGAGAGGGTGGTGCTGGAAAAGCACAGCGGGTCAGGTAGCGTCTGAGGAGCAGGAGAATCAACATTTCGGGCATAAGCTCTTCATCAGGAACATGTTGATTTTCCTGCTCCTTGGATGCTGCCGGACCCACTGTGCTTTTCCAGCACCACACTCTCAGCTACCAATATGTAGCCTGTTGGCTTCACGCTATCTTCCCACCCACCCCTGAATTAGCTTCCGTTTTACAATGGATGGGAAGAAGCAGCCGCCTGTCTTCAGACCTGTGTAAAAACTGCATCTTTATATTTTGCTTTATTCTCATGTGGAATCGATGGGAATTGGAACTATTTTTAACAAAGCTCTGAAGAAGGAATTGTTGTACTGTTAAAAACCAAGTAACTCTCTTTCTTGCTCACCCCCTCACTGTCTCTCTCTTCTCCCTCATCATCTCTCTTTACTGTTTATTATCTCCCTCTCTCTGCTACCCTTTCACTCTCTGTTACCACATCACTATCGCTCTTTCTCTCATATGCCAGTTCATGTTTTCTATTTCTCATCCTCTCACTTTCTCTCAATCCATCAGTATCACTGTCTCTATCTCAGACTTTCTCATTTGTTGTCTCATTTTCTCACTATATCTTGCGCTATCATCCTTAGTGTCACTGTCTTACTCCATTACTTTCTTACTTTCTCGAGCTCTTCCATGCTGACTGTTTCTTTACTATACTCTTTCTCACTCTTGTATGCTCTTCCTTTCTGCCAGCCTCTTATTCTCTCACTATTTTGCACTCTCTCTCACTGTCTTATGCTCCCACTTATTGACTCTCTCTCATTCTTTGTTTCTCATACTGTCTCTCTCTGATTCTGTCACTTACACATTCTCTCTCAATTGGTCCCTGCATTTTGCTCATCACTCCCTCTATCTCACTTTCTCATGTCCTCTCTGTCACTCCCTCTATTTCTCTATTCCTCCTCTTTGACTTCTCACTCTCTCTTGTCCCCTCTATTTCTACCTCACTGCCTTATTATTCTTCACTGTCTCATTTTCTCTTGCTCTCTCTCATTCCCTCATCAACTCTTGTTCTCTCTCACTCCCTCACTATTTATCACATCCTCATTATCTCTTCTGCTCTTTTACTCCCTTTATGTTGCGCACTATCTCTCTGAAGATCTATCACCCAGCCCTGCACTAAATCTCTTTTCTCATGCCATGTCACTTGTTCCTTTATTATCTTTCTCTCTATCTTCCTGCCTATCGCCCTCTCACTCCCTCACTATCTCTCTTTCTCTTACACATATTGCATATGTTCAGAAGGCCCACTCTACCATCTCAACTGCAGCTCATGATGAGTCTGTGACTGTACAGAAAGGCTTGAATTTCACCTTCAACTCAGAGCCACAGAGCTGTCTGGTCTTTCAATCAGTGACCTTTGTGCTGCCACCCCTGATAGTCTTAGTGGTGTATCTGTCAGAAGCAAAGGCAGGTGTGAAACAGCCTCTTTGTGAAGAAGCTCTTTGCAAACTATTCCATACATTCTGACCTGTGTTTCGAACACCAGCCTGTAGGTGGGATAGAATGCTTTGGTAGGCCTGTGAACTGCTTACTGAACAAGCCTGTCTTAAATATTTATTACTGCCAAACACCATATCTGCTTCTGCGCAATTTCATTTTGCGTGTGTTGAGTTTCATTGTTTCAAAATGTAATTATTGTCGGAGGTTTATGAAAAATGAAAAATAAAAATAATTTTAGAAACTTTACTCCTCCCGTAAATCTCTTGCTCTTAACCTAACCTTTCTTTCCCACTCATGAAAAAAAAAGAAAGAACTGTGGAAGCTGGAAATCAGAAACAAAAACGGAGGTTGCTGAAAAAACTCAGAACAGTTCTGAGGAAGGGTCACTGGACTTGAAACATTAACTCTGAATTTTCTCCACAGATGCTGTCAGACCTGCTGAGCTTTTCCAGCAATTTCTGTTTTTGTACCTTTCCCCTCTGCTTTTTGTGTATGATTTTTTAATGTACTAAATATCCAAAAATATCTTATCTTGTTTACTCAGTATGACAGTGAGTGCAATATAATGACAATGAGACGGCAATGCATATTTTTAGGAATAATGTGTAACTTTAACTTCTTTGTGTGTTAAGGAGTGGGGAGATGGCTTTAGTGATTATATTTTAAGAGTTGTTTTTGTGGGGTTAGTAGCAGCAATACTGAAAGCCTCTTTTTTGCATGCATTTTTAATTAGCTTTCATAGTGATGAAATGGGGGTTAGCAGTTCAGTGCATTAAAAAATATAGTTTAAGAGACTGCATTCTTGCTCGATGACAAGGTTCCAGAGACACACAGAGGGACAAAAAAAGATACATGCCAGGAAAAGTCTACTTTAACCTTAGTTTAGAAAACTCCCGCATTTACTCTGAAATTAACTATTAGCATGTTTAGTTTGCAGTTTGTTTTAGGTGCCTCAGCAAGAGATACCATTTTAAGGATAAAGTATTTAGTGAATTGGCAGAAGTTGAGCAGAGAGAAACCGGGTGTGGCTATGCCACTGAGCAAGAGATCTTGTGAGAATGGAGATAATTCCTGACTGTAGTTTAGTTGTGTGTAAGGGCAGTTATGGGATGAAAGGAACAGTGTGAATTTGGATACTCTGTATGATATCTGCAATGAAATCCTTCCAATTTTTTATTCAGTGGAATACGGTTCACATTTTAAAATTTGATATGTACTCATTATTTGTGTTGAAAGTACATTGACAGACCCTTGTGAATGTGTTCAGTAATCTCC
The DNA here is from genome assembly GCF_037043375.1 of Chiloscyllium plagiosum. NCBI lineage: Eukaryota > Metazoa > Chordata > Chondrichthyes > Orectolobiformes > Hemiscylliidae > Chiloscyllium > Chiloscyllium plagiosum. The sequence goes on from NW_028270175.1 coordinate 13,550,116, forward strand.
ACGGTTTAAGAAAAATAAAATTAGCATCCGTCAAGGCAGATTTTACTCTGAAATTTCATTTGTCCAATATTAACATCAGCCGGGATCATAACAACTTGCTGCTCATCAAAAACCCTTTGAATTGAAGAAGGATCTATGAATCCTTACAATACCAGCTACAAGAACGTTACATGGCTCAAGGTTTAGCACCACTGCCTCACAGCACCAGGAACTTGGGTTCAATTCCACCCTGAGGTAACTGTCTGTGTGGAGTTTGCACATTCTCCCCATGTCTGCACGGGTTTCCACGGGGTGCTCTACTTTCCTTCACTGGCCACAGATGTGCAGATTACATGGATTGGCCATGCTAAATTGCCAGTAGTGTTTAGGGATGTGCAGACTAGGTGGGTTAGCCATGGGAAAAGTAACAGTAGGGGGTGGGTATGGGAGGGATGTGTTTCAGGGTGGATTTGATGGGCCATATGTATGCTTCTAATTTCACTAAGGAACTTAAGTTCACTAAAACATTTGCTTAATGCCTAAATTTATAAAGGATTGAGTTGAAAAATATTTCATCTCATTTGATAAAAAAGCTGTGATGTTCAAATGGCCGAAAAATACTTAGATATTAATTTTGTTCCTTGTCCTGATAGGGACAGCTAGGGACATGTACAGCAGCATGTCAGAAGATCAGCGTAAGGATTATGAAGCTGTTAAAAGGGCAAAGCTCAATGCTCATGAGCTTGTCCCTGAAGTTTATCAATTAAAATTTAGGATTTAAAAAAAATAACATAATCAGACATTTGTAGAATTTGCAAGAGAAGAAGAAATGCTGTGGGATCTTGGTTTCAATCACTAAAGTTAGAGAGAAATTCTGAGATTGTGAGGGAAATCATGATGATGGAAGAATTATGAAATAGCATCTAGGTAATGCTCAGATCTATTTAGATGGGTGTCAAATATCAAAGATCTGAAGTGACAGTTTTGGCAGATACATATTTCACACATGTGGGAAAATAGAAATGTGGGGCTCAACAAGGAAACTGGAAGATTAGAATATCTGGGGATGGGCATGGTATTAGCGTGAAGGAAAAAAGTAAAAAAGGCACCAGATTAATCAAAGGGAAAGGCTAGCATCTAAATATGATGTTAATGTAATAATGTGCTACAGCTGTAATTGTAGTCATTGTATCAAGTTCATCCAGGTGTACCTCATAGAATATGAGTTCCCTCATTGAGGCTGTTAACCTGGTCCAATCAGGGACCCTGGCTAACAGATAGAAACAGGCAAGTCAGACATCCTGTTCACTCTAGGCACTGGCTCTGAGGGTGCTGGCTCTGAGGGTGCTGGCTCTGAGGGAGCTGGCTCTGAGGGAGCTGGCTCTGAGGGAGCTGGATCTGAGGGCGCTGGCTCTGAGGAAGCTGGCTCTGAGGGCGCTGGCTCTGAGGGCGCTGGCTCTGAGGGCGCTGGCTCTGAGGGTGCTGGCTCTGAGGGAGCTGGCTCTGAGGGAGCTGGCTCTGAGGGCGCTGGATCAATGTCAAGGAATTTCCATCTGTAACTAAATGATGACTTGGTGATGGGATACCAGCTTCTGTAGAGTTACTTTAGTAATCAGTTAGAACACACATTGCTGGATGTTAAATGTAAGACCTATTACAGGAGTAGGAATCCTGAGGAAAAGAAATGAGCATTATCACCATGACATTGGTAAAAGAGAAGCCTCATAAATGACTAGGAAGGGGTAGTTAACTCTGGATAGTTGTGAAGTCTTCCTTGATTATTGCTAAAGAGAGTCAGATTGCTGGGCTTTCTGCACATTTTATCTTGAAGGAAGAAATATTCCCTTACTCCTCCAATGCAATATCTTAATCAATTATGGAAATGTATAAAGATATTGTTTATAGAGAAGAAGTGTTCTCCTACTCTTCCAAACATGGAGGCAAACCTATAAAGATATTGAGTGACACTGGAGCAAGTCAGCCATTAATGTTGGCTGATGATACAATTTCACTTGCCAATATTAAGTGGAGGCATGCATGGAGATTATAAACTGATGCATTAACATAGAGTTGGATTTTTTAAAAATGACCTAGTCAGTAGAGATATTGTCATTGGAATAGTGTGTCAAATCCCTAAGTAAAGAATTGGTTTTACCTGACGAAGGAGCAGCGCTTCGAAAGCTTGTGATTTCAAACAAGCGTGTTGGATTATAACCAGGTGTCATGTGACTTCTGACCTTGTCCATCCCAATCCAACACCAGTAGCACCACATCATAGTTTTATCCTGGGGAATATCCTGGTTTGTTCAACAATATTAGCCTCACCAAGGCTGTGGAAACAAAAAATGGAACTGAAAGAAACCAAGATGTGACAGGAGGAACATCTTGGAATGTTTTCTGGCTGTAATTTTGACTAGATATCTGGCCCATAAAATTTGGTAAGAAGGAGAAGAGCCTATCGCTGGAAATTCAGTGATCTGACACTATTTTCAAAAACATAAGTAAAAAGGAATATGTTAAAGAGAATGAGACTGGCATATTGATTTCCTTTTCTTCAATGGAAATATTGGATCCCGAATTGAGAGAGCTGTATGAAACAGTCTTTCAGAAACTTATCAAAATCAACACCTGTGAGTCATCACCTCAGGGGAAGTTGGTTCGCTCAGCTGGCTGGTTTGTGATGCAGAGTGTTGCCAACAGTGTTGCACTGGCTGAGGTTACCATGAAGGAATCTCCTTTTCAACCACTCCACTCACTAGAGGCATGGTTACCCTCAGGTTAAACCACTCCCAATAATTTCTTACTAATGACCAAGAAGCCCTATGGTCCAGTAGAACTATGGCAACTTTACTTCAAATACAAAATGCAAATGAGGAAAAGGAGAACACTTTTAATAATGAGGCAGTAGTTTGATCTGTGTGAGTGGCTCACAAAATTCCAATGGCATAATCACTTAAAAAATGTTAATTGAAAATATTAAAGCATTTTTATTTGGCAAAGTTGTATAAAAATGTGGTCACACTTTATCAAAAATGCCATATATATCAGATAGTGGGGAATCTGTAACCATCAATTAAATCTATACTCTAAACTCCAATCCCCACTTTTAAAGAACAATTTAAAAGGTCCTCTAACTAAAGCCAGTGTCAGAATCAGTTGCTTCCAACAATTATATTTGTTTCAACAAGATTTCTTGAGGAACTACCTTTGGGAAACATTACTGTGAAATAGTAATGGAAAAGTTTTTGCTTTGGAGCTATTGATTGCTGAAAGAAGCAGAATCAGATCAAAATCAAAATTTTATATCCCAAATATTCCAAAAAAACAGTGAATACTTCAGAACAAAACAGAATTTTGCCTTAAACATATCTTCCATATTCTCAAGGAGCATTGGAAAGATGAATCCAACTTTGAAGAGATTATTGTCAGGAATGTCATAATGGCATTAAGTAATCTCCTTGTTACTATTTGCCATTAGTAATACAGCTACAGGATTCATTCCTTTTGTACTGAGATAGGGACATGAACTGAGACGACCACTTACATCGATTAAGAAGAAATTTATAAGCAATTTTTGAGAAGATTTGTAGCTCAGGTTACCATGTCATGGTGACGAAACGCCTGAAAACAAACCTTCTAGCTCAGCGAGCTAACTTACATCCAGAAATTTACAACTCTAATTTCAGAGTCTACACTTACATACAAACTAGGAGCAGGAGTAGGTAATCCAGCCCCTTGAGCTCACTCCACCATTTGATATGATCATGTCTGATTTCACATTAACCTCAACTTCACTTCCAGCTAAGTTTAACTTTCAGACAGAGAGTAACCATAATATATGAGTTGGCTAAAAAACTTTTGAGAATTGCTCAACAATGAAAATGAGACCATATTTTTAAAAAAGCCAAAGCTTGAAATATTGTTGCTGGAGACAAGATATTAATGTTGTTACTTGTCGATAGGGAATCATTAAAATCAATTTTCACTCAGCCATATCAAATCAAAAAGAAACTCAATAATCTGAATGGTATAATGAGGACTCTAGAGCAACCCTTCTTAACAAGGGCCTTATGGCCCCCTTAGGGGCCCTGGCACATTTGAAAGAGACCACAGACTGAAAACTGCGAGAACGGGAGCCCCAAGGGAATATGGGGACCCTGGTTACTGAACTGATGAAATATCCAAGCCTAACCTAATTTAGAGCCCAACATCATGAAAGGTGCAGAAAAGCACCAAGCTCAAGGATTGCATTAGGCCCGATAGATATTTAGTGTCAAACGGTATTTTTTTAAGTTTTGTCCAGTGTGTTCAAGTTTTCTTGGTGTTCAATAATAAATGATTTTTTGTCTATCTGTTCATGTTGGAACCCTGTTTGGAAGGGGAGCCCAGGAACCTGAGACAAGCTCCTAGGGGGGCTGTGGCCAAAAATACAGTTGAGAATCACTGCTCCAGACAGGAGGAAAATTCAATGTATGTCTCAGGCATGATACTTTAACAGGGAAGATAGTCACGAGAGGAGTTCATTTACAGTGGTGAAAGATGTAAGGAGGGTAATAAAAATATTAGAGCAAATTCAGAATGATTCAGAAATTGAAAATTATGGAGTCAACCTTCACATAATCTGATTGAATAATATAGATATACTTAAAAAGTTAGGGGTAATATTATGTCACCTCCCTAAAAACTTATCGAGGTAACTTGTGAAAATTATTAAAGACATCGATTTTCATAAATATGTCAGGGAAAACGTCACTTGGCATACATGACATTAATGCAGGGGATGTGTGACATATAAAGCAACATCCTGACAGACACAACCCTGGGAAGTGTCTTTAAATGTGGGAAGAAAATAAGTACATGATGGAAAATGTATTATTGAACCAAGTCACAACTGTGGGAGCCTACTGTGATGTCAATGAAACCCATCAGTCAGAACAATTATCTATAGATTATTGAAAAGTCAATACAAAAGTACATTTATATCCAATTTCATGACTAAAAGCATGTATTGAGAGGATTGGACCAGCAATATTCATTACAGAAAACTACTTATTAAAGGAACATTGGCAAGTTCCACTGACAGGTATGGCAAAAGAAATATCAAGTTTTGTAACCAGCAACTTTTCAAATTTTAATTCAATAAATTAATTCAGGGATGATTTAACGATGATGTATATATTGACAATTGGTTATCGCCAGCCAAAATTGGGGAGAATAATTATAACATTTAAACAAATTGTTTACTCAACTACATATAATCAAGTTCATGGGAAATCTAGAAGAAAGTGAATTTGCCAAAACAGATGTTATTTGGCCATACTGTGGGACAAGGCCAAATAACTCCCAAATAATCAAAAATAATTTCCACTTCCAAAATGAAAGATTGTTGCTGTGTATAGATGCAAATGAATTTGTTGGAAGTTTGTTATGAATTTCTATGCTGTAGTGGTTCTCCTTGCAAGTCTGGTACTGAAAGGCAAGAAACTTGAAGGAACAAAGGACTGTCAGAATGCTGTTAAGAACTTGAAATCTGTACTCACTCCATCACCAGCTTTAGTGATACTGATTTATGTTAAGCCATTTAACTGGCTGATGTCGTGAGCAACTTAAATGTTAGCACATTTTCACCAAAGGACAAACAAGACAGAGATTTTAAAAACGATGATTTGCTTTCTCGAAAGCTGAATTCTTACCAGTAGAAACACTCAATTGTGATGAAAAGAGATGTTGAGTTTGGTGTAGCCTGTACAAAAGTTTGAAGTCTCCATATCCAATAACTCTACAGAGCCTGTTATTTATATGGGCATTATCCTCAAAGTTTATACCAATAATCAGTAATTTTTTTTGGAGCTTAGTGTGACAACCATACAATTTGAAAATCATTCATGTAGCAGAAAGGGACAATAGCAAAGCTGGTGCTTTATCAAGAGTAAACATAGGGTAAACTGAATGCTATAATCAAAGTGTTCTCATGTAGAATATGATTCTTACGGAAGGTTCTTGTGTATTTGGTTTACTGAGTGTTTAACAACCTTATTATTAATTGTTCATGGGAGGTAGGTGTTGTTAGTTAGGTCAACATTTATTGACCATCCTAGTAACCTAGAGTCAACCACTTTATCATATGCCTGGAGTCAGACAGAAGCTGGACCTGGTAAAGAACATGAGTGAACCAGTTGGGTCTTTGCAACAATTGCCAGTCATTACATGGTCACCATTGAACCAGACATTTATTTTCAGAACTTTATTGCATTCACATTTGACAATGTTCCAGAATGGGATTCGAACCCACATTAACTTAGGGCTTTCAATTACTGGTCCAATGACATTGCCAACTCCTACCCCAGAATAATCCTGCTTAATTGGCAAGTCATTACTCCCTAGTGAGAAACTTATCTTGCTGCTTATCAAAAGCATGAAAAACGGTGAGATTCTCCCAACGTTGACATTGGCCGTGTTTGACTTCTCACACAATTCTGACACAAATCTTGTCATAGCCAATCTCACTCAGACTCTTGTAAGATTGCACTCCTGAAGTCTTTCACACAAATTTGTCAACAAAGTTGTACATTAAAAAAAGTATCAACTGACTGTAGCCAGCACAATACACAATGTATCATTAAAAAAAAGACTAGGCTTAACAAAGAGAATTGCAAACATTTCTGGTCCAGAGGGAAATTATCCATTAGGCAAGTGTGACAATGTTTTTTGAAGGCTGTTCTATAGCAGTGTTGAGAATGGTATTGAGAGTGAAATACTGAGTGCTGTGATGTGGTGTGAAACTGCTACTGTAGCCTTTATTGAAATGAATTATTATTGGCAACTGGATGTAATAAACAAAATGTATTTTTATTTGGCTTTTCAAATGAGAATGATACATTTTTATACTGTTCATCGGCAAAGAGTACTGTTTGAGTTAAAGCACTAATTGTTGTGACAACTTTTAAAAACTCCCTTAATATTCTGGAATGTTCTGTGATAGCCACTAACAACATGGCAGGCAAAGATTGATGCTTACGTTTGTTCACCTCCGACACTCCTGGGCCAGTAAATCAGTGCTTTATTGTATAAAAATTCCTTTTAAGGAAATGTGGTCTTGACTTTTTCACTTGTCAATGGAATTCCAGTCCCCTGAGAGTTAATTACTTTCTCAAAACACGACCCCAACATTAGCAAAATAAAAAATTCCACCTGGGTTGTCACTCTGTAAATCTCTGATTCTAATTGTTTGCAGCTAATCTTTAATGTGCTTGGGTAAGTATTTCCCTCTCTTTATTGTTCAAAAGACTCAAAAGTTTAAAAGTATTGCTCATTAAGTAGGTCACTTACATATATAGCAATCAACCTTCTGGCAGAGTGTTCTGTTGGATATAATACAGTTTTGTTTTAAAAGTTTAAAAAATTATTAAAATTACATCCAAAGACAATGCTACAAACTTTGCAGAACTTGATGTGCTTTGTAGTTTTCTATGCATTGGTCCACATAACGTATGCACAAAGAGTCAGGTCCTAGTTGAGACGGATACCTTGGAGTTTATTAACATCACTTCCTGTTAACTCTTGGATGGGTTGTATTGGTCCTGCAGGACTGACGGGGACCTACCCCCGCAGACTACAGTGATATAGGTTTCCTGGCCTCTCCAAGTAGCTAACTCCCATGCCAAGCCCTTGAATGTGGTTACCCTTCATTGAATGTGACTCTCTGACTGATGGCAGGCCTTTGTTTTTTTTATCTACTCGTGTGCTCATGAGGGTATGTGGCCAGCATTTATTGTCCATCCCTAGTTACCCTTGAGAAGGTGGTGGTAAGCTGCCTTCATGAGCCACTGCAGTCCATGTGCGATAGGTTGACCCATAATGCTGTGGGGCGGAGGTGAGAAGTTCCAAGATTTTGACCCAGTGACAGTGAAGGAACAGTGATATATTTCCAAGTCAGGATGGTGAATGGCTTGGAAGGGAATTTGCAGGTGGTGATGGTCCCATGTATCTGCTGCTCTTGTTCTTCTAGTTGGAAGTGATCCTGGATTGTCAAGGTGTTGTATCTTTGGTGAATGTCTGTAGTGCATCTTGTAGATAGTATACTCTGCTCCAATGAGCATCCATGGGGGAGGGAGTGTATATTTGTAGATGTGGTGCTACTCAAGCAGGTTGCTTTGTCCTGGTTGGTGTCAAGATTCTTGAGTGTTGTTGAAGCTGGACACATCCAAACAAGTGGGGAGCATTCCAACACATTCCTGACTTGTGCCTTGTAAATGGTGAACAGGCTTTGGGGAGTCAGGAGGTGAGTTACTCGCTGCAGTATTCTTAGCCTCTGACTGACCTTGGAGCCACTGTGTTTTTGTGGTGAGCCCTGTTGAAATTTTGGGAGTTCTGCAGTGGGTTTCTCTCTGCGAGATCTAAACAGTTTCCTCAAACTGTCTTCCCAAACTCGCCTCACTAACTCTGCATCCCACCGTAATGGTGCACTGCTCATTCTATTCTCTGTCAGTCGAAGTACTCTCTAATGTCAGGATTTTTGGTATCCAAGGCATCATCTTTAAAGCCCAGATTTGCACTCAGTAAGGCATTGGCAGTCAGGAGCTGTTCTTCTCCATATACATAGTGGAATGGTATTAACAAACCAAGACTTCAAAAGGCACATTGGTGGCATAGCTGACACATCATGACACATATAAGTGCACATCCGTACATCTGTTGCTACTTAAGAATGAAATTACACAGTTTTCCCATCCTTAGCCTTGCCCCATCTGACACTCGTCTATGAGGGAGTGCGACTCTTTCCGCAATGCCCAGTGAACCCTTTTACATAATTCATGTGGGACCATTATGTACTGGAAAGCTTTCAAAAAGTTTAAAATATTCACTTTTATTCAGCAAGAGAAAAACCAAACAATAAATAGCTAAAAATAGGCTGCATTTGCCTCTTGGAACAGATGCCTTTCAACAAACAACAATTTATATAATCATCGCAAGACTCGATCCACCTTATCATCTACAGGGACTTGGTGCTCCTGATGCTGCTGCACTCTATCATGCAGAAGGTAATACTCCTCTTGCTCAATGTCCTTAGTCTCCTCTCACTTTCCCAGCTCTTCAGAGTCCATCTTATCACCTCGTTGCCTGCAGGGCACAGCATTTGAGAGGTCCATTTGTCTGGACAGTACTGCAGGGCCCCTAGATCATTCCAACCCTCATATCCTCATCTACAGGTGACCTATCATCTGCTCCATCATCGTCTTAGTGGAAGGGGGGTTGCATAATGACCAGCCATGGTCATCCCATCAGCAGTCAGACATCCTTGTAAGATTTCTGGCCCATGTCATGAAGCAGGAACATGAGAATTCTCAAGGATATAGTCATCATGGTAACTCCATAGCTATCTGCAGCATGCCTCAAAGATGATCACAGATGACATGTACACACATGGAATGGAACACTTTTCAATTGTGTTATCATATGGCACTGGCAATGCCATGCACACAGTCTATAGCACTCTATACCTGGGGAACGCCATCTATGTTGTCAAAGCCTACCACCCCGAGGATGCAACCCTCACCTCATTATGGGGAAGCGAGATGAAGCCATGAGATTTGGCATAAACTATTCAACCTTAATGCAGATTTCAGTTGAGGATTTAGACATCCCACCTGTGTACCTGGTGGCTGTTTAGAAGCACCCAGTTACATAAAGGTTTATAGAACATAGAACATAGAAGAATACAGCGCAGTACAGGCCCTTCGGCCCTCGATGTTGCGCCGATCCAAGCCCACCTAACCTACACTAGCCCACTATCCTCCATATGCCTATCCAATGCCCGCTTAAATGCCCATAATGAGGGAGAGTCCACCATTGCTACTGGCAGGGCATTCCATGAACTCACGACTCGCTGAGTAAAGAACCTACCCCTAACATCTGTCCTATACCTACCCCCCCTTAATTTAAAGCTATGCCCCCTTGTAATAGCTGACTCCATACGAGGAAAAGGATTCTCACTGTCGACCCTATCTAAACCCCTAATCATCTTATACACCTCTATCAAGTCACCCCTAAACCTTCTTTTCTCCAATGAAAACAACCCCAAGTGCCTCAGCCTTTCCTCATACAATCTTTCTACCATACCAGGCAACATCCTGGTAAACCTCCTCTGCACCCGTTCCAGTGCCTCCACATCCTTCCTATAGTATGGCGACCAAAACTGCACACAATACTCCAGATGTGGCCGCACCAGAGTCTTATACAACTGCTTTAGGTGGACAGCCCCATGATGCCTGAGTAAGCAACTACATATGCATGTAGTTTCCCGACTGATGTACTGACATTCCCTGGACTGTTTGCACTGAGCCCCCAGGACTAACCGGGACCCACTCCATGGTCTATAGTAATACTGACCCATTGGCAGTGACCACCCCAAAAGCTGACTGACCATGTCCAAGTCCCTGAACTGATACTGGACACTGCCCTTGACTTCCAAGAGATCAATTGTGTTAGGGGATTCTGTCGTCAGAGGGACAGTCAGACGTTTCTGTGGCCAGCAGAGAAAAAGCAGAATGGTTTATGTTTCCGTGGTGCCAGGATCAAGAATGTCTCAGAGAGGGTGCAGAATGTTCTCACGGGGGAGAGGGGCCAGCAGGAGGTCATAGTCCAAATTGGAACCAACGACATTGGAAGGGAAAAGATTGAGATTCTGAAGGGAGATTACAGAGAGTTAGGCAGAAATGTAAAAGGAGGTCCTCAAGGGTAGTAATATCTGGATTACTCCCAGTGCTATGAGCTAGTGAGGGCAGGAATAGGAGGATAGAGCAGATGAATGCATAGCTGAGGAGCTGGTGTATGGGAGAAGGATTCACATTTTTGGATCATTGGAATCTCTTTTGGGGTAGAAGTGACCTGTACAAGAAGGACGGGTTGCACCTGAATTGGAAGGGAACTAATATACTGGGTTGGAAATTTGCTAGAACTGCTTAGGAGGATTTAAACTAGTAAGGTAGGGGGGGTTGTGGCCCAGGAAAATAGTGAGGAAAGAGATCGATCTGAGACGGGTACAACTGATATCAGAAGTGAGTCAAACAGTCAGGGCAGGCAGGGACACGGTAGATCTAATAAATTAAACTGCATTTATTTCAATGCAAGGGACCTAACAGGGAAGGCAGATGAACTCAGGGCATGGTTAGGAACATGGGCCTGGGATATCATAGCAATTACGGAAACATGGCTCAGGGATGGGCAGGACTGGCAGCTTAATGTTCCAGGATACAAATGCAACAGGAAGGATAGAAAGGGAAGGGGAGTGGCATTTTTGATAAGGGATAGCATTACAGCTGTGCTGAGGGAGGATATTCCCGGAAATACAACCAGGGAAGTTATTTGGGTGGAACTGAGAAATAAGAAAGGGATGATCACCTTATTGGGATTGTATTATAGACCCCCCAATAGTCAGAGGGAAATTGAGAAACAAACTTGTAAGGAGATCTCCTCTATCTGCAAGAATAATAGGGTATTTATGGTAAGGGATTTTAACTTTCCAAACATCAACTGGGACTGCCATAATGTTAAAGGTTTAGATGGAGAGGAATTTCTTAAGTGTGTACAAGACAATTTTCTGATTCAGTATGTGGATGTACCTACTAGAGAAGGTGCAAAACCTGACCTACTCTTGGGAAATAAGGTAGGACAGGTGACTGAGGTGTCAGTGGGGGAGCACTTTGGGGCCAGCGACCATAATTCTATTTGTTTTAAAATAGTGATGGAAAAGGATAAACCAGATCTAAAAGTTGAAGTTCTAAATTGGAGAAAGGCCAATTTTGACGGTGTTAGGCAAGAACTTTCGAAAACTGATTGGAGGCAGATGTTCGAAGGTAAAGGGACAGCTGGAAAATGGGAAGCCTTCAGAAATGAGATAACAAGAATCCAGAGAAAGTATAATACTGTCAGGGTGGTAGGTATAGGGAATGCTGGATGACTAAAGAAATTGAGGGTTTGGTTAAAAAAAAGAAGGAAGCATATGTCAGGTATAGACAGGAGAGACTGAGTGAATCCTGAGAAGAGTATGAAGAAAGTAGGAGTATACTTAAGAGGGAAATCAGGAGGGCAAAACGGGGACATGAGATAGCTTTTGCAAATAGAATTAAGGAGAATCCAAAGGGTTTTTACAAATATATTAAGGACAAAAGGGTAACTAGGGAGAGAATAGGACCCCTCAAAAATCAGCAAGGTGGCCTTTGTGTGGATCCTCAGAAAATGGGGGAGATACTAAATGAATATTTTGCATCAGTATTTACTGTGGAAAAGGATATGGAAGATATAGACTGTAGGGAAATAGATGGTGACATCTTGCAAAATGTCCAGATTACAGAGGAGGAAGTGCTGGATGTCTTGAAATGGCTAAAGGTGGATAAATCCCCAGGACCTGATCAGGTGTACCTGAGAACTCTGTGGGAAGCTAAAGAAGTGATTGCTGGGCCTCTTGCTGAGATATTTGTATCATCAATAGGTGAGGTGCCGGAAGACTGGAGGTTGGCAAATGTGGTGCCACTGTTTAAGAAGGACGGTAAAGGGAACTATAGACCAGTGAGCCTGACCTCGGTGGTGGACAAGTTGTTGGAGGGAATCCTGAGGGACAGTATGTACATGTATTTGGAAAGACAAGGACTGATTCAGGATAGTCAACATGGCTTTGTGCGTGGGAAATCTTGATTGAGTTTTTTGAAGAAGTAACAAAGAAGATTGATGAGGGCAGAGCAGTAGATGTGATCTATATGGATTTCAGTAAGGCGTTCAACAAGGTTCCCCATGGGAGACTGATTAACAAGGTTAGATCTCATGGAATACAGAGAGAACTAGCCATTTCGATACAGAACTGGCTCAAAAGTAGAAGACAGAGGGTGGTGGTGAAGGTTGTTTTTCAGACTGGAGGCCGTGACCATTGGAGTGCCATAAGGATTGGTGCTGGGCCCTCTACTTATTGTCATTTACATAAATGATTTGGATGTGAGCATAGGAGGTACAGTTAGTAAGTTTGCAGATGACACCAAAATTGGAGGTGTAGTGGACAGCGAAGAGGGTTACCTCAGATTACAACAGGATCTGGACCAGATGGACCAATGGGCTGAGAAGTAGCAGATGGAGTTTAATTCAGATAAATGCGAGGTGCTGCATTTTGGGAAAGCAAATCTTAGCAGGACTTATACACTTAATGGTAAGGCCCTAGGGAGTGTTGCTGAACAAAGAGACCTTGGAGTGCAGGTTCATAGCTCCTTGAAAGTGGAGTCGCAGGTAGATAGGATAGTGAAGAAGGCGTTTGGTATGCTTTCCTTTATTGGTCAGAGTATTGAGTACAGGAGTTGGGAGGTCATGTTGCGGCTGTACAGGACATTGGTTAGGCCACTGTTGGAAAATATTGCGCGCAGTTCTGGTCTCCTTCCTATCAGAAAGATGTTGTGAAACCTGAAAGGGTTCAGAAAAGATTTACGAGGATGTTGCCAGGGTTGGAGGATCTGAGCTACAGGGAGAGGCTGAACAGGCTGGGGCTGTTTTCCCTGGAGCATCAGAAGCTGAAGGGTGACCTTGTAGAGGTTTACAAAATTATGAGGGACATGGATAGGATAAATAGACAAAGTCTTTTCCCTGGGGTCGAGGAGTGCAGAACTAGAGGGCATAGGTTTAGGGTGAGATGGGAAAGAAATAAAAGAGACCTCGGGCAACCTTTTCGTGCAGAGGGTGGTACATGAATGGAATGAGCTGCCAGAGGATGTGGTGGAGGCTGGTACAATTGCAACATTTAAGAGGCATTTGAATGGGTATATGAATAGGAAGGGTTTGGAGGGATATGGGCCGGGTTCTGGCGGGTGGACTAGATTGGGTTGGGATATCTGGTCGGCATGGACGGGTTGGACCGAAAGGTCTGTTTCCATGCTGTACATTTCTATGACTCTATGACTTACTGTGTTGGACTCCCTGACTGAAGGCCTTCTCCCCTCAACTATCTGAGGGCTACATCCCCAAGACCTTGTGGCCAATTGATTGATGCACATGTAGTGTGCTTGCCACGTAGGCAACTGGCACTCAATGCACATATGAGATTGATGTAGCACGGTGCCATGCAACAACATGTCCACTCCACTTGACTGATCCAGCTGACAGCCATGACATGATGTATGGCGTTGTGTCTCAGCAGGAATAGCAACAATGGATTTCCAACACATTACACGAAATAATTCATGACAGTATGTAAACAAGACTAGTAACATTCACTAGACAGGGTCCCATCTCACGATTCAACGTCTGGATGGATACACGAATATGAAGGGTTTGGAGCATTTGGATTGGGAACGTGATCAGTAGATCCATCCAGAAGCAGGAATTATGGGCATTGATGCTGTGATGTATTGAGGGTACAGAGAAATGGAGGAGGAATAGATGTGAAAGCATGGGCCAGGTTCTGGCAGGTGGAACGAGATTGGGTTGAGGTATCTGGTCAGCATAGACGAGTTGGACCGTATAGTCTGTTTCCATGCTATACATCTCCATGACTCTATGACTTACTTAGAAAGTGGGACCTTTTGCTCTCAACATCTAGAAGCACCTCATTGCCCATCTCACCTAATTTTCCCAACTTTCATGTCAATGTCCATGCCATTCAGTGCCTGGGAAGATTCCATCCGTTGTTGCAAAGACTATGAGGAGTTGACAATAATAGGCTTTCCTTGAGAAGGTTCCTACAATGTTCTGTCTTTCCCAATACAAGTCCTTAGATACCATCAGATGGCTGGAGTGCTCACCATTAATCCTTTCAGAATGACCATATCTGACAACATTCTTCACATTTTTATTTTTCATGGAAGCCCGTTTGTTTGTGGAATGGTTTTCTTGCTAGATTAACTCGACTGGCATGAAAAATTGAACCAAATTATTGTCAGTGAACAATTGTTTACAAAGAAAAGTTATATATAATTAATTCTCTGGATTTAGACCATAAATTGCCAGTGTTAAAGGATCAAATTGATGTGGTTGAATTTAAGCAATTGCAAAATAAGGAAATAGGTGTTGGCAGGTAATTAAACTATAATGGAAATCATAGTCAGGTCTAACTCTGTCCTTACCTAATGTCCAAGTATTCAATGCTTTCTAATGGAAACAGTGACGTAGTGATTAGGAGTGAAAACTTGCTGAATTTTAGCCAGGGAGTGTTGAAATTGTAGTACGTCCACCAGAGATAAGCAAACGTAACACTCGATACAACCTTTCTGGGGTTCAACAGCAGTATGGCATAGCACAGAAATAGGTCATTTGTTCCATCAAATCAAGAAGACTTGCAATTTCTTAACATCCTACCACTTTCAAGAAATTCTCTAAAGCACCATTGTTGTACTTATGTAAGAAAATACAGCCTGATTAATGTACAGCAGGATTGACCTGGCTCAGTGGTTAGCACTGCAACTGGGACCTGGGTTCGAATCCACCCTCTGGAGGTTATGCTAACTCCACACAAACATTCTCCCAATTTCTGCGTGAGTTTCTTCTAGGTGCTCTGGTTTCCTCCCACAGTCCAAAAATGTGGAGGTTAGGAGGATGGCCATGGGAAATACAGGGTTACAACAATGAGGGATGGGTCTGGATGGGTTGCTTTTTGGAGGGATGGTGTCGACTGAATGGCCTGCTTCCATACTGTAGATATGGATTCCAGGATTACCAAAGGCATCAGGGAATCCAACAAATTTTAATAGTGCTCAGCATACACAGTGGGGATCTTGGTGGTGCAATGGTAGTGTCCCTATCTCTAAGCCAGGAGGCTTGATTTCAAGCCCTTACATGTTCCAGAAGTGTGTTATAACACTTTTGAATAGTTGGATTAGAAAATATCTAGAGTGTACGCGGATTCACCAAGATCCAGTGAAAATCCTATCTAGCCTGCAGATTTTATTAGTATTGTTAATCATTGCAATGTGAAGGCAACTGACTCTGTCACAGTACTTTACTGACTGCACTGTAACGAAGTTTTCACAGCTTACACAGTTTGAACGTTGTTGAACATCACTCATTTGGTACTCTCAGGAGATTCAAGAAAGACACAGGCATATTTCAAACCTAACTGATCCAGTCTGGTTGAGTATTGAGATTCAAGTGACCTTCTTAGCGACTGTTACTCTTGTAAGATGGCAAAAATGAAAGTTTGTTCATTTATCATTTCAGAAATTGTGCCTGTCTTTGGATGACACAGCTTACCAATTTAGCACTATAGGGTGGAGGAGACAGTCATGCTCTGCAGACATTGGTACTGCATCTCAGTATTATTAATTATCTCAATGCTACCTCATTGCCCCTTGGCACAAAGGTGAACAAATAACATGTGACACATGATGGTTCCTGAATTAATGGATATGTCACGTTAGAGACGCTGGTTAATGTTAACATAGAATGTAATGTGAGGCAGTTTTAGTTTTAAGTGAAAATCTCAATTCCATATCCCAATCTTGCTGTAAAGACATTCCATGCAAAACTTATCATTCCTGAATAGTTATATAATATTATTTTGTGAATTCGTTGACAGCAAATAAAATTTCTTAGGCAGAGATGGTTGGAGCGTCAGTTTATTCCCGATGGTATATAATACTCAATGTGATCCAAGCTGTCAACTCCTACCATTTTGACCAATTGTCAAATCTCACCTGGTTTTCTTTATTTGTTGGGAACAATCACAATTTATATCATAATGCAGGGTTAATCTCAGTTTTGTTGATGGGATGTCGATTTGTGATTCTCCACTCAATGATATAATGATTTCAATCAGTCACTGTCTCCATTTGTAATTGAAGAGCATTGTGGGAGAAACTACGGAGCCCGGCCTCCCCAGTGACATGGCCACAAAACAGACAACACAAAATGTCTGCACGTAGCCATTAAGCCTACCCACAGTGCCTCCAATTGGCCAAAACAGCCGCCCCAGACATCACACATACGTCAGGACAAGACTCATCCAGCCCCAGACCAACAGAATATACATCTTCTGATTAACTGACAATGAGCCTTGCACTCCACAATAGCCTCTGATGTCCTTAGGGCACAGCTGCTCCCACTAGCTGCCCTCCAATGCATCTCATCCACATTCCGCAACGCCGTCCTTGAACCCCATACCTCCAACTGCAACAAGGACAAAACCCCGCTGGTCCTCACCTTCCACCCTACCAACCTCTGCATAAACTGCATCATCCACCAACATTTCTGCCACTTTGAAATGGACCTCACCATCAGGGATATATTTTCCTCCCCTCCCCTATCGCGACAACCTGGTCAAGTCCACACCCCACCCCCCCCAACAACCTCCCCTCCCGGCACCTTTCCCTGCCACTGTAGGAATTGCAAAACCTGCGCCCACACCTCCCCCCTCACTTCCGGCCAAGGCCCCAAAGGAACCTTCCACATCCATCAACATTTCATCTGCACTTCCATACATGTCATTTATTGTATCCGTTGCTCCCGATGTGGTCTCCTCTACACTGGGGAGACCGACGTCTTCTTGGAGAGCGCTGCAGAGAACATCTTTTTTTTTAGATTAGATTAGATTACTTACAGTGTGGAAACAGGCCCTTCGGCCCAACAAGTCCACACCGACCCGCCGAAGCGTAACCCACCCATACCCCTACATTTACCCCTTTACCTAACACTACGGGCAATTTAGCATGGCCAATTCACCTGACTTGCACATCTTTGGACTGTGGGAGGAAACCGGAGCCAACGGAGGAAACCCACGCAGACACAGGGAGAACGTGCAAACTCCACACAGTCAGTCGCCTGAGTCGGGAATTGAACCCGGGTCTCTGGCGCTGCGAGGCAGCAGTGCTAACCACTGTGCCACCGTGCCGCCCACATCTGGGACATCTGCACCAATCAACCCGACTACTCCGTGGCTGAACATTTCAACTCCCCCTCCCACTCTGCCGAGGACCTGTAGGTCCTGGGCCTCCTCCATTGCCACACCCTCACCACCCAATGCCTGGAGGAAGAACGCCTCATCTTCTGCCTCAGCACCCTTCAATCCCATGGCATCAATGTGGACTTCACCAGTTTCCTCATTTCCCCTCTCCCTACCTTACTCTAGTTCCAAACTTCCAGCTCAGTACCATCCTCATGACCTGTCTCACCTGTCAATCTTCATTCCCATCTATCCACTCCACCCTCTTCTCTGACGTATCACCTTCACCCCCACCTCCATCCACCCATTGCACTCTCAGCTACCTTCTCCCCAGCCTCACCTCCTACTTATCTCTCTATCTCCAAGGCTCCAAGCCTCATTTCTGATGAAGGGCTTTTGCCTGAAAAGTAAATTTTCCTGCTCCTCAACTGCTGCCTGACCTGCTGTGCTTTTCCAGCACCACTCTAATCTCTGCTCCCACGAGGAGTCAAGCCTTCACAAAGGGTACCCAGACAAGGACGCACCAAAAGTATTTCATTTGCCCCCTCAGCAATACGACTACATTGGTACCAGGATGAAACCCATTAACACCTACTTCAGCCAAGGATTGGAATCTCCTGAGTCAATTAAGAAACTCATTGTCAGACACTGGACACTTGAATCTTTTCAATGAATGAACTTTATTTCTCTTTGTTCTACAACTCACACCACTGTCTCATAACTCACCCTTCATTGTTGTTAGGGTATAAAACTCCACTGTATTCTCTGTTCGGGGAAGAAGCTGTGGCTCCTTCTAAACAGCCTGTCAGTGACTGTTTCAGTGGGGTCAAGTCTCTTCCACGATATTGCTGTTTGCTAAATAAATCCTTGTCAGTTCTCAGTCCGATTTATGTGTTTCTGATCTCTGATTAATTGGGCTCAATTCTCCAACAATCATCCACTCAACCACAGGGAGAGAAAATGCAGGATCAATATTACAGAATTGCCTGGATTTTAAAACAGTCCCTGCAAGGTGAGCTGAGAGTCACTGTCCTTGACATTAAGATAGCGTTTGATTTAATATGGCATCAAGGAGCCTGGGCAATATTGAAGTCAGTGGGCACCAGGGTTGAAACTTTCCAAGAATGGCGTTATTCTTCATGGCAAGGAGAAAGCTTGTGGTTGTAGGAGGTCAATCATCACAATCCTAGGACACCTCTGCGGCAGTTCTTCAGGGTAGTGTCCCAGGTCCAGCTACCTTTAGGTGCTGCATCAGTGACCTTCCTTTCATCAGTCAGATGTACGTGTGTTGGCTAATGACTGCACACTTCTCTCCCCTCCCCCCCACCCCCCCACCATTCACAACTCCTCCAATATAGCAGCAGTTCACTTTCATATGCAGAATTGTGCTGATAAGTTGCAAGTAGATTTGTGTTGTACAAATAGTAGGAAATGACGGTCTCCAACAAGAAGGAAACTAATCAAAGAGTCACGGAGTTGTACAGCATGAAACAGACCTTTTGGTCCAACTTGTCTATGCTGACCAGATTTCCTAAATAAATCTAGCCCTATTTGCGAGTGTTTGGCCCTCTAAACCCTTCCTATTCATCGACCCATCCAGTGTCATTTAAATGATGTAATTGTACCAGCCTCCATCACTTCCTCTGGTAGTTCATTCCATATATGCACCACCCTTTGCATGAAAAAGTTACCCCTCAGGTTCTTCTTAAAATTTCCCCTCTCACCTTAAACCTTTGTCCTCTAGTTTTGGTGTCCTCTACTGTGGGGAAAAGACTTTATTCATTTACCCTATCCATGCCCCTTATGATTTTATAAATCCCAATAAGGTCACCCCTCAGCCTCTGATACTCCAGAGAAATAGCCCCAACCTGTTCAGCCTCTCCCTGTAGCTCAAACCCTCCAACTCTGGCAACATCCTTGTAAGTCTTTTCTGAACTCCCTCAAGTTTCACAACATCTTCCATTGACATCCAAGAGCATTACCACAACTGAATCCCCCACAATCAACATTTTGGGGGTTATTATTGACCAAAGCCTGAAATGACTAGTCATATGAATACCTTAGCTACAAGAGCAGCCCAGAGGCTAGAAATTCTGCAAAGACTATTTCACCCCTTAACTCTCCAAAGCCTATCCATCATTTAGGGACTTGTGTGGAACAGTGCAGCTTTTAGAATGCTCATGCAGCCTAATACTATCCAGAATAAGACAGTCTGTTTGATTGACATGTCATCCAGCACATTCGACATTCACTCCCACCAGCATCAGTACTCAGTAAAAATGGTGTATACCATCTACAAGATGAATTGCAGTAACTCATTAATTCTCCTTCAACAACAGCTTCCAAACTTGCAACTTCTATCACGGAGGAGGATAAGGGCAGCAGGCAGATGGGAAAATGATACTTTTAGGTTCCACTCTAAACCATACATCACCCTGACATGCAAATACATCACCATTCCTTCATTGTCACTGAATCAAAATCCGGAACACTCTCCCTAACATTACTACGAATGTACCTGATACTAACTACAACAGTCCATGAAGGTGGCCCAGGACCAATTCTCAGGACAATTAGGGATAAGCAATAATTGCTTGCCTAAGTAGCAACATCTACATTCTGTGAACAAATAGAAATAAAGCATGTGAAACATGACTAAAATGAGTCTACTGTCTTATGAACAGACCTCTCATATAGTAGAGTTGATCTTTCTCTGCACTTCTCTGTAGCTTTAATACTATATTCTGCATTCTGTTCTATTACCCTGATGTTCTTATGTAAGGTATGATTTGCCTGGATAGCATGCAAAGCAATACTTTTCACTGTATCTCGGTACATATGACAATAATAAATTAAATCAAATCAAATTTAAAGAAAGGAGAGAGAAAGAAGAAAGAAACAGGAAACAATAGGTCAGATTGCCTGAAATTAGTTGTCATAACATTGGCATGCATTGGAATATATACTATTAGAGCCTATTGTTATTAGGAATGCAATAATAGGGAACTTACAAAACTATTATGTGTTTGAAAAGAGTTATATGGATTCAGGAAAAGGAAATCAAGTCTGACAAATCTATTACAGAGTTTTCTTGACATTGTTATGAACAGAATAGATAAGAGAAGGCCAGTGGATGTAGTAAAATCAGATTTTCTAAAACCATTCAATAGATGTCACACAATAGATTATTACACAAAGTCTTGGCTCATGATATTATGGATAATATTGGCATGGATTGAGGATTGATCAATGAACAGGAAACAGAGAGTAGGAATAACACACCTTTTTTTAAGTGGGGTGGGGGGGGGGGCTGTAATTACTGAAGTGAGGCCAGGATCAGTGCATCACTATTTGGTCCTCAATTTATAATCTAATTAAAGACTGTGATAAGGAGGTGGAATCTAATATGTGCAAGTGTTAGCACGGTACAGTTATGTGGGAAAGTAAACTATGAAAAGGATGGTAGTGTTGTAGAACAGGGAGACCTAGAGGTGCAGGTACATAATCCTTTGAACTTTGCATCACATATAGACAGGGTGGTTAATAAGGTGTTTGGCATGCTTGCCGTCATTGTTCAGTCCTTGGAGAATAGTAGTTGGAAAGTCATGTTGAGGTTGTACAGGACCTTGGTGAGGCCTCTTCTGGAATACTGTGCCCAGTTACAGGAAGGATATTATTGAGCTAGAGAGGGTTCAGAAGAGATTTACCAGGAAGTTGCTGGGTATGGAAGGTTTAAGTTATAAAGAAAAGCTGGATAAACTGGGACTTTTTTCACTAGAGTGCAAAAGGTTGAGAGGTGACTTGATAGAAGTTTATAAAATCATGAGTGGTATAGATAGAGTTAATGGTAGTTGTCTTTTCCTTCGGATGGGGAATTCAAGACGAGGGGGCACATTTTTAAGCTGAGAGGAGAGTGATTTAAAAAAGACATAAGAGGCATTTTTTTTCAACAGAGGGTGAATTGCATGTGGAAGGAACTTGCTGAGGCAGTGATGGATGTGGGTAAAATTACAAAGTTTAAAAAACATGTGGATTGGTACATGAATAGGAAAGGTTCGGAGGGATATAGGCCAGGAGCAGGCAGGTGAGACTAGTTTAGTTCAGGATTGTGTTTGGCATGAACCGATTGGACCAATGGGTCTGTTTCTGTGCTGTATGACCCGATGATCCAAAGAAGCTACAAGGAGCTATAGTTTTAGTGGGTGAACAAAACATGACAAAATAGAATATTGTGAGAAAGTTATGTGAAATTATTCTTTATTGTAGAAAAAATAGAGCAAGATATTTTTTTTAAAGTGAGACAATGTCCTCCTACACAGATCATGGAAAGGTCTGATGTAGATACAACAAACAGATAAATAAAACAAATGATATGTTAGTCTTTGTACAAGGGAATTGGGGCATGGGTAAAAAAATCTTATTGCAATTACATTGTATTTTGGTGAGATCACTCCTGAGGAATTATGTACAATTATAGCCAAGGAAGAAAATGCCTGACTTAAAGTGTAGCAATGCACTAGAATTATAACATTGGAAAGGCTCAATTCTCCAAACATGGATTCTGGAACTGTAAATTACTGCTATTTTTAATTAAGATGGAGTTCTGATAATTGGATTAATCCCATCACTCTCTACATGGGAATAATGAAACCCATGTGGTAATTATAAAAACATATTTGACACTGGGTGGATACTGGAAGAACTGAGGCTACACATATTGGCATGAAGATTTATGAATGGAAATCTTCTTGACTCTTGTCCAACAGAACCACATAATTAGCATTTACATGCAGATGAGCCTACAGTAAAGGCCTTGGGGGGGGGGGGGGGGGGGGGGGATCTTCCATAATCAGTGGTTTGTACTCAAAAGATATTTAGTTGAATAAACTTCCAATAGTTCAGCTGTGCACATTTAGGAGCCTCTAACCTTAGCTTTTGGCCTAGAGTATAGTGCTGTCTGCTCGAATGTCTCATTACAAAAAAAACAGTGTGGTCCATAACAGACAAGTAGAAAACGTCTTTTATGCATGTTACCAATTGCTTTGATTTTGAGAACCTAAATCATTCCCAAGGCTTTCAGAGCGTGTCAGAAGTCCAAGCACTCACAAGCTCAAACTCACAGATATTGGTAACTTGAGAAGATAAGAAAGCATAAACAAGAATAAGGCATGTACTTTAATAAATACATTCAATTCATGCATCTAATCTCAATTTTTCTCCATTGCTACCCATTAACCCTTTCTTCAGGAACATTGTGCTAAAACTTTGATAGAAGCTAGTCTGTACTTACCTTCACCTCTAAAAGGGGAGGTACATTTGAGTTGTAACACCAGTTGGAAATTGAATTTTGCAGCAGGCACATTAACAGTATCAGAAAGAAGGCTTCTGCTTGCACTGCTGGAGACCTTGGTTAAGGATGTGAAATAGAGGAGGGAATCATCTTTTTGCAGAGTGCCAGAGGCTCTCCAAACAAACACAAAGAAATGAGAAGCAGGAAGTCAAAGATGAATGGTCCCAAATACCTGGTTAAAGTGCTGGAAAAAGTTCATTGACACCACACAAGTGGTGAAAGTGCATCTTCAAATGACATTTCCCACATAATGCACCACCAACTATGTGCACTGTTCAATGCTCACCCCTGTCAGCAATCCCTTGCAATCAGGCTTAATGCGTAACAGTCATATGTTCTACCTGTTTTCACAAATGTCACTTTACTGGAGGCCTCACATCCACACCTCACTGCTTCCTTACACATCTAACTTTTTGCACAGTTTAAAATATTCACTGGCACTGTTCCCTCTCACTTGCAGGACAAGGTGGCACATATCAGGTGGCACCAAAGACCAAAAGGGTAAGAGGCTCAGCCATGTGGAAGAGACGGTGTTCAACACAATGTCATTGCAGCCATTGTGACTGGTGTTGCTGAAGGCATCAGAATGATGACATGTTCCTGGCTTATGCAACTTCTCTGATCTCACTTCACTATCTTCCCTTGTCACTGTCTGAGGTACAACCTCCATATGGTGCACCTATTCTCTCCTGCTTTCTATCAACTCCTACTTTTCTTCACCCAGCCCTCATTTCTACTTTCACATACCAAAGCCCTAAAAGTGGTGATTGTAATGCACTGTGCACCTAGACTTTGGGGATTCACTGCTGATCAATCTTTAAAATTGCTGGGGCAGCTGCCTACTCAGTGTATGCAGTTTTCAAACAAGAACACAACTCCACCTGCTTTGTCCTTGGGTATCTTGTAGGATATATTCCCCCTGCCTGTCTAACCAAAGATTCTTGCCAATGAATGTTCAGATAAAAAACAATTTTGAGGAAGAAGCAGTCACTTGATCTAACTGCTTGATCTGACAAGCCTTGTCAGTTGATCTGACACTGTCACTTAACCTGACAAGTAACTGTTTCTTCCTGGTGACATGTGGAGGTGATACTTGCAGTCACTCGCTCAGATGCCAGCACTATAGATATTTTAAAGGCTGGCATTGATATAAGATGAGTCATCAGACACAATGTTGTAAAACTAGGGAATAGTTTTCCAGCAACACGGTGGGGGGGGACGTGGGGGGGTGGGGGGCGGTCCGGGGGGACTAGAAACTGCAAGTGAGTTCTGCTACTTGGACAGCTCAGTGAGAGCCATCCAGTATTCCTCGGAGCATGCCTTTCGGGTTTTGGTAATCTACAGTATCCCCTTCAACCTGGTTATAATGAGGCATAGTTGAAACTTTATTGCTGGAACAGCACAGCAGGTCAGGCAGCATCCAGGGAACAGGAGATTCGACGTTTCGGGCACAGGCCCTTCTTCCTGAAGAAGGGCCTGTGCCCGAACTGTCGAATCTCCTGTTCCCTGGATGCTGCCTGACCTGCTGTGCTGTTCCAGCAATAAAGTTTCAACTTTGATCTCCAGCATCTGCAGACCTCACTTTCTCCTATAATGAGGCATAGCCCTGTACAACAGGTCATCAGCAAATACCTCAGGATGAAAAAGAGAGGGAGAAGCAAGAGAAAGAAGAAGGAGCGGAGAAAGGAAGAGAGACTTGGTCATCGTCACTCAAAATGGCTATTTCCGACTGGCACATCAGATGCTGGTAGAAAGTGAGGACTGCAGATGCTGGAGATCAGAGTTGACGAGTGCAGTGCTGGAAAAGCACAGTAGATCAGGCATCATCTGAGGGGTAGGAGAGTTGGCGTTTGGGGCATAAGCCCTTCATCAGGAATGTAAGGGATTGCCCAAGGGGGCTGAGAGATAAATGGGAGGGGGGTGGTTTGGGGGGAAAGGTAATTGGGAAGGTCATAGGTAGATGAAGGCGGGGTCCCAAAGGATCCTTTCACATCCTACAGTGATTTTCCTGCACATCCAGACATCTCATCTACTGTGCCCATTGCTCTCAATGTGGTTTCCTCTACATTGGGGAGACAGGGTGCCAACTTGCAGAATGTTTCAGGGAACATCTCGGGACACATGCACTAAACAACCCCATGATCCTGTGGCCGACCACTTCAACTCCTCCTCCCACTCCGCCAAGGTCATGCAAGTCCTGGGCCTCCTCCACCGCAAAATTCTCATCTACCAATCCGCTAAACCACACAGGATCAATATGGATTTCATTAGTTTCCTAATTTCCCCTCCCCCTGCCTTATCCCAGATCCAACCCTCCAACTTCGAGCCACCTCTTGAGCTGTCCTACATGTCCACTTTCCTTCTCACCTCCACCCTCCTCTTCGACCTATCACCGTCACCCCCCACCTTCATCTACCTACTGCATTCCCAGCTACCTTCACCCCAGCCCCATTCCACTCCCATTTATCTCTCAGCCCCCTTGGACACACAGCCCACCCCCGACATTCATGAAGAAAAGCCTATGCCCAAAATGTCGACGCTCCTGCTCCTCGGATTTTGCCTTACCTGCTGATCTTTTCCAGAACAACACTTTTTGACATCAGATGCTGGTGGCAATTGAAAAAAATCTACCGATATTCTTGTTATCTTTCCATCCCTCAAACAGAGGCCATCACTGCTTCAATTCCTCTTTACCAAAAGACGGTAAAAACTAGCCATTCCATAACAAATTTAACTAATGACATTTGGATCTTTGGGGCAGCATGGCGACATAGTGGTTAACACTGCTGCCTCACAGCACCAGGGTGCAAGATTTGTTTCCAGCCTTGGGAGAGTCTGTGTGGAATTGATCCATTCTCCCCATGTCTGTGCGGGTTTCCACTGGATGCTCTGGTTAATGCAGTGTTACAGGGATAGGGTGCTCTTCAGAGCGTCAGTGCAGACTTGATGGGCTGAATGACCTCTATCTGCACTGTAGGGATTCTATTTCAATTCTTAACTATTCACCTTTGTGCTTTTACTTTTAGTGTCTTGTGGGTGCCTTTACCTGATTTGGTGTTCCTCTACAGTGGTACCCAAAGTGACTGAGACATAAGTAGTGGACGGTTACTGATTTTCAACAGCAAGGCAATGAAGGGCATCTTTGAGCATTGCAGCATTACAGTAAGACTGTCCACATACAGCTCAGTGACAGGGAGGAGCCATCTTGGTCACTGAGCAACCACTCTCCATGATGGCTTGAAGGTGTTGGGAACAGCTCACAGTCACGCCCGTCACATTCCTCCTCATCTGAACAGATCCTGTTTATACATAGGACTTTCCCAAAGGGGATAGCTTCTTTAACATGTTTAGTGTGGAAGCCAGAGAAGTGCAGCATTGTGAGGTTACCCGTGGGCTTGTGGTAAAATGAGGTACTGAGGAGCTGTCCTTGATGGAGATGCACGTGTCCAAGAATGAGACTGATTCTGAAGAGTAGTCCATGGTAAGTCTTATGGTGGGATGATCATCTTGTGTAGTTTTTTTAGTGATTCCTTACTATAAATTCATATCAGAAAAATTGAAGCAATTACAACCTTCCCTACATCCCAGCAGGTAGCACGTCCTAGGTAAAGTATAGTGAATACAGACACTGCTCCTGGAGAAAGAGGAGGAGGTGGAGGTTATGAGATGTGCTGTCTTGACTATCTGGCCATCCTCTCCCTCCCTGTAAATAGTTTCTCCCCTCTGCCGCCTCTGTTCCCTCTCCATGATACACTGTAGCCAAAAGACAGCCTTAAGCCAGAGGAAGGTTTTGGCTCAAAGCATTTTCAGAATCAATGCCACACTTTCAAAAGGTCTCAGCACAACTCTTTTCATTTGAAAAAATATCATTTCCTACAGGAACACTTCCCATTAACCTGCAGCAGCAAAAGAAAGCGAGAGGCACCTGACCTGAAAGCTGCATACTGATCTCTTTCTTTAAGGATAGTGAGAGGGTTTGGTTGGGAACAAGGGATGGGTCTCTTGTTTTGCTGGACATATGCTCATCGGTGCATGCTTAGGAGAGGGTCTACAATGTGTAAATTGACACATCATGTTCCAAGTCAGTATTAGAAACTGACTGATGAAATGATTGTCCCATGCTTCCAAATGATATATGTGATGCTTGTTCTATTGCCCTTCTGAACATAGCTATCAGTGTGGGCCATGCTGAAAGCCATCAGCAGCAGATTCCCAGCTCTTGTATCCTTCTCCAAACTTATGGAGTACTGAAACCAACCGCACTACACCAGCAAATGCTGTCACTGTTGTGTTCCTGTCTCCACTTCCATTAAAAAAGAAGCATTTCACTTCAAACACATAACTGAATGCAACACTTCTTACTAAGCCAATCTTTGGATTATTTCATCTACATTTTACATCTGCATTGAATTTCTTAAAGATTAGACTAGGACAGATCTATATTTCTAACAGTGTAATTAAATTCTCACTGTATCTTACTGGCTGTTTTCCACTGCACATTGTGTGGATTGCTGGTTCTATAGACACTGACTATTTGATCTTGGGAAGCTTCAATGCTTAGACAGATTATTTCATCTCTGTGCTAGAATGAATAATGTATTGATTTACAATTAATCTTTAATGTTGCTTTGCAGAGTCTTTGGGATAAGATTCTGTCACTCAGAGATCATGCATTGTTTATAAGTTCCCTCATGTGTCCTCTTTGTTACCATGTGGTGTACAAACGTATCCAATAATTTTCCAAGATACAAACACATGAAAAGTTGATTAGAGACCCAGTAGATCCTGAAGTGATATTTAAGAACAAAGAACAAAGAAACTTTACAGCCCAGGAATAGGCCCTTTGGCCCTCCAAGCCTGAGCTGATCCAAATGTCTAAACCTGTTGGTCAATTCCTAAGCATCTGTATCCCTCTGCTCCCCACCTACTCATGCATTTGTCCAGAGGCATCTTAAATGAATCTACCATGCCTGCCTCTACCACCTCTGCTGGCAACGCGTTCCAAATGCCCACCACTCTCTGTGAAGTAATTGCCGCGGGTACCCCCCTTAAACGTTCCACCTCTCGTTATTGAATCATTCAACCTGGGAAAAAGCTTGTCTCTATCCACCCTGTCTATACCCTTCATGTTTTTGTAAACCTCAATCAGGTTCCCTCCTCAATCTCCTTTTTTCTAATGAAAATAAACCTAATCTACTCAACCTCTCTTCATAGCTAGCACCTTCCATACCAGGCATCATCCTCGTAAACTTTCTCTGCACCCTTTCCAAAGCGTCCACATCCTTTTGGTAATGTGGCAACCAGAACTGTACACAGTATTCTAAATGCAGCCGAACCAATGTCTTGTACAATTTTAACATGACTTGCCAGCTCTTATACTCAATACCCCATCCAATTAAGGCAAGCATACTATATGCCTTCTTGACCACTCTATCCATCTGTGCAGCAACCTTCAGGGTACAATGGACCTGCACTCCCAGATCTCTCTGCCCATCAACTTTTTCCAAGGCTCTTCCATTCATTGTATAATTCGCTGTTGAATTAGCCTTCCCTAAATGCATCACCTCACATTTGTCTGGATTGAAATCCATCTGCCACTTTTCCACCCAACTCTCCAGTCTATCTATGTCCTCCTGTATTCTCTGACAGTCTCTTATGCTTTCTGCTACTCCACCAATCTTTGTGTCATCTGCAAACTTGTTAATCATACCAACAGTGCCCTCTTCCAGATCACTTATGTATATTTCAAACAACAGTGGCCCCAGCACTGACTCCTGTGGAACACCACTGGTCACCTTTCTCCATTTCGAGAAACTCCCTTCAACTACTACTCTCTGTCTCCTGCTGCTCAGGACATGTTCCAGACTTGTTTTCTGTTTCAAAACATGTTCTTAAGTATCTGTATAAATGGTACATTTTTGCTCAGTTAACCTCCATCATAGTGCTAACCACTGCTGACTCACAGCGCCCGGGACCTGGGTTCGATTCCCGACTCAGGCAACTGTCTGGGTGGAGTTTGCACACTCTCTCCGTGTCTGTGTAGGTTTCCTCTGGGTGCTCCGGTTTCCTCCCACAATCCAAGGATGTGCAGGTCAGGTGAACTGGCCGTGCTAAATTGTCCATAGTGTTCAGGGTAAATGTAGGGGAATGGGTCTGGGTGGGTTACCCTTCGGAGGGTTGGTGTAGACTTGTTGGGCTGAAGGGCCTGTTTCCATACTGTAGGTAATCTAATAACTCTCTCTTCATCCTGTTCTGTAGGTAATCATAAAGATTGTAATGTTTCTCCAAAAACATAATTGTAAATTGATTTCTCACCCAGACTACTCTGTTGGCTTAGGTAATGACTTTGACCAGTATGATATTGAGTCATCCACTGTAGGGAGGTACCAGATTTAATTCCTGTTCTGCACTAATTTCTCTTAATCTGGGATATGATGTGGAGCTGCCGGTGTTGGACTGAGATGGACAAAGTTAGAAGTCACACGACTCCAGATTATAGTCCAACAGATTCATTTCAAATTACAAGCTTCGAGAGCGCTGCTCCTTCACAGGTGAAGTGATGAACGTAAACTCACTTCACCTGGTAAAGGAGCAGCACTCTGAGAGCTTGTGACTTTAAATAAACCTGATGGACCATAACCTGGTGCCGTGTGACTTCTGACTTCATTTCGGATGGGGATGCATAACTTAAATGTAGACAAAAAGGACATGTAGCTCATTTGCCCAGAGACAAATGAAACAATTATTCTTATATATTTCTCTTCGCTATCTCAGATCATCCTGCTATTAGCCAACATGACCATTGTAACATCAGAAAAGAATATCGACTCAGCAATCTTCTGACTCTGTAAATTCTCTCAGGGTTTCACCGCCACCCCTTGTTCACAGGAATCTCCTTGATACCTCTACCTGGGTCTCTTTTTGCTGAAACCAGTCCAAAATTGCCCCTTCATTACTTTTGGCACACACTCACTATCTTATTTTACCATGAGGTAGTTCTTTTGGCCTGTGTTCTCTCAGGTTATGAAAGCATCGAGCCACCTCTTCAGGGACTACTTAATGTTTGTGCAACTCAACTGAAAATACAATGGTGCTTGACTGTGACGGAACCACAGTTAAGTAGGCAGTTAGTATTCATTTCTAGATGTACAACTCCGGAAAGGTTTCTTACAGAGTATACCAGACAACTGTTGGTAACTTAGCATCTCTGGAAGGCAACAAAGTTGTCACTCAGTCCATAATAGAAAATCAGTCCAACTTAAGTGTTGAAATTATACTTTGATGCCAGTTTCTCAATGAGTATTTTCCAGTTATTCTTTCTAATTCTACATATATTTTGACATGTGGGCGGCACGGTGGCACAGTGGTTAGCACTGCTGCCTCTCAGCGGCAGAGATAACGGTTCAATTCCCGCCTCAGGTGACTCTCTGTGTTGAGTTTGCACGTTCTCCCCGTGACTGCGTGAGTTTCCTCCGGGTGCTCCAGTTTCCTCCCACAATCCAAAAATGTGCAGGTTAGGTGAATTGGCCATGCTAAATTGCCCATAGTGTTAGATGTAGGGGAATGGGTCAGGGTGCGTTGCGCTTCGGCGGGTCAGTGTTGACTTGTTGGCCGAAGGGCCTGTTCCCACACTGTAAGTAATTTATAATCTATCTATAATCTATAACGAATACACTACAATGCACAGTGGCAAGTGGGGAAGGGGACTGTTAGTAGACCTGTGAATGAAAGGTACAAGTTACTTTCTAGAATATCATGAAACAGTAGGGCTTTTTAACAATATGCAAAAATAACAAACAAATGCGGATCCCACTGGAACCAGAGTTAATTAACATTCTGAAAGTGCTATATGATATTGACCAGTGGATTCACTCCTCCCTATTATTTAATACCTTAGATAGCTTAGATATTGTTTGAAAACATGGATGGACTTGGTCTCTATAATAATACAACACCCAACTTAATGTTCAGTGGCAAAGATGTTGTATTGTAGAGACAATTGGCTCTAGCAGATACAGCTTACATAATATGCCAAATTTTGCTCTCCTCCACCAGCTGGTTTGCAGTGGAAGGATGCCATAAAATTCTCGTGACCTTTCCACTACCCTCCCACTTGCTACAACACCATGATGTGAGCAATTTTATGGTCAGGAAGGCAATGTCTAGACCTGCTGGCTCACCCATTCCCATTTGAGGCTCTTAGGTGGACAAACAAAGATAACTTAAGTGCCATTTCCCATCAATCTCAATTTACAACATGGCACAAAGAGCTCAGGAGCATGGATGGAGGGAGAGATGTCACTCTGTGCAGGCCTTCAGCAGCTAGTGGCAGTTCCTGAAGCAATTTATGGTTTACTCTGTGTTTGCCCACATAACATATACAACTGATATAATGTGATGAAAAGTGTATAAATATAATCATTTTTAACATTTTGGATTTCAAACCAGTAGCATATCAATGCTGATCTAATTTCTTTGTGAGGGCATTTAATAATTAATTAGGGTAGTCTTTTGGAAACCATAATTTTAAACCAGTTTGTGTCAGACAGCAGATGGGTAATGGCCTCCTGGAGGGTCAATGGCAGTTTATTTATATTGGGAGAGGTTACAAAAGGAGAAGGAAAAGAAACAGCCAAGAGCAAAAGATGGGTGGAGCAAGCCTTTTATTTTATTTTTAAAGTTTCTGAATTCCATTCAAAAGGGACTGACTAAAGTCAAATGTAAGCATATATGAAAAGTAAATTCTCCCAAGAAAAGGATTTTGTTCAGAGAGGGGATAAGTTACTTCAGTGTAACGATCTCAGTTGGTGTGAGTCAAAGAAAAAAAGCTTTGGAACTCTTAGGACTGAAACTGAGAAGAAGCAGTTAAGTCAACCCACAGATTTACAGAAAGGAAACGTTTCTCTGGATTTCTATTTACTGTAAAGTGAGGGTGTTTTGCTAAGTGCTTGCAATCTTTTAAACTGTACTATATTTAGATAACCTGATTTATTTTCATTTTATTTCATTTCATTATTAAAAACAAGTCAGCAGCCTTATGTGTTTGGGTTTCAGTGAAAGACCACCACATTACTATTTTTTTAAAAGTGATCTATCAAGCCAGGTTTCATTCTGGAATCTGATTGGTCCAGTAGTATCATGGGCTGTGATCCTAACAATTGGCAGCTTGTCTGTGATCTGATTTCATTGAACTTATGATGAATCTGTGTCTCTTTTAAGCAATGGTGGATATGAAGGTGCTGTACCTAAATATGTTATGCTGTCCTGATGTTTATGGCATTGAGTTTTAAAATAACTTTGAATATTGTTCAAAATTTTCCTGAAATAGAAGCTATAAAAGTGGAATATTTGAAATCTTTGACTTTCATGCAAGGTGAGGAGAGGGAGAGAGAGAGAGAAACACAGAGATTACTGGAGAAAGAATAATTGAACTCTAAAGAGATAAGAACATTAGACATTAGATGATTTGACTAGAGAAAGGTTTAGAATAAAGAAGGAAACAGGAAGTAATAACTTGGAGGGCGATTCTGAATTCAATGAAGGCTTTGGTTTAACTAAGAGTCTACAATTGGTGCTTAAATTTACTGAGAATGGAGTTGGAAAAATATTTCACCTCATTTGAGAAGGTAGCTGGACATACAAAGTAGCCAAAAGATGTTGGACCTTAATGTTAAAGGTGTTTTGACAGGTACAACTATACTGAGTATGCAAGTTTGTCAGAAGAATTATCTGTAGTTTTTAAAACTGTTAGAAAGGTATTACACAATGTACATGAGCTTAGCACTGAAGCCTGTCAAGTAAACTTTAGGACCACAAGAAACTAAAACTGACATTTGTAGTTTGGCGCACTGACCTTTACACCGCTGAGGCCAAACGCCAGCTCGCAGATACCTCCTCCTACCGTCCCCTTGACCATGACCCCACCCCCCACCACCAAACCATCATCTCCCAGACCGTCCATAACCTCATCACCTCAGGGGACCTCCCATCCACCGCCTCCAACCTCATAGTCCCACAACCCCGCACCGCCCGTTTCTACCTCCTGCCCAAAATCCACAAACCTGACTGCCCCGGACGACCCATCGTCTCAGCCTGCTCCTGCCCAACCGAACTCATCTCGGCATACCTCGACACGGTCCTGTCCCCATTAGTCCAAGAACTCCCCACCTACGTTCGTGACACCACCCACGCCCTCCACCTCCTCCAGGATTTCCGCTTCCCCGGTCCCCAACGCCTCATCTTCACCATGGACATCCAGTCCCTGTACACCTCCATCCCCCATCACGAAGGACTCAAAGCACTCCGCTTCTTCCTTTCCCGCCGTACCACCCAGTACCCTTCCACCGACACCCTCCTTCGACTGACCGAACTGGTCCTCACCCTGAACAACTTTTCTTTCCAATCCTCCCACTTTCTCCAAACAAAAGGAGTAGCCATGGGCACCCGCATGGGCCCCAGCTATGCCTGCCTCTTCGTAGGGTATGTGGAACAATCCATCTTCCGCAACTACACTGGCCCCACCCCCCATCTTTTTCTTCGCTACATTGATGACTGTATCGGCGCTACCTCGTGCTCCCACGAGGAGGTTGAACAGTTCATCCACTACACTAACACCTTCCACCCCGACCTCAAATTCACCTGGACAGTCTCCCACAGCTCCCCTGTAAAAACGCCATCCCATTCTCCCAATTCCTTCGTCTCCGCCGCATCTGCTCCCAGGAGGACCAGTTCAAAATACGTACAACACAGATGGCCTCCTTCTTCAAGGACCGCAATTTCCCCCCCGACGTGGTCGACAGTGCCCTCCACCGCATCTCCTCCACTTCCCGCTCCTCCGCCCTTGAGACCTCTCCGCCTCCATCCTACTCCGACCTATCACCCTCACCTTGACCTCTTTCCACCTATCACATTTCCAACTCCCCTCCTCCAAGTCCCTCCTCCCTACCTTTTATCTTCTCCTGCTGAACACTCTCTGCTCATTCCTGAAGAAGGGCCTGTGCCCGAAACGTCGAATCTCCTGTTCCCTGGATGCTGCCTGACCTGCTGTGCTGTTCCAGCAATAAAGTTTCAACTTTGATCTCCAGCATCTGCAGACCTCACTTTCTCCATTTGTAGAATTTGCAAGGGAAAGAATTCTGTTAGGTCAGTTATTTTGATCACGCACATGAAAGAAAACAAATTTGAGAACCTCAGGGAAATCATGATTATGGAAGAATTTAGTCAAAGTATTCCAACAAAACCAAAAAAATTATTTCTAGAAATTGCTAACGAAACTCAGCAGGTCTGGCAGCCTCTGTGTAGAGAAAAGAGAATTTTGAATACAGTGACCCTTTTTCAGAATGGATACTGGCACTGTGAGGCAGCAATGCTGACCACTGAGCCATTGCTCTGCCCTATAAGATGCCAACTGTAAATTTCCTTCAAGATCCAGAACATCCAGATTTGGAAGTATATCACCTTTCCTTCAGTGTCACTGGGTCAACAACTTGGGAATCCCTTCCTAACATCACTGCAGGACCAGCCACACCAGATGGTCAGAATTCCACCTCACCAGCAATTTGTCAAGGACAATTAGGGTTGGATGACAAAATCTAGTCCCAGAGTGGGGATGGGTGCTAGTTCACTGGATCCTGGGCTTGGTATCCTAAAAGTAGGTCTCAGACTGAGATACTTCAGAACTGAGAAAAACCTTTAAAAAGAATTCAGAACTCTCAGGTTGTCAGTACTGATCTTTTAGAAAGCTGGTCTTTCGGCTTAGTTTCATTGACAGTTGCTGCATTGCTGTTCCAAACTTTGCACCACTGAGTGGTTCTGACTTTTTCCTTTAAAAGCACTCCAAAGAATTACGCAAAGATGCCTGACAGTGAGTAGCAGCAGTTCCCCCTGACAGAGTCACGACTACTGTCATGAGAGACATTTGATTGAAAATCTAGTTGAAAAATGATGATTATAATTATCAGAATTATTTTAGAACTAATTGCATGGTAGAGAGTGAGGGCAGGGAATTTAAAGGTTTAGTCCCACAAAATGAAATCCTTCAGGTTTAATTGGAAGCACACTAGCTTTCGGAGCGCTGCAATCAGGTGGTTGTGCTCCGAAAGCTAGTGCTTCCAATTAAACCAGTTGGACTATAACCTAGTGTTGTGTGATTTTTAACACCCCAGTCCAACACCGGCATCTCCAAATCAAAATTAAATCCTGTTGCACTTCTCAAAATTTTCTTTTGAATTTAAAGAGGCATTCAGGCAAGTTAGATTCCAGACAGAAAGCTGGCTTGTAGTCCATACTTGTATTTGTTTTGATTTTAATAAAGTAATCTATCTTTGAAATTTAAGGACACAATGCTGCAGATTTTACTTTAACTGTAAAGAAGAAGTTTATGAACAAAGGAAATGAAAATACAATGAAATAAATGAAATAATCTACTTACAACACCAATTCAAAAGTTTTAAAATAAATACTAGAACCAACGTAGTGTACAAAATCCCATGCAAGGACTGCACAAAACACTACATAGGACAAACAGGAAGACAGCTAACGATTCGTATCCATGAACACCAACTAGCCACGAAACGACATGACCAGCTATCCTTAGTAGCCACACACGCAGATGACAAGCAACATGAGTTTGACTGGGACAACACTACTATTATAGGACAAGCCAAACAGAACAGCCAAGGAATTCCTAGTGGCATAGCACTCATCCACCGATTCTATCAACAAACACATCGACCTGGACCCAATATACCGGCCACTGCAGTGGACAGCTGGAACTGACAACCGGAAGTGACAGAGACAAACCACTATAAATTCCGGAGGAAACAACACAGAAGCGCTTCACAGGAGGCTCCCAAGCACTGAGGATGTCACCTAGACAGGGGACGAAACGTCTGCAACACAAATTCCCAGCTCGGCGAACAGAACCACAACAAATATTAGAAGTATAATCCCATTCATCCCAAAACTCCACTTCAAAAATTGAAAACAAAACAGAACAGTCTTTGGATGATCCTCCAAAAGCACATGCCTGGCGCAGTACTGAAATGCCACTTGTACAATATTCACATCAGAGTACCTTAATCCTACACTGCAGCAGGTTTATGGTGCTTGAGACTTCAACTTACAAAGTAGAACTTCAGATTTCTTCCTGAGCCATTATGCACCCGAGCTGAAATATATTCAGCCTTGGGTAACACTCAGGGTTTTATCCCAACACTTTTGTCCAGAGATACCAAAAAATCCGCACTGTAAGGCAATCGAGTTTACCACATTTTTCCCTTCTCTGAAGCATTGGTTCACACAAAGTAAAGCCCAAACCAAAAGTCTCCCTCCCAAACTATGGGCATTTCCCTTAAGTATATTCAAACAAAACAAGCTCCAGATATTTCTGACAAACTTGCAACTTTATTATTAATCTAGTGGATTGCAAAACAATCTAAGAACAGGAAAAGATCCATTATTGCTGGACACAAACTCATTTAGAAAGCTGTTTTAAAAGGAATCACCATGGCTACAAAAATATTTACAAGTTAATTATTAACTCTTAAGGGAATTTAATTTAGAGTTAGGCCATTGACAAGATGGTTAGCAAGTTTTAATCCCCCTCAATTGAAAACTTCCTGCTGCCTAGTGGTAATCTCATCATACCATTTGTGAAAAGCATAAAGGATGGAGCTCTCAACATTTGGATAGGTCTTGCTGAACTTCTTGTTAGAGTCTTCCACATGTCACACCATAGCGTATGTCACTCAGACCCACACATGATTCTGATCAGAACCATAGAAACATAGCAATGGCAACAAGACAGTGGTTCCACACTACATTTTGGAGTTTTAATCTAGATCTTGGAGTCCAGTAGGATTTTAGTCTATACCTTTACGACTTGCTACCATTGAGCTGAGCTTACCTGCTACCACTGTGGAAGATCATTCTCTATTGGCATGTCATCACTATCACTGGTTGAAGGAGTGAAAGAGCACATCAGCAGTATCATATTCTAGACCAAACAGCAGCAGAGTAAGCAGCATCTTGGCTCCTGTGCCCAGGCTTGTCGCCTCCATCTGCTTTTTCTTTTCTTTTGCGTTTTATTCGCCTTCTTTTCTCATTATTTTTAATTTCAGCTTAAACTACCTTCTAAAGAGAGCTCTTCAATAGGAAGGGTGGCTTCGATGGAAGGAGCGGCAGGCAAAATGGCTACCAGTTTGGTCAGCCTCTGACGCCTGGAGCAGCAATTTGGGGCAGCATGGGCTAGTGTACTGTAAACTGTAGCAGACTCCAGTAGCAGCATGGTGTTGGTTGGTGTAGCCTGGAGCAGGACTTTGGCTGCAGTATGGTGTTGGTTGGTGTAGCCTGGAGCAGGACTTTGGCTGCAGTATGGTGTTGGTTGGTGTAGCCCAGAGTGAGACTCTATCTGCAATATGGTGTGGGTTGGTGTAGCCTGGAGTGGGACTCTGGCTGCAGTATGGTGTGGGTTTGTGTAGCCTGGAGCAGGACTTTGGCTGCAGTAAGGTGTGAGTTGGTGTAGCCTGGAGCGGGACATTGGCTGCAGTATGGTGTGGGTTGGTGTAGGCCGGAGTGAGACTCTGCCTGTGGTATGGTGTGAGTTGGTGTAGCCCGGAGCGAGACTCTGGCTGCAGTAAGGTTTGGGTTGGTGTAGCCTGGAGTGGGACTCTGGCTGCAGTATGGTGTGAGTTGGTGTCGCCACGAGCGAGACTATGGCTGCTGTATGGTGTGGAATGGTGTAGCCTGGAGTGAGACTCTGGCTGCAGTATGGTATGGAGAAAGTAAGGACTGCAGATGCTGGAGATCAGAGCTGAAAATGTGTTGCTGGAAAAGCGCAGCAGGTCAGGCAGCATCCAGGGAACAGGAGAATCGACGTTTCGGGCATAAGCCCTTCTTCAGGAATGAGGAAAGTTTGTCCAGCAGGCTAAGATAAAAGGTAGGGAGGAGGGACTTGGGGGAGGGGCGTCGGAAATGTGATAAGTGGAAAGAGTTCAAGGTGAGGGTGATAGGTCAGACTGGGGTGGGGGCGGGGAGGTCAGGAAGAAGATTGCAGGTTAGGAAGGCGGTGCTGAATTTGATGGATTTGACTGAGACAAGGTGGGGGGAGGGGAAATGAGGAAACTGGTGAAATCCGAGTTCATCCCTTGTGGTAGGAGGGTTCCTAGGCGGAAGATGAGGCTCTCTTCCTCCAACCGTCGTGTTGTTGTGGTCTGGCGATGGAGGAGTCCAAAGACCTGCATATCCTTGGTGGAGTGGGAGGGAGAGTTAAAGTGTTGAGCCACAGGGTGGTTGGGTTGGTTGGTCCGGGTGTAGCCTGGAGCTTTGGGTTGGTGTAGCCTGGAGTGGGACATTGGCTACAGTATGGTGTGAGTTGGTGTAGCCTGGACTGGGATTGTGCCTGCAATAAGGTGTGAGTTGGTGTAGCACGGAGCGAGACTCTGCCTGCAATAAGGTGTGGGTTGGTGCAGGCCGTTGTGGTTGCAAGATGGTGTGGGTTTGTGTAGCCCAGAGCGAGACTCTGGTTGCAGTATGGTGTGAGTTGGTGTAGACTGAACCAAGACTCTTGCTGCAGTATGGTATGGGTTAGTGTAGGCAGGAGTGAGACTCTGCCTGCAGTATGGTGTGAGTTGGTGTAGCCCGGAATGAGACTCTGGCTGCAGTAAAGTGCGAGTTGGTGTAGCCCGAGGTGAGACTCTGGCTGCAGTATGGTGTAGGTTTGTGTAGGCAGGAGTGAAACTCTGTCTGCAGTATGGTGTGGGTTGGTGTAGCGTTGAGCGGGACATTGGCTGCACTGTGGTGTGGGTTGGTGTAGCCTGGAGTGAGACTCTGGCTGCAGTATGGTGTGGGTTGGTGTAGACTGGAGCAGGACTTTGGCTGCAATGTGGTGTGAATTGGTGTAGCCTGGAGTGGGACTCTGGCTGCAGTATGGTGTGAGTTGGTGTCGCCACGAGCGAGACTCTGGCTGCAGTATGGTGTGGTTTGGTGTAGCCTGGAGTAAGATCCTGATTGCAAGATAGTGTGGGTTGTGTAGTCCAAAGCGAGACTCTGGCTGCAGTATGGTGTGGGTTGGTGTAGCCTGGAGTGAGACTCTGGCTGCAGTATGGTGTGGAGAAAGCGAGGAATGCAGGTGTTGGAGATCAGAGCGAAAAATGTGTTGCTGGAAAAGCGCAGCAGGTCAGGCAGCATCCAAGGAACAGGAGAATCGACGTTTCTGGCACAAGCCCTTCTTCAGGAAGAAGGGCTTCCTGAAGAAGGGCTTGTGCCCGAAACGTTGATTCTCCTGTTCCTTCGATGCTGCCTGACCTGCTGCGCTTTTCCAGCCACACATTTTCAGCTGCAGTATGGTGTGGGTTGGTGTAGCCTGGAGTGAGACTTTGGCTGCAGTATGGTGTGAGTTGGTGTAGCCTGGAGTGGGACTTTGGCTGCAGTATGGTGTGAGTTGGTATAGCCTGGAGTGAGACTCTGGCTGCAGTATGGTGTGGGTTGGTGTAGCCTGGAGCAAGACGCTGCTTGCAAGATGGTGTGGGTTTGTGTAGCCCAGAGCGAGACTCTGGCTGCAGTATGGTGTGGGTTGGTGTAGCCTGGAGAGAGACTTTGGCTACAGTATGGTGTGGGTTGGTGTAGCCTGGAGTGGGATTTTGGCTGCAGTATGGTGTGAGTTGGTGTAGCCTGGAGTGGGACTTTGGCTGCAGCATGGTGTGAGTTGCTGTAGCCTGGAGTGAGACTCTGGCTGCAGTATGGTGTGGGTTGGTGTAGCCTGGAGTAAGACCCTGGTTGCAAGATAGTGTGGGTTGTGTAGCCCAGAGCAAGACTCTGGCTGCAGTATGGTGTGGAATGGTGTAGCCTGGAGTGAGACTCTGGCTGCAGTATGGTGTGGGTTGGTGTAGCCTGGAGCAAGACACTGGCTGCAGTATGGTGTGGGTTGGTGTAGCCTTGAGTGAGACTTTGGCTGCAGTATGGTGTGGGTTGGTGTAGCCTGGAGCAAGACACTGGCTGCAGTATGGTGTGAGTTGGTGTAGCCTTGAGTGAGACTTTGGCTGCTGTATGGTGTAGGTTGGTGTAGCCTGGAGCAGGACTTTGGCTGCAGTATGGTGTGGGTTGGTGTAGCCTGGAGCAAGATGCTGCTTGCAAGATGGTGTGGGTTTGTGTAGCCCAGAGCGAGACTCTGGCTGCAATATGGTGTGGGTTGGTGTAGCCTGGAGTAAGACCCTGGTTGCAAGATAGTGTGGGTTGTGTAGCCCAGAGCAAGACTCTGGCTGCAGTATGGTGTGGAATGGTGTAGCCTGGAGTGAGACTCTGGCTGCAGTATGGTGTGGGTTGGTGTAGCCTGGAGCGAGACACTGGCTGCAGTATGGTGTGGGTTGGTGTAGCCTTGAGTGAGACTTTGGCTGCAGTATGGTGTGGGTTTGTGTAGCCCGGAGCGAGACTCTGGCTGCAGTATGGTGTGGGTTGGTGTAGCCTGGAGTGAGACTCTGCCTGCTGTATGGTGTGAGTTGGTGTAGCCTGGAGAGAGACTTTGGCTACAGTATGGTGTGGGTTGGGTGTAGCCTTGAGTGAGACTTTGGCTGCAGTATGGTGTAGGTTTGTGTAGCCTGGAGTGGGACTTTGGCGGCAGGATGGTGTGGGTTGGTGTAGCCTGGAATGAGACGCTGCCTGCTGTATTGTGTGGGTGTGTGTAGCCTGGAGCGGGACTTTGGCTGCAATATGGTGTGAGATGGTGTAGCCTGGAGTGGGAATCTGGCTGCAGTTTGGTGTGAGTTGGTGTAGCCTGGAGTGAAACTCTGGCTGCAGTATGGTGTGAGTTGGTGTAGCCTGGAGTGGGACTCTGGTTGCAGTATGGTGTGGGTTGGTGTAGCCTGGAGCAAGACGCTGGTTGCAAGATGGTGTGAGATTGTGTAGCCCAGAGCGAGGCTCTGGCTGCAGTATGTTGTGAGTTGGTGTAGCCTGGAGTGGGACTCTGCGTGCAATAAGGTGTTGGTTGGTGTAGGCCAGAGTGAGACTCTGCCTGCAGTAAGGTGTGAGTTGGTGTAGCCCAGAGTGAGACTCTGGCTGCAGTATGGTGTGGGTTGGTGTGGCCTGGAATGAGACTCTGCCTGCTGTATGGTGTGGGTGGGTGTAGCCTGGAGCAAGAGGCCGGTTGCAAGATGGTGTGGGTTTGTGTAGCACAGAGCGAGACGTTGGCTGCAATATAGTGTGAGTTGGTGTAGCCTGGTGTGGGACTCTGGCTGCAGTATGGTGTGGGTTGGTGTAGCCTGGAGCAAGACGCAGGTTGCAGTATGGTGTGGGTCTGTGTAGCCCAGAGCGAGACTCTGGTTGCAGTATGGTGTGAGTTGGAGTAGCCTGGAGTGAGACTCTGGCTGCAGTATGGTGAGGGTTGGTGAAGCCTGGAGTGGGACTCTGGCTGCTGTATGGTGTGAGTTGGTGTCGCCACGAGCGAGACTCTGGCTGCAATATGGTGTGGGTTGGTGAAGCCTGGAGTGGGACTCTGGCTGCAGTATGGTGTGAGTTGGTGTAGCCTGGAGTGAGATTATGGCTGCTGTATGGTGTGGAATGGTGTAGCCTGGAGTGAGACTCTGGCTGCAGTATGGTATGGAGAAAGTAAGGACTGCAGATGCTGGAGATCAGAGCTGAAAATGTGTTGCTGGAAAAGCGCAGCAGGTCAGACAGCATCCAAGGAACAGGAGAATCGACGTTTCGGGCACAAGCCCTTCTTCAGGAAGCCCTTCTTCCTGAAGAAGGGCATGAGCCCGAAACGTCGATTCTCCTGTTCCTTGGATGCTGCCTGACCTGCTGCGCTTTTCCAGCCGCACATTTTCAGCTGAAGTATGGTGTGGGTTGGTGTAGACTGGAGTGGGACTTTGGCTGCAGTATGGTGTGAGTTGGTATAGTCTGAAGTGAAACTCTGGCTGCAGTATGGTGTGGGTTGGTTTAGCCTGGAGCAAGACAATGGTTGCAAGATGGTGTGGGTTTGTGTAGCCCAGAGCGAGACTCTGGCTGCAGTATGGTGTGGGTTGGTAGCCTGGAGTGAGACTTTGGCTGCTGTATGGTGTGGGTTGGTGTAGCCCAGAGTGAGACTCTGGCTGCAGTATGGTGTGAGTTGGTGTAGCCCGCAGTGAGACTCTGGCTGCAGTATGGTGTGGGTTGGTGTTGTCCGGAGTGAGACTCTGCCTGCTGTATGGTGTGGGTTGGTGTCACCACGAGCGAGGCTCTGGCTGCAGAATGGTGTGGGTTGGTGTAGCGTGGAGTGAGACTCTGGCTGCAGTATGGTGTGGGTTAGTGTAGCCCGGAGCGAGACTCTGGCTGCAGTATGGTGTGGGTTGGTGTCGCCTGGAGCAAGACGCTTGTTGCTAGATGGCATCGGTTTGTGTAGCCCAGACCGAGAGTCTGGCTGCAGTATGGTGTGAGTTGGTGTCGCCATGAGTGAGACTCTGGCTGCAGGATGGTGTGAGTTGGTGTCGCCCAGAGTGAGAATCTGGCTGCAGTATGGTGTGGGTTGGTATAGCCTGGAGCAGGACTTTGGCTGCAATATGGTGTGAGTTGGTGTAGCCTGGTGTGGGACTCTGGCTGCAGTATGGTGTGGCTTGGTGTAGCCTGGAGCAAGACGCTGGTTGCAAGATGGTGTGGGTTTCTGTAGCCCAGAGCGAGCCTCTGGTTGCAGTATGTGGGTTGGTGTAACCTGGAGCACGACTTTGGTTGCAGTATGGTGTGAGTTGGTGTAGGCTGGAGTGAGACTCTGGCTGCAGTATGGTGTGAGTTGATGTAGCCTGGAGTGAGACTCTGGCTGCAGTATGGTGTGGGCTGGTGAAGCCTGGAGTGGGACTCTGGCTGCAGTATGGTGTGGGTTGGTGTAGCCTGGAGCAGGACTTTGGCTGCAGTATGGTGTTGGTTGGTGTAGCCCAGAGTGAGACTCTACCTTTACGACTTGCTACCATTGAGCTGAGCTTACCTGCTACCACTGTGGAAGATCATTCTCTATTGGCATGTCATCACTATCACTGGTTGAAGGAGTGAAAGAGCACATCAGCAGTATCATATTCTAGACCAAACAGCAGCAGAGTAAGCAGCATCTTGGCTCCTGTGCCCAGGCTTGTCGCCTCCATCTGCTTTTTCTTTTCTTTTGCGTTTTATTCGCCTTCTTTTCTCATTATTTTTAATTTCAGCTTAAACTACCTTCTAAAGAGAGCTCTTCAATAGGAAGGGTGGCTTCGATGGAAGGAGCGGCAGGCAAAATGGCTACCAGTTTGGTCAGCCTCTGACGCCTGGAGCAGCAATTTGGGGCAGCATGGGCTAGTGTACTGTAAACTGTAGCAGACTCCAGTAGCAGCATGGTGTTGGTTGGTGTAGCCTGGAGCAGGACTTTGGCTGCAGTATGGTGTTGGTTGGTGTAGCCTGGAGCAGGACTTTGGCTGCAGTATGGTGTTGGTTGGTGTAGCCCAGAGTGAGACTCTATCTGCAATATGGTGTGGGTTGGTGTAGCCTGGAGTGGGACTCTGGCTGCAGTATGGTGTGGGTTTGTGTAGCCTGGAGCAGGACTTTGGCTGCAGTAAGGTGTGAGTTGGTGTAGCCTGGAGCGGGACATTGGCTGCAGTATGGTGTGGGTTGGTGTAGGCCGGAGTGAGACTCTGCCTGTGGTATGGTGTGAGTTGGTGTAGCCCGGAGCGAGACTCTGGCTGCAGTAAGGTTTGGGTTGGTGTAGCCTGGAGTGGGACTCTGGCTGCAGTATGGTGTGAGTTGGTGTCGCCACGAGCGAGACTATGGCTGCTGTATGGTGTGGAATGGTGTAGCCTGGAGTGAGACTCTGGCTGCAGTATGGTATGGAGAAAGTAAGGACTGCAGATGCTGGAGATCAGAGCTGAAAATGTGTTGCTGGAAAAGCGCAGCAGGTCAGGCAGCATCCAGGGAACAGGAGAATCGACGTTTCGGGCATAAGCCCTTCTTCAGGAATGAGGAAAGTTTGTCCAGCAGGCTAAGATAAAAGGTAGGGAGGAGGGACTTGGGGGAGGGGCGTCGGAAATGTGATAAGTGGAAAGAGTTCAAGGTGAGGGTGATAGGTCAGACTGGGGTGGGGGCGGGGAGGTCAGGAAGAAGATTGCAGGTTAGGAAGGCGGTGCTGAATTTGATGGATTTGACTGAGACAAGGTGGGGGGAGGGGAAATGAGGAAACTGGTGAAATCCGAGTTCATCCCTTGTGGTAGGAGGGTTCCTAGGCGGAAGATGAGGCTCTCTTCCTCCAACCGTCGTGTTGTTGTGGTCTGGCGATGGAGGAGTCCAAAGACCTGCATATCCTTGGTGGAGTGGGAGGGAGAGTTAAAGTGTTGAGCCACAGGGTGGTTGGGTTGGTTGGTCCGGGTGTAGCCTGGAGCGGGTGTAGCCTGGAGCTTTGGGTTGGTGTAGCCTGGAGTGGGACATTGGCTACAGTATGCTGTGGGTTGGTGTAGGCCGGAGTGAGACTCTACCTGTGGTATGGTGTGAGTTGGAGTAGCCCGGAGTGCGACTCTGGCTGCAGTATGGTGTGGGTTGGTGTAGCCCGGAGTGAGACTCTGGCTGCTGTATGGTGTGAGTT
The DNA here is from genome assembly GCF_037043375.1 of Chiloscyllium plagiosum. Classification (NCBI taxonomy): domain Eukaryota; kingdom Metazoa; phylum Chordata; class Chondrichthyes; order Orectolobiformes; family Hemiscylliidae; genus Chiloscyllium; species Chiloscyllium plagiosum. The sequence goes on from NW_028270175.1 coordinate 13,594,918, forward strand.
TGTGTAGCCTGGAGTGAGACTCTGGCTGCAGTTTGGTGTGGGTTGGTGTAGCCTGGAGTGGGACTCTGGTCACAGTATGGTGTGGGTTGATGTAGCTGGGAGCGAGACTCTGGCTGCAATATGGTATGACTTGGTGTAGCCTGGAGCGAGACTCTGGCTGCAATATGGTGTGAGTTGGTGTAGCCCGGAGTGAAACTTTGGCTGCTGTATGGTGTGGGTTGGTGTAGCCAGGAGCAAGACGCTGGTTGCAAGATGGTGTGGGTTTGTGTAGCCCAGAGCGAGACTGGGCGAGCAATATGGTGTGGGTTGGTGTAGTCTAGAGTGGGACTCTGGCTGCAGTATGGTGTGAGTTGGTGTAGCCTGGAGTGAGACACTGGCTACAGTATGGTGTGAGTTGGTGTAGCCTGGACTGGGATTGTGCCTGCAATAAGGTGTGAGTTGGTGTAGCACGGAGCGAGACTCTGCCTGCAATAAGGTGTGGGTTGGTGCAGGCCGGTGTGGTTGCAAGATGGTGTGGGTTTGTGTAGCCCAGAGCGAGACTCTGGTTGCAGTATGGTGTGAGTTGGTGTAGACTGAACCAAGACTCTTGCTGCAGTATGGTATGGGTTAGTGTAGGCAGGAGTGAGACTCTGCCTGCAGTATGGTGTGAGTTGGTGTAGCCTGGAGTGGGACTCTGGCTGCAGTATGGTGTGAGTTGGTGTCGCCACGAGCGAGACTATGGCTGCTGTATGGTGTGGAATGGTGTAGCCTGGAGTGAGACTCTGGCTGCAGTATGGTATGGAGAAAGTAAGGACTGCAGATGCTGGAGATCAGAGCTGAAAATGTGTTGCTGGAAAAGCGCAGAAGGTCAGACAGCATCCAAGGAACAGGAGAATCGACGTTTCGGGCACAAGCCCTTCTTCAGGAAGCCCTTCTTCCTGAAGAAGGGCATGAGCCCGAAACGTCGATTCTCCTGTTCCTTGGTTGCTGCCTGACCTGCTGCGCTTTTCCAGCCACACATTTTCAGCTGAAGTATGGTGTGGGTTGGTGTAGACTGGAGCAGGACTTTGGCTGCAGTATGGTGTGAGTTGGTGTTGTCCGGAGTGAGACTCTGCCTGCTGTATGGTGTGGGTTGGTGTAGCCTGGAGCAAGACAATGGTTGCAAGATGGTGTGGGTTGGTAGCCTGGAGTGAGACTCTGGCTGCAGTATGGTGTGGGTTGGTGTAGACTGGAGCGAGACTCTGCCTGCTGTATGGTGTGGGTTGGTGTAGCCCGGAGTGAGACTCTGGCTGCAGTATGGTGTGAGTTGGTGTAGCCCGCAGTGAGACTCTGGCTGCAGTATGGTGTGGGTTGGTGTTGTCCGGAGTGAGACTCTGCCTGCTGTATGGTGTGGGTTGGTGTCGCCACGAGCGAGGCTCTGGCTGCAGATTGGTGTGAGTTGGTGTAGCGTGGAGTGAGACTCTGGCTGCAGTATGGTGTGAGTTTGTGTTGCCTGGAGTGAGACTCTGGCTGCAGTATGGTGTGGGTTGGTGTAGCCTTGAGCAAGACGCTGGTTGCAAGATGGTGTGGGTTTGTGTAGCCCAGAGCGAGACACTGGCTGCAGTATGGTGTGGGTTGGTGTAGCCTGGAGCGGGACTTTGGCTGCAGTATGGTGTGAGTTGGCATAGCCTGGAGTGAGACTTTGGCTGCAGTATGGTGTGGGTTTGTGTAGCCCAGAGCGAGACTCTGGCTGCAGTATGGTGTGGGTTGGTGTCGACTGGAGCGGGACTTTGGCTGCAGTATGGTGTGAGTTGGTATAGCCTGGAGTGAGACTCTGGCTGCAGTATGGTGTGAGTTTGTGTAGCCCGGAGTGAAACTCTGGCTGCAGTATGGTGTGAGTTGTTGTAGCCTGGAGCGAGACTCGGGCTGCAGTATGGTGTGAGTTGGTGTATACCGCAGTGAGACTCTGGCTGCAGTATGGTGTGAGTTGGTGTAGCCCGCAGTGAGACTCTGGCTGCTGTATGGTGTGGGTTGGTGTCGCCAAGAGCAAGGCTCTGGCTGCAGAATGGTGTGGGTTTGTGTAGCGTGGAGTGAGACTTTGGCTGCAGTATGGTGTGGGTTTGTGTAGCCCAGAGCGAGACTCTGGCTGCAGTATGGTGTGGGTTGGTGTCGCCTGGAGCGGGACTTTGGCTGCAGTATGGTGTGAGTTGGCATAGCCTGGAGTGTGACACTGGCTGCAGTATGGTGTGAGTTGGTGTAGCCTGGAGTGGGACACTGGCTGCAGTATGGTGTGGGTTTGTGTAGCCCAGAGCGAGACTCTGGCTGCAGTATGGTGTGAGTTGGTATAGCCTGGAGTGGGACTCTGACTGCAGTATGGTGTGAGTTGGTGTAGCCCGGAGCGAGACTCTGCCTGCAATAAGGTGTGGGTTGGTGTCGCCACGAGCGAGGCTCTGGCTGAAGAATGGTGTGGGTTGGTGTAGCATGGAGCGGGACTTTGGCTGCAGTATGGTGTGAGTTTGTGTTGCCCGGAGTGAGACTCTGGCTGCAGTATGGTGTGAGTTGGTGTAGCCCGCAGTGAGACTCTGGCTGCAGTATGGTGTGGGTTGGTGTTGTCCGGAGTGAGACTCTGCCTGCTGTATGGTGTGGGTTGGTGTCGCCACGAGCGAGGCTCTGGCTGAAGAATGGTGTGGGTTGGTGTAGCGTGGAGCGGGACTTTGGCTGCAGTATGGTGTGAGTTGGCATAGCCTGGAGTGAGACTTTGGCTGCAGTATGGTGTGGGTTTGTGTAGCCCAGAGCGAGACTCTGGCTGCAGTATGGTGTGAGTTGGTATAGCCTGGAGTGGGACTCTGACTGCAGTATGGTGTGGGTTGGTGTATCCTGCAGTGAGACTCTGGCTGCAGTATGGTGTGAGTTGGTGTAGCCCGGAGCGAGACTCTGCCTGCATTAAGGTGTGGGTTGGTGTAGGCCAGAGTGAGACTCAGCCTGCAATAAGGTGTGGGTTGGTGCAGGCCAGCATGAGATCCTGGCTGCAGTATGGTGTGAGTTGGTGTAGCCTTAACCAAGACTCTTGCTGCAGTATGGTGTGGGTTGGTATAGCCTGAAGTGAAACTCTGGCTGCAGTATGGTGTGGGTTGGTGTAGCCTGAACCAAGACTCTTGCTGCAGTATGGTGTGGGTTGGTATAGCCTGAAGTGAAACTCTGGCTGCAGTATGGTGTGGGTTGGTGTAGCCTGGAGCAAGACAATGGTTGCAAGATGGTGTGGGTTTGTGTAGCCCAGAGTGAGACTCTGGCTGCAGTATGGTGTGGGTTGGTTAGCCTGGAGTGAGACTTTGGCTGCAGTATGGTGTGAGTTGGTGTAGCCCAGAGCGAGACACTGGCTGCAGTATGGTGTGGGTTGGTGTAGCCTGGAGCGGGACTTTGGCTGCAGTATGGTGTGAGTTGGCATAGCCTGGAGTGAGACTTTGGCTGCAGTATGGTGTGGGTTTGTGTAGCCCAGAGCGAGACTCTGGCTGCAGTATGGTGTGGGTTGGTGTCGACTGGAGCGGGACTTTGGCTGCAGTATGGTGTGAGTTGGTATAGCCTGGAGTGAGACTCTGGCTGCAGTATGGTGTGAGTTTGTGTAGCCCGGAGTGAGACTCTGGCTGCAGTATGGTGTGAGTTGTTGTAGCCTGGAGTGGGACACTGGCTGCAGTATGGTGTGGGTTTGTGTAGCCCAGAGCGAGACTCTGGCTGCAGTATGGTGTGAGTTGGTGTATACCGCAGTGAGACTCTGGCTGCAGTATGGTGTGAGTTGGTGTAGCCCGCAGTGAGACTCTGGCTGCTGTATGGTGTGGGTTGGTGTCGCCAAGAGCAAGGCTCTGGCTGCAGAATGGTGTGGGTTTGTGTAGCGTGGAGTGAGACTTTGGCTGCAGTATGGTGTGGGTTGGTGTCGCCTGGAGCGGGACTTTGGCTGCAGTATGGTGTGAGTTGGCATAGCCTGGAGTGTGACTCTGGCTGCAGTATGGTGTGAGTTGGTGTAGCCTGGAGTGGGACACTGGCTGCAGTATGGTGTGGGTTTGTGTAGCCCAGAGCGAGACTCTGGCTGCAGTATGGTGTGAGTTGGTATAGCCTGGAGTGGGACTCTGACTGCAGTATGGTGTGAGTTGGTGTAGCCCGGAGCGAGACTCTGCCTGCAATAAGGTGTGGGTTGGTGTAGCCTGGAGTGAGACTCTGCCTGCAGTATGGTGTGAGTTGGTGTAGCCCGGAGCGAGACTCTGCCTGCAGTATGGTGTGAGTTGGTGTCGCCACGAGCGATGCTCTGGCTGAAGAATGGTGTGGGTTGGTGTAGCGTGGAGCGGGACTTTGGCTGCAGTATGGTGTGAGTTGGTGTAGCCTGGAGTGAGACTCTGGCTGCAGTATGGTGTGAGTTGGTGTAGCCCGGAGCGAGACTCTGCCTGCAGTATGGTGTGAGTTGGTGTCGCCACGAGCGATGCTCTGGCTGAAGAATGGTGTGGGTTGGTGTAGCGTGGAGCGGGACTTTGGCTGCAGTATGGTGTGAGTTGGTGTAGCCCGCAGTGAGACTCTGGCTGCAGTATGGTGTGGGTTGGTGTTGTCCGGAGTGAGACTCTGCCTGCTGTATGGTGTGGGTTGGTGTCGCCACGAGCGAGGCTCTGGCTGAAGAATGGTGTGGGTTGGTGTAGCGTGGAGCGGGACTTTGGCTGCAGTATGGTGTGAGTTGGCATAGCCTGGAGTGGGACACTGGCTGCAGTATGGTGTGGGTTTGTGTAGCCCAGAGCGAGACTCTGGCTGCAGTATGGTGTGAGTTGGTATAGCCTGGAGTGGGACTCTGACTGCAGTATGGTGTGGGTTGGTGTATCCTGCAGTGAGACTCTGGCTGCAGTATGGTGTGAGTTGGTGTAGCCCGGAGCGAGACTCTGCCTGCATTAAGGTGTGGGTTGGTGTAGGCCAGAGTGAGACTCAGCCTGCAATAAGGTGTGGGTTGGTATAGCCTGAAGTGAAACTCTGGCTGCAGTATGGTGTGGGTTGGTGTAGCCTGAACCAAGACTCTTGCTGCAGTATGGTGTGGGTTGGTATAGCCTGAAGTGAAACTCTGGCTGCTGTATGGTGTGGGTTGGTGTAGCCTGGAGCAAGACAATGGTTGCAAGATGGTGTGGGTTTGTGTAGCCCAGAGTGAGACTCTGGCTGCAGTATGGTGTGGGTTGGTTAGCCTGGAGTGAGACTTTGGCTGCAGTATGGTGTGGGTTGGTGTAGACTGGAGTGAGACTCTGCCTGCTGTA